>NC_092319.1:48598045-48908045 GCF_036785885.1 Coffea arabica | reverse complement strand
TAGTGCATTTCTTCTATTTTAGGATGACTTGAGTTCACTTAGCTATAGATTTACATTGATATGTTTAGCTACTAAATTTACCCAAATTTCTCATATTGGCACCTTTTTAATTAATAAAGATTCTTTGACCAATTTTTATTTGTAATTATGAGCGAATTTTTCCAGGAGTATTTTATCTGGATGTAGATTTAACTTTTCTTCCTTAAATCACTGATAGTCTTTTGTTGCCATCTGGAGTGTGGACTTTTTATTTCCTTGTAACTGTGATGAAATGCCTGGGTAACAAATTTGATGGATTCTCTTTTGGAAAGACTCAGAAGTTGATACTAACAGTTGCTTATGTATTTTCAGGGAGCTGCTGGGATTGCTGTACAATACTTGGGATATACTCCTGGGCTTTTCATTGTTGGGCTTTTTGCCATCTTAATTTTGTGGATGTATGCAAACTTTTGGATAACGGGTACATTGTTCATTGTTGGAGGTATGTCGTGAATGAATGATCAAAGAATCCTAGTAAAATGGGCATACATCCATGGTACCATATGCATATGAATATTTCATTCTCTTTTCTTGTGTTCCCGTTGTGCCTCTAATTCTGCTTGTGTCTGTAGAGAAAATTGGATCTCTTCCTCAGATTTTGGGAAAGACCAAATGATGTATACATAATGAATGTGGAACCTCTATGTTGACTCCACTATCTGATTCATTGTTGATCTGTCCTGTAAATAAGTTTAATTTTACTCTTGGAAGGAGCAAGTAAAGCTATGTTTTTGTAGGTTAAAAAAAATATGTACATACTGTTCTTCTGTACATGAACTGAGTTTTTACTGTGTTAGTTTAATTTTTACATGGTATGGATGATTTTTTAACTCAAAATACATGTCTTGGGGCCATACTGAGGGAGGGTGTGGCAAGTGTATTTAAGTCGTATTCTGGCTCTTACCTCTCTTTTTGAGTGTGGAAATGATGTATAGGAATTGCCTCTTCAGAGGTAGCAGACAAGTGTATATGTGAAGCTTGGAAAGTATGCTTTTGTCGTTTATTGATTTTCTATGGTCTGTGCATGCTTCCGGGACATTTATATGGTTATAGCTTTAAGGAATTCCATAGAAAATATAATGGAACAATATCTTGTTTTCCACCTTGGATCTAGTGGTCATAGTTTTGTTCAACAATACCTCTGGGTTGTGGTCTTAATAAGGCAGCTCTGCTTTTGAGAGTACAAATATGGCTTTTAGCTCATGGTTAAATTATTCCAGCGAGTGTTTACATGTATTTGTATGGTTTCTCCCATCTCTTCTCTGCATTATGTTGATCTAAGCGTCTTTTTTGGAAAATGCAGGTTATCTGTTTTCTCTGAATCATGCTCGGCTGGTGGTGTTGATGGCTATGATATATGCTATGTATTGTGTAAAAGTTCGAGTTGGATGGTTTGGAGTCTTTCTCTCAATTAATCTTGCATTCTTGTCAAATGATGTTTTAAATTACGTGCTTCAGTGTTGTGATAATTTGAGTGAAAGTGTGCCCATTGAGGAGCAAACAAAATCTGAGTCATTCACAGAGGATGGCTTTTCTACAGAGTGTGAGTATTCTGTGCCTGCTGACGAACCAGAAAAGGTGCAGTCTTGTAAATCATCCAGCAAACCTGCTGTGGCATCATCTTTGGTCAACAAACAAAAAGAATCTACGGCCAAGCAAGTTATCAGAGAAGATGAAAATTCCATTATTGAGATGAAGCGGATTTTAGGTAGTAACAATCACTATGAAGCACTTGAGTTTCCTCGCAACAAGAAAGTTGACTCTATTTTGTTGAGGAAGGAATACCGGAAAAAGGTAAGGTGCTCTAATTGCGCGAAGTTACTATTTGCTCTTTGTTGCCTCTTTCTTTTACTTCTTGCTGGATGTATACTGATATGGCACACTGTAGTAGAATTAAAAGTGCAACACTAAAATTCATTTGTAGGAATAAAATAATGATTTATATGCGAATGAGTGAAGAGTCTTAGAAGAGGCAGACAGGGAGTTGTTGTTCATGTACATTGTTCGATCATCATTTCTTTGCTTTGTTGATTTTAGATCCCTTGTCTCATGAGCAATTCTTTCTTGTCTTTTTTTTTATTTTTCTGGGATATTCTGCACAGGCAATGCTTGTTCATCCTGACAAAAATATGGGAAGTACACTTGCAAGTGAATCCTTTAAGAAGCTTCAGTGCGCCTATGAGGTTATTATTGAGCGTGAAATTTGGTATCAAAGATAAAAAATTTTATTGGTTGGTTTTCCTTGCTGCTCACTCATGGCCATTATGTGCAGGTTCTTTCTGATGCTGTGAAGAAGAGGGACTATGATGAACAACTTAAAAAGGAAGAATCGAAGAGTGTCATACAGAGATCATCTAGCACTTCTCGTCAGGTATAAAGTTTTTGTAATCTTCCCTATGCCTTTTAGAGTTTTTATTTTTATTTATTTGTATAGTTTTTGTGGGAACTGAACAGTCTGAAGTTATCTACAAAAGAAACGGCAAAATAAGAACATATCGACTATAGATGAGATAAAGATGAATGATTTATAAGTGCTATTAGTAAGGCCATACGCTGTTGATGCTACTTTCTCTTTGCTGTAAAATCTATACTTGCTGAGCTCTAGACTTTGGCTTCATTTACTGTCTGTTTGGTCCGTGTCTTGGAGGCAGAGGGGATCCAAGCAATTAGTTTTGAATGCCTACAAATTAAGTCGGAGACACAGTAACCCACGTAATGAGACACATACAGAAGGACACTTACTGTTATTATTCATTTCAAGGGTGACTCTTAGGAGCAGCTTCCTGGTTGATTTTTTATGCAGCCAGCTAATTAAACTATAGCAGCTTTTTAATTTTTGCATTTGCAAACTTCAATCTCGTATCACCAAACAATATAATTAGTGAAAAGCATTCTAATCATGTTTGGCAATTAGCAGGATAGCTCTGATTACTGCTTGGAAGAGTCAAGACGTATACAGTGCACAAAATGTGGCAATTCACACATTTGGGTGTGCACAAATAGGACTAAGGCCAAGGCCAGATGGTGCCAGGTTGGGCTGTTACAAGCAATAAATATTATGATCCTTTTGTTTCTTGTACATGTATAAAATGGTAGTATTTTGTATGCAGGATTGCTGTCAATATCATCAAGCCAAAGATGGCGATGGATGGGTGGAGTACAAAGGATCATTGATATTTGATCAGCCTCGAAAGGTGTTTATTTATCATCTAAGGACAACTTTTATCTCCTGTACTTTAAATCTGATCCGAAGATAACATTTTGATAGTCTTTTTTTTTGGCCTAACTGTTAAAAGCAACAATTTTTGCTAAGCTTGGCATGTGGTTTCTTGATCTTTCAGGTGGAAATACCGCGAGCTTTTGTCTGTGCTGAGAGCAAGATCTTTGATGTATCGGAATGGGCCATATGTCAGGTCAGCGTCTAGTTTTACATGCATGTATATAAATCCAGGCTGAAACATCATATTCATATGTTCGTCCTTTGTAATGTTTCAGTTTCTACTATTAAATTTTTTCCATTTTCCAGACACAGCTCATCTCAAATGAACTTCCAGTTTTAAATGGTAGTGTACTCTTAGTGGTGCAACATAACCTTAAAAAAAACACACACAATAGAAATTTTTGTAAGATCCAATCTATATGTTTCTTACTTAGTTTAAGGCTTGACTGCTGATTTCTGTATATTCCTGTATTATTGTGTAATGCAATTACCTTAAATGTTAAGATTACAGTGATATTGCATTATGAATAGATAAAAAGCATTATATGACATACAGGGAATGGCTTGTAGACCCAATACACATCGGCCAAGCTTCCATGTCAACATGGTTGGTTTGGACAAGTCATCTCAGAGATCCAATTCTAGCAGATACCCATGGGATCTGGATGCCGAGGTGATGGACGAAGATGAAGATTTTGAGCTGTGGCTTCAACAAGCCCTGGCTTCTGGACTATTTTGTGAAACTTCCAAGCGCAGAAAGAGCTGGAGTCCCTTTAAGTTGCATCACAGAAAGAAAAGTTGGCGAAGATCATCATGAATGGGAGCTCTAAAATTGTTATTAACCCCTAACCTCCTGCAACAATGGCCAAGCACCACCAGCAACAATCTCCACCTTCAGTGCTAGATTTAGGAGTTAGAATGGGAGTAGGATATTGCAGGTATTTTAATTGCAGTGCAGGGAGCTGCCAGAGAATCTTAGTGGAGAAGATGACAACAGCTGTTGGTGGCAAGGAAAAGTCTGAACAACTTGTTTTGCAGGATCATTTATGTAAATAATTGAGAACTTTGTTGCGGGATTTCTTCTGTTGGAGATGTCAGTTTTGGGAAGATCCAATTGAGCTGACAAGGAATTGATTCCAAAGGGCAAAATGAAAGGGATGCTTTCTTTGTACGTGTAAATGCAACCTTGTAGCTTTGTACACTGCCAGTGAAATAAAAACATGAAAAAAGAAAAGAAAGTTGACCGAGATTAATCTCAAACTGGGATAGTTGCATTTTAACTACGTTTGAGATTTGTCATATATCTCTCTTATCTCAAAGGTGCCTAGGCACTCACTGATCTGCTCACAGAAAATTACTGTATTTGGTCAGCTTGCAAAAAGCTGCGATTTCGTATTCTTACTGTCTCCGTGTAATGCTAATAGATTTGCATTTCTAAGCTTTTGCAATAAAATTTGTGCAGTGGTTTGCTTCTTTGGCTATACTTTTCAAAAAAAAAAAAAATAATTGCAATCTTTAAGTAACCTGTGTATTTGCTGGCTCTTGAAACAGCACAAGGATGAAGGTTTTGCTTCTTACAAGAACGTATATTTATATTCAAACAGGCAACACAAAATGGAATGTAAAGGTCAAAAGTGATTGCAGGTAGGAAAAGATCACAGAGGCAGCATTCGTGGAGTGAGTCCTTCTAAGCTTCTCAAGGGATGGAGCAAACGCCTAGTTTTTAACGTTGAACAACTTGTGGTTTTACGTTAATCTCGTTACAAGACAATGGTACCCTTGGAATGCTGGCCATGCTTTAGCATATTAGCGCTTGCGTCGTTGCATGGTTTCAGTGACAGAAACGCTTAGAAGGGGTCTATCTGTGAATATTCACTCGTATAGTTTAGGTGACCGCCGGGCATCGATAGTTACTGAATAATCTGGCAAACAGGCAAAGGTCATACCTACCTGTACAAGTCTGGTTACCGCTAGTTGACAGTAGTTTTTTTTTCAGTCTGTCATCAACCCTCTATGGGGTATGGTGGCTAAAGTTGATTGGCGATCTTCGATATCTCCGGAGGTTGTTTAACGAACGACTCCGCGTCCAACCAACAAGAACCATCATCTAACTACAGCAATTCCATGCAAACCACTTGAATGCATGCTACGCTCTCAAATTCAAGATTAAGCTGCTCGGACAATATTATTGTTATCCTATAGCGAATATGGTCATCTAACAAAAACGATTGACTGCCACGTACTGAATTTTCTAAACAACTAATTGAAGTCATAATCAAGCTCCACATATGTTTAGTATGCACGGGAACCCCTCTATATATTCGTGAACCCAATTGTCTTGCTACATCATCCATCAAAGTTGCATATATTGCATCCCTGAATAAGTTCTTCAAGGCTCCATTAGAAATACAGGCAACAATGGCAAGGATATACTCTTGCATTTTCGTGCTTGCTGTTTTGCTCTTCTCTGGCGGCCAAAGCTCCGAGGCTGCTCGTCAACTGCTGCAGACAACACCAGCAATTCCAGGTCTACCCGCTATACCATCACTTCCCACCATCCCAATACCAGGTTCAATTCCATCACTCCCATCCATCCCCAACCAACCTTCCATTCCAACAATCCCCGCTGTTGTCCCTAAGGTTTCACTGCCACCGCTGCCTTCTTCAATCCCAAGTACTCTCCCAAAGACTCCTTCCATTCCCGGCTTCCCATTTCCATCTCCACCACCTTCAAAGTAAGCTGTGGCAAGAACATTTCATCCTGGTTGACGTGCAGAATTGTAGCATTCATTTGTTTTCGAAAAATATATTGCCGGAGAAAGAGTCACTTATATTGTTGTCCTTTACCTTTTGTTTGTGGGCAATAAACTTAAGTGGTTGTGCACTGGTCCTATTAATCGTCTTTTATGTTTTCTCTGTGTTCTCTCGTCATTATGGTTCAGTGATGTCCATGATTTTATTGTGGTTTGCCATTGTGCTGCCTTTTCTTCCTAATACATGCCTATGACAGTTTCATAATTTTAGCTTTATGCATTTTGATTCCTTTACATTTACCCGAAGTCATTCAACTTGTATACACCGAGTGCATTAAGCTTGTCTAACTTTACACATTTAAAACTGAGCATAACTTTGCTTAGAGAACTAATGAGCCAAAGTGATTCCAAGTCAACTTCGAAATGAAATCATTAAATGGGTAGACGCTAAACATGGTCCTATTCACACGGATCAAAGTTATCTGAACAGGCTTTCAATAAAAAGATCCTAGAAACTTATCACAGACAAGTGCTTGTATCAAAACTTATCCTGCTCTATAGCCAGTCACAAATCTCTTGATCCCCGCAAAATCTGATACAACTTTAACATCACAGAATCTCCCTTCTGATTGACTTCCTATGCAGTCCACGAGAAAGTTGCTCTGTTTTTCACCATTTGTCTGCAGAACAGCAACAAGGTTAAGGGTCAGCAACGAACAACATGACTGTTAAGTGTAGCAGACAAAAGTTCTGGACAAGACATGTGTACATCGTGTATCATTAGGATCCATACTGACTTGTATTCTCCACTCAAATAGTTTATTAGACAATGCCACAAGAGGAAACAGCATTCAGGAACTTCCAGACATGATAACCATCAAAATTATTTGTAAATTCTTTTCACTCTTTCATACTCCTCAGGTAAGGATACATTTCCTACTGCAGGTATTAAGTTGCGTCCGATATAAAAGTTCTTGAAACAGGTGTCTCACAGCAAGCCATGTTAGAGAAAACAAATCTGGAAATCAGAGCAGAGAAGCAACAAATGGTAGTTCAAAGGATTGCAATAACCCCTTCAAAATGAGTCTGTCTTCCTGAAATTAGCAAGAGCATTGGATTCGTCATGAGTCTCAAATGAAAGTTATAAGAATCTGCATTTTCCATTCCAAAGGAGAAACCTCAAGACCTCGCACAGACATTGAGCACTCCATGATCCCAAATAAGCAAGCCCTTCTAGTTCTCATCCTGCCGCAGGTGCCTATAGGAAATCTAAGCCACATTCCTAACTGGTAACCAGGCATTTCAGGCAAATATGAGTTGCAACAAGATGAACCTATGCCAATTAACCACACCTACTTGTCTGAATGGATTCAATCCCCTAGAACATTTCTGTAGACCGATTAAAACACCTAACACAGATATATAACAACTATCTGTCTGAAAGACGTAAAAAAAAAAAAAAAAAAAAAAAAAGAGTTGTCCAGTAGCAATAAGTGGACGCATTCATGAGGCACACAGTAGTAAAAGAGAAGAATGCAACTAATAACTAGAAAGTCTGTTAAAGTGCATGTACAGGCAAAGACAGACTAAGCACGCGGAAAGAGAACTGGTAGACAAGTCAATGACCATGAGGCCTCTGCTCCGTACGAGTACAACAGGAAAGTGCAAAATTTGCTGATATCAGAGCATGGTAATTCTAAGACGCAAAGGATGAGAATTGGTACCTCAAAAGCGAAAAATCCACCAGGTCTTAGCATAGAAGCAGCGCCATTACATATATGGAGAAGGTCATCCATGCCATCAGCACCACCATCAAGCGCAAGTTTTGGTTCGTGTCTACCTACTTCAGCTTGTAGTCGTCCAATATCTTCACTGGGAATATATGGAGGATTACTAACAATTCCGGCAAATTTTCCTTCATCATCCTTCAGAGGTTCAAACCAAGATCCTTGCTTTATTGCAACTCTATCCTGCAAAGAGTACCTCTGCACATTATAAGAAGCAACTGCCACAGAAACAGGGCTTAAATCAGTGGCAATGACTCCTCCACAAGAACCCAAAATTCTCCCAATCCCAACCGCAAGCGCTCCGCTCCCGGTCCCCAAATCAGCCCACAACCCTTCCCTCAACACCTCGTTCTCTTTTGTCACATCACTGACAAAGTCCACAATCAGCTCAGTCTCAGGCCTTGGAATCAAAACCCCTTCTTGAACACTCAAAACCAAATCCCTCCAATGCTCACACCCAACCAAATACTGGAATGGCCTTCTCCCCTCAATCCTTTGCTTCCACAGCATATAGAGATCATCCAAACATGCCCTCAATGGCACCACTAAGCTATCATCGCTATTATCCGATAGAAGTGCAATGGACTCCTCGAGCGAATCCTCAATGAGCCAGTTGAGCTCCCTGTGCAAGAGGGCCGAGTCGGGGCCGTTGTCTAGGTCCAAGAATTTTGTCCCAACCGAGGAGGCTAAGCCTCTTGCCCAGAGATGCCATTTTTTGAGGTCTGATAAGGTGGCCCTGTAATCTGCCGGGTTGAGGAAGAGGGGAGTCTGAAGCTTAACCGGAGTGGGTGCAGATGAAATATTGGAAAACTTGAGGGGTTGATTTGGAAGAATGGGTTTCAATCTGGAGGACAGAGACGCCCGCACGGAGCTCACCCTCATCTTCTTCCGCTGCGCATAGGCGCGCACGCCCGCCCGGCCGGCCGGTCGTATTCAGCTCCAGCATCGGTCGATAATTGGGCCAGCCCATACTTCATGAGACGAAACTATTGACAGCGTACTTGGGCTTTGTTAGATAGAGGCCTAATTACTGAACAGCAATCATCAACCCATGCAATAGCCAATGTTTGTTGTGCGTTGGCGGTGAAAATAAATTCCCAAACCTATTGCAGCGGTTGCAGCAGCGCTAGCTAGTTTTTTCCGCCTCATCCATGATGCCACTGCCATAATATCTATATATTAATTGTTTGCTGTTGGCTGTCTTCTCTTCTAGTACTGTATAATTTTTGCTCACTTCACTGAAAACGACGACGGTTACAAATATTCATCAAAATCCTTCTTAAGACTATTTCAACTGTTTAGTTTCTATTATAAGCCACATGCCCAACTTCGACCTAATTAGATTACGATTTTTGAGGCGTGGGAGCAGCAGTTGACAGAAACATGAAAATTTTTTTTTTTTTTTTTAAAAAAATTTTATTGCCCCAAATCATGTCATAATTCGTCGGTTATTGATAGTTTTTTGTGGTTAAGAATAAAACTTGAGTTGGTCGGTCACCACAAGCTTATTGATGCGGCGGTGCTTGTGTATTAATTATCTCATGAAGATCTCAATAGTGTTTGTCACATCTTTCTTGCCAGTTTCTCATCTTAACTCTCAATGTAATTAGCCTGGTAATTGATTATACTATTGTATTTTTAGTTTTTCACTCATGTTCGTTTCTTTTTACTCAAAAAATGAAAATAAATAGAAATATACACAACTACAATTAGTCTATCTAGGTGAAATCAAATAGAAATGTATTACATACTATTCATATTGTTCAGGTGATATCAAATAGATATATACATAGATTTAAAAAAAAAAATTATTTGTACACATGATCAATCAATGAGAAATGAAAAAATTCATTTTGTGAAATATAAAGGATTAAAAATTTTATTTTATAAAATATGGACTACGTTTTAAACGATTTTCCCTGTTAGTATTATCTTATCATTTCTCTCCAGTCAGCAACTGATGAATGGTCTTGAATCTCGATTACCTGCCACGGGACAAGGCACGCAAGCAACGACCCTATTTATTTATTTATATATTTATATATTGGCGGTCGTGGGAAAACCAGGATTTGTAGTGCTCTTTATTTTGTGCAAACTTCTTTGCACAAAATGGTGTGTTATGCACAGAATTAACGACGATAGAATCCTTGCATGCTGGAGAAGGAGCTCAGGTGTTATATTTTTAAATAAACAAGTGAGATTAAACCGGCAAAGTATCTTTTTGTAATTGTGTACTTTAAAATATACTAAACTAATTGTAATTGTGTACTTTTTGATATAAACAACTGGAGCCCATCCGTTCACTCGCCTAGAAGAGCAACAACTTATACTGCTCTACAGAAATTGCGAATTCTTCAATTAATGTCAGCTGAAACAAGAAACATTTTGTTGAGATATAGTAGTAGACTTAGAGGTGCTATCGAGCCGAGTCGAGCTCGAGTTTTGAAATAAATTTATAATTTTTTTTAAAATATAAAATATAAAATATAATATAAATAAAATATAAAAGTTCGATTAAGCTCGACGAGCACTCGAGTATTTATTTCTTGAGCTCGAACTCGACTCGTTAAATTTAACGAGCAGAGGTCGAGCTCAATTTTACCGAGCTCGAGTCAAGCTTTTGATCAAGTTGATCGCGAGCAGCTTGACTTGCTAGCACCCCTAGTAGTCGCGGCTTTGTTTGGATTGTGAATTATTTGTCAAATTATATCTGTTTACATCATCATTACAATTTCCAACGCACCTTTTTATCTTCTCAATTACCTTTTTATCTCACATACATCACATCATAAAAAGTGCTACAGTAAAAATATCTCAAATAATTCACAATCCAAACAAACCTTTCCACGACGTTGCGGGTTTGTGGGGTTTCTATGTGAGAGTTTCTTGTCCGAAGTCGAAGAGATCATATTTAAAAAAAAAAAAAGAAAAAGAAAAAGAAAAATCATTCCTAGAGCGTAGAGTAATGATGAATATGGATGGGTTTGGCTGAGCATTGGATTCCGTCGTCGTTTTCGGGTGGGGAAGTGTGGGATCTTGGATACAAGTGAGGTGGGCGTTGGCGGATCATTTATTTTTGACTCCCCACCCAGCTGTTTAGTTTCACGGAACATGAAATGCACCCAATTAATTCAACCCTAATTGGATAGAGCACACTACAAATGAGAAGTTGTATGGTCAGTTGTTTGTTCACATCTGTTTTTTTTTTTTTTTTTAAAATTTCTTTTTCGTACAGGTGGTGCAGGGAAGGATATGATTTAAGAAGTAGAGAGGGGAAAAGGAAGTAATCCGTTGTCCACATGCTAATTTTCATAGAATAAAATAATTTAGAGTATATTATACCCTCATGATTTATTCACTATCGCAGCCGAATACTACTTGACATATATGTAACATTTGGATGAAATTCAAATTTAAATTAGTTATCATGTATTCAACAGTGATAATATGTATATTATTAGTACATAGAAGATTATCTTACAAGGATTTTTTCCCGAATAAATGTAGAAAAAGTGAATATTTAATATCATGCTAGTGAATTTGCTTGGACGAAAATTATTTTATCAAAATTTATTTGCTTGCATCATCAACATATTTTTTAACCTCGCATAAATCACATTAAAAAATTGATACGCTTTTTTTTTTTAAAAAAAAATCATCTCAGATAATCTACTATCTAAGCACACTCGTTTAACTCTGGGTAAATCATTAATCACATCCCAAAATTTAATGGGGCGTATTAATTTATTGCATGGTGGAAACGAAATTAAAGTGGCTAAATAAATAGAGGAACAAAAAGTGTTAATAATCTAACTTCAGTAATTTCGATTGTTGAAAAAAAAATAAACAGAGGAACAAGTGGGGACACAAACAAAGGTGGTTGGGATCATTTACATCTTTTCCAACAAGTAGATGAAAAACATCACCATTCACCACCTCACAAGCCACAACGACAAAACTAAGGCTAAAGCAACGGTTGACCCATGCAGCCCCTCCTCCTTCAATCTCCCCTTCATGCGCGGAAAGACTTTAGTCACACAACAACGTAAATATTTATATATTATCACGTGTAGCCCCGCTGACAAGGGCCCCCCGCTATAAATTACTAGTAGTAGTAGTACAATAAAGAAAGGCGCAGTAATAAAATTACAATTACATCCCTAAATTTATTTCTTCTTTATAACTATAGGGATCCCTTTTAATTGCAATTGCCGCTTCTCAAACTTGGTATGGTATGCATTGCATAAAAACGTCATCGTGAAATGAAATGAGCCCGAGTTCATTATATGACGTATGAAGAAGAGGAGGCCATTTTTATAGCAGAAAACTTCAAGACAGTAGTTATTGGTCCTTAGAGAGCAAGAAATGAATTAAATCGAAGTTGAATTGAGCTAGAACATGCTCGCTCCTTCAAAATTTGGTTCAATCAATCAAACTAAGCGAAGACTAAATTTCAATGTAGTGGTAACTAGACAAGTTTAACTCAAACATTGCAAAGGTGATACACTAAACATATTATTGAATCCAGTCAAAAGAGAAAAGAGACTGAGTAGGTAAATCTCAAATAGAACCTTAAAAGTGGAGACCAATAGAAGAACGTCCCCCTCCTCCTCTTTCGAAAAAAATAAAAAAATAAAAATGCACACACACACACACACACATCAGATCAATTTACCTAGTTGACGTTGGTATGAATTAAAAATCATGCTAGTAATAATTATTGTAGTGATAGGAAAGTCTTCGTAATTGACTAAAAGCTCTGGGAACCACTGGGTTTGGCTCATTGGCCACCAAGTGTGACTTAAGTCCCTTTTCGGACTGTAAGTGAGGGTTCAAATTTCACCTGCAGTGAAAAGAAATTCAAAGATGGTGCTAGAGCACTCCTTTGATGATTTAGTAAGATCTGCGTGCCTGCTAGTTCCTAATAAATAGGTTATATAACATTTCTCGTCTTAATAAAAAAAAAAAAAAAAGACTAAAAGCTCTGGGAGATCGGCGTAATTAATCCTTTTTATTTATATTACTAGTAATCACAAATCGAGCTGCAGTAGTTCAAACTGTAAAGAAGATCGGAGACAGAACCACACGCGCCCCGCTCACCCACACACACGCATAGTTGTCAAAATCGCGATCCGGATCGTAGGATCGTACGATCCTACGATCCGGATAACCAAAATCGATCCGGATCGTATGCAGAGTCGCAAATCATATTAATTTTTTGCAGGATCGCATAGAATCGTAGCAGGATCGTGCAGGATCGTGCAGGATCGTGTAGGATCGTAGGATCGTAGGATCGGTAGGATCGTACGATCCTACAATTTTTTTGTAAATTTGTGAAATACGAAGCTTCATTTTGCAAATAAATGAAAATATTTGTGGTATATTTGTAATTTATCAAAGAATTGCAACCTTTAATTGCAATTAAGAGCTTTTGGTAGGATCTTACGATTCTACGATCCGATCCTACGATCCGATCCTGTGAAACTAAAATCGATCCTGCGTAGGATCCCGATTTTACAAACCTTGCACACACGAGGACGAGGGGCCATCTCCACTTTCAAATCGACCAAAGCTACAGAGTACAGAGCATCCTAAATTCCTCAACAATTTTAATTCAAGTTCAACAATAAACGCCACCCCGCTCTCACCGTTACCACTCCAATTACTCAACACACACTGACACACTATAACACGCCAAAAACAAAAATAAATCTGATTTGCAAAGCCAAAAAAAAAAGAGTCTTACTTTAGTAGTAGTAGTAGACTGACTACCAATGGGAAAATCCACACCTACTCAGCCCTCACCTGATCCTTGCAAATCCCACCTCCTCCTGCTTCCTTCCCCCCCTCTCTCTCTCTCTCCCTCTCTCTCTCGCGCCCGCCTCCTCCTTTATCTATCTGGCATCCCCTGTAGCTCATCATTTTTCTTTCCCTTTTTTTTTTTAATCCTTCTTTGATGACTAGATATTCCTCAATGTCAAATCTTTCAGGGTTTTCCAAACAGCTCTTATCACGCTTTATATGATCAATCAACAATAGAACTGCCCCTAAACAAAGGAGACATATTTATACATATATGTACGTTTATTTTTTCGTTATTTAGAAGAGAAAAGTAAAAATGGGAATTTGTTATTCATCAATCGGGAAAAAGAGTCGGGAGAGGGAGTGGAAGAGTAAGAATGATGATGCTGCCAAGATTGATTTGATGCTGAGGAAAGCTAACAGTGGGTCCACTGATTTCGTCTCTTTTATTAGCAAGATTAGTGGTGGTGGTGGTGGAGGAACTGCTTCGGCGGCGGAGGAGCGTGCCCTTCATCAGATTCCGGGGAGGTTATTTGCCAACGGTGCCAGCTCCGTCGCTAGCTTATACACCCAGCAAGGCAAGAAAGGGACCAATCAGGATGCCATGATCGTTTGGGAGGTCTGTTCCGGTCTTCTTCACTCCCATTCATCGCTGCCTTTAGCTTCTTTCCATCTCTTTTCCCGTACCCAATGATTATGCTCCCACCCCTTACATACATACATACATACATACATACATACAAAGAAGGAAACTTTATTTATTTATTCCAAGAGAGGAAACTTCATTCACGCATTGCGTTATAAATTGGTAGGAATTACATTTTCAGAGAGAGTTGTTGATGGGTTCTGGTTTTTATTATTGGTTTCTAGTTCAGAAACAGAAGTGTATTAATTATCATGATCGTTTTTTCTTGTCGGTCATTTTATGACTTGCTTGGAATGTTTCTGCAATAGAATTTTTGTTCGAAAACCGGCACGATCTTTTGCGGGGTATTTGATGGTCATGGTCCGTATGGACATATGGTCGCGAGGAAAGTTAGGGACTGTCTACCCCTATTGCTGCGGAAGGAGTGGGAGTCTACTACTGCCAGCACTGCTGATCAAGGTTCTGGCAAGATCGAGAATGGGGACTCTACAGGAAGCACTCGCTTTGATGAAATCTTGGATGATGAATGCTGTGAATTGCCAGATAATGAGGCTACTGAGAAATTCCCCGAAATTCATCAGCTGCTCAGGAAGTCCTTCTTAAAGGCTTTCAGGCTAATGGATAAGGAACTAAAGTTGCATCCCACAGTTGACTGTTTTTGCAGTGGAACAACTGCTGTTACCTTGGTAATGCAGGTAGTCCAAGTTCCCAGTTTTGATGTTCGTATCTGACTTTATTGACGAAGCGTTTGCTATATTGAATTGCTGAAGGAGAAACACATATGCCCTGTTTTGCATAATTGCTGAGATCCAATGTAATTTGGATAAACAGTCAAGTATGTATGTAAATAAGGCAGTAACAGGAAAAGGGTTAGAACCATTATTTTTGTATTTACAGGGCAAAATTAAGTTCTGTCTCTACTGGGTTCAGTTCTTAATTAGACACAATATTGAAATTTGATTGTTTAAACATGTATTCAATAACTATGCACTACTTTTCCCTGACATGAGCCCCCTTACTTTTGCTTGTCATTGCATATGTCTTTTGACCTAAATCAATGTTCTTCCTCATGTGAGCTGGACCTTTGTCGAAGTCCAGGTTATATTTCTTTTCCTCATTCTTTTGGTCGAGGTGGATACAAGGCAGTTTGCAGCTAGTGAAATAACGTACATGATTATAGTGAATTTTGTGGGGTCAGTCAATCTAGCAATCTTATGCAATTTATCATTGCTTATTCCTCAGAGACTATCTTACTAAAAAATTGTTGTTCTGGGACTTACTTTCTTGCCCTCAAACTATATATTGCAAAAGGCATGACAAAGAGGCTGTAAAATTTTCTATTGCCCTTTATGACATGACATCTTTTCGTTGATTGCTTTTACCGTCTGTAAGAAACTCAGGCTAATCAAATACGTATTGCAATTTGATTCTTAGGGCCAAGATCTAGTACTCGGAAATGTTGGTGACTCGAGAGCAGTATTGGCTACCAGAGATAATGACAACTCATTGATGGCTGTACAGTTAACTGTAGATTTGAAACCCAATCTTCCTAGTATCTCTCTCTCTCTCTCTCTCTCTCTCCATGTTGATTGAAGAATTTCACAAACATCAAGTTAATGTTGATGAAATTTAAGTCAAAACTTGTCGAGACTTGTTCCATAAACTTGGAAATTTCTGCAGACTTGAAATTTTGTCTTCCATTTTCAATCAGGAGAAGCTGCTAGGATCCAGAAATATAAAGGGAGAGTTTTCGCCTTGCAAGATGAGCCAGAGGTGGCCCGCGTATGGCTGCCCAATAGTGATTCACCTGGTTTGGCAATGGCAAGAGCTTTTGGAGATTTCTGTCTGAAGGATTTCGGTTTAATTTCTGTCCCGGATGTTTACTACCACCAGATAACTGAGAAGGATGAGTTTGTGGTTCTCGCCACTGATGGGGTACCTCTCTCTTATCGCCTTAAACTGAAAGGGAATTTGTTAACACCAAACTTACTGAACCCGTGAAGTTAGAATCTTAGAATTCTCTCTTTCTTGTTCATTGTTGTGTGGAATTTTGATTGGTTGCCTGGTTTTTTAAGGTTTCCCTTTGTGTTTTTTCTTTTCCTTGTCTATTATCACTCAGTGCATCATGTTATTTATGGTGATAAGCCCTTGTATCGGTAATTTGTTTTGATGAAGGTCTGGGATGTCCTTTCTAACAAGGAGGCTGTGGATGTTGTTGCTTCTGCCCCTAGTCATGCTACAGCAGCAAGAGCTCTTGTTGACTGTGCTACTAGAGCGTGGAGGCTCAAATACCCCACATCAAAGAATGATGACTGTGCTGTTGCCTGCCTTTTCCTCGAACATGTAGTTTCCTCTAATGCAGCTCAGGCACAAAATGGCTTGATAAAAGAACCTGAAGAGGAAGCAACAATATTAGCCGGCACTGGTGATTCAAGGATTTGTAATGCCACTGATGTTTCATCAGCATCTCAGGAAAATCCAATTGAAACTTCAAATGCCGTGGGAGAGATAGAGCAAATTGTCGAGTCGACAGAGGAAAAGGCTCCAGAAAAGAATCTAGGTCAGTCTAAAAGGAGCCTAGCTGAGTGCCTTTCCACTGCGGAGGATGAGGAATGGTCAGCCCTTGAAGGCATTACCAGGGTTAATAGTCTTCTCAGTCTTCCAAGGTTCCTGTCCATGGATAAGAGATCAGCCAGTTGGCGAAAGTGGTTATGAAATATCTCTCAGGTGTTTGATCAAAATGAAATGTTTCGGTGGCATGGTAATTCTATTGTAGCTAGTATTATTCTATAGTACAAGGTACATGTGTGATCGGATAGGGGTAAGAGTATACCTTTTTGAGCAGCCAATGCAACTCAAATGTATCGTCAAAGATTGGATGGCTGGATCTCACGAGTTCAGGTTCCCAAAAAACTACTAGGCACTTGTGTTGTGTAATTGCTTTTTAGTGTTGAGTTTACAGTGAATTGGTAGGAAAATTTTTGTACTTAATGCTGAATTTTTTATTTTTTTTTAGTTATTGCAGAAACAGTGTATATAATCTCTTTTCTGAAGACTTTTTTTTTTTTTTTTTTTTACATTTGACATCTTCAATCTTGCCCTCTATAGGTATGCAGTAAACCTTGCACTGCACGTGGTCAGTCCACGTTAAGACAATATTGGAACGAGATTGATTAATTTACTTCTCCTTTGCCTCGCCTCTCACTTCTCCAAAGTTCCAACTTGAAGGGGGGGGGGGGGAATGCGAAATTGTGGATTCAACAAAAACAGTTGAGGATTAGATATCTGGCTCTCTCGTTCGTCTGCAACATATGAATTTGTGGCTTGAAGTAAATCCTTGTCCTCCGAATTAAGGTGTTTCAATAACTCCGAGTAGAAAGAAGGATGAATTGGGTGGCACTGGAAAAGGGGGTGCAAGCGAGAGATTTCTATTTCGATACCTCCCACTTCAAGGGAAAAAAAAAAAAAAACAATTAGGGATGGTATTGTGATTATTCCTTTGTACCGTGGTCTGCCCGAGATATAAGCTAGTAAAGAGGCCCGTAAACATAAGGACTCATCAAAGGGAGTCGTTGTTGTGGACTTGTGGGGATTCTTTTTTCTTTTTTTTTTTTTGTAAAAGAGAATTGTGCACAATTTCAAGCCCTTGCAGTTGAAGGTCGGGAGTGGTAAAGAAAGGTGTGTAATTATTCAGTGAAATAGTGCCCAGATCCAGCTCACGACTATTAAATTTTAAGCCTTCTCTTGAACCGAAAGTTGATAAAAAAAAGAAAAAGAAAAAATGTATATCCAGAGAACTTAGGTTAGGTGCCGTTACGAGCAACATTAACTTAATTCTAATAATGTCCCTAGCCCCTTCAAATTCTCACTTGCCCCTTTAAATTCTTCTAAAATATCAAGCGGGGGGGAGTCGGTGATCATTTATCCACCATAAAGACAAAAATGACGTGACAGAGATTTTAAGGGGACCCTGATGTCTCTCTCGTACTAATTGGTTTTGTGTATTCATTTGGTTAGTTCTTTGTCTCTGTCAAATTAGTTGCTTTATTACCGATACATGGTCTGTAAATGTTAATGCGGGATTTCGATAAACGGAAAAAAAATTATTAAAAAAAAAAAACTCCATTTGGTGGATTCCTTTTGTTTTATACTATTATTTTATTTCTTTAAACACAAAAAATTGTGAAACGCTCTTGAAGCATGAGGGTTCCCTCGAGAAAAAAAAAAGAAAGAAAATCAATTTGAAAAATGTAAAGGTGAGGTGGTACCGTGTTTAGATCGAAGGATGATGAATAACATTTGCTTGAACCAAAAATTGAGTACGATGGCATCAAAGCAGTAGCTGAGGCCAATAGACAGATGATCTGAAATTAGAAGAATTTTCGTTGCATAAAGTCGCTTACGAATCCAATGAGCCAATACACAAGAAAGAGGCGGTGAATGTGATTGCTGTAATATTCTACTAGCAACTAGCTATATATCTATATATATATATATATATGCGTATCCCTTAAACATAAGTTTGTTTACCGGTAAACTGAAAACCTCGTATCTTGCTTGGTGTGTGTGTGTGTGTATATATATATATATATATATAGAGAGAGAGAGAGAGAGAGAGAGAGAGAGAGACTATGACAAAATGCGTAACCATCATGTCTTGAAGAAAGAAAATAGAGAGTAGTAGTGTATTATTAGATTTATTTTGTCTTTTATGAAGCCCGCATATACCTACTATGACTAATATTTATGTATATATACAATACCTTCCTATTTGTCTTGGCACCTCTTCGCTGAGATTTTACTACTTTGATAACACATCTTTTCTAACTTCGTCGTTGATCGGCACCGTTCCCATTCCCTCTCTCTCCCTCAGGGTTAAGAGCAAGAACGAATTTTGCAAGTTAGGTAATTTGCTGAAGCAAATATACACAGTGGTAATAAATGCTCTTGAAACACAAGAGAGGTAAAAAACGGTGGACTTGTGAAAATGTCAAGTCCAGTAAGTGCAGCTTTTCTATGCTTGCACTCCAAATTTATGAAGGGACAGGACACTCGCCATTTTGCTTTGATGAAGGAAGGGCAATAAGGTCAAGGCCGCCCAACACAATAGAGAGACTGCATGCGCGATTTCTCCACTGCAATTTTCTTCTTTACTGCTGCTCTCTCTCAATTTGTTTGCAACATGTATATCACATCGAGTCGATCGGTATACAATTATTTCCGGTTTATATATAGCACTATAATAATGGTTAACTCGGAGGAGCTTAAATATTCTATTTTAAGACGCATGAATTACATTCATATATTTTCTAGGTCATGTTATGTTTAGATGTTGTTTAATTAATCCTGTATTTTGGAGTAATTCTTTTACTCCTCCGTTTGTCATAGGGTTGCAATTGCATATGAGCTGAACGGCTCAGTTTGGTCAGACAATCAGCTCGTCGACTTGTTGTTATTGAACGAGTTCGAATCAATTTCGAGTTGCTTGATTAGTCAAACAAGTCGAGTTTTGATTTATTAAGTTTGAGAGCTCGACGAGGCGTTGTTATTATCGAGGAGTACGCATTTTATATATTTTTTAATTAGTAGGGGTGCGTATTATAGTCGTGGGTTATCTGCTGCGGCCCTAAAAACGCACTCATCCTACTTTGGGCGTCCAGCGTATAAAGCATTAAAGTCCAGCCGCGTATATTCTCTGCGCCAATTAATTAATTAACGGTGACACTCAGGATTATAGAACCGTATTATTGTTATTGTTGTTGCCAGCTGCTGCGTCTGTAGAGAACACCAGAGAATTTCATCAGCCCCAGCTCCCGCTCGTTCCCCGACTGTACAGCTTGAGGCCTCCTTTCGTTTGGCTAGGGACTGAATTAGGAAGTATATTATCTATAATTCAACTTTGGATTATAATATATTCTACTCTTCTTGATCCCATATTGCATTTTGGTTGTCTTTCAATATTATTTTTCATGAATTTTTTTTAATTAAAGAAAAAGAATAGTTAAAATCCTTAAATTGGGACAAATACGTAAATATTGCTTGGCATTTCCATCATATCCACCTTTCATACTCAAATTACCAACTTAAATCAAAGGGATCCCATGATTTGACAACATAAAAGTTGGTTTTAAACAAGTAAATGTGGTCCCCGGATTATTCGTATCTTTCCTTGATAACATAATACTGCAAATTTTGTTGAAAAAGAAGCGAAACTGCAAGATACTCTTTGTCATGTTACTCCTATATATATGAACCAGGCATCAGGCAAAAATGATTTGTCCTTGGAACCTGAAGGGTTTTCCCCATTTTTCACTCTCACTGCTATCATTTTAATCGTATAATTCTTATTTATTAGACTATATAATAAATCAAATGGTGAAAACTGTTTCGAAAAATGAAGCTGGGCACCTTCATTTTTTGTCTTTTTTTTTTTTTTGCGTCTGATCCCAAGTAAGATGAACTTAAATGCTTGCAAATGGCTACATCAATGAGGTTGGATTTTGAGACTATCAATGACGTTCAGTGTCTGATCAAGGTTCAAGAAAGCATGAGCAGAAGTCAAGGACGGGCGGCTAAATTTTGTACACAGCAAAAGAGTTGAGCAGCAAAAAGGCTTGCTTGCTTGTGACATTAATCAAACAACTCCCATAGACAAATAAGAAAGCACGCAAAGTACGTACATACATACCTATATATATATATAATAGTAGTAGTAGTAGTTTTGTAGCTGATACTGGGCAAAATTGTGCACGTATATATATGAGTAAAAATTGCGGTCATAGGCAGCTGAAGATGATCAGTGAAGAAAGACTTGTATTGTCACAAAGTAGAGTACTTTGTTTCTTTCCTGCTGCGGGTGCAAAATGCTTTGGGAGTGATCAGGTGTGAGGTATTGCAGGTTCCTAACCCACGTGAGTAAGGCAGTCATTTTTCCAATATATAGTCCTATCTGCAAACCTATCTATCTATCTGGGGATTGAAATGAAAAGCAAACGCTATAGATATCCAGGCAGAATCCAACTATGAGACAAATACGGAAAACTAGAGAGTACGTGTGTGTGTGTGTGTGGTTACGAAAGAACATATAAATACTAAATAAAGAGAAGAAGGTCGGGGGGTGGTGGGTGGGATCGTGGCATGTAACTTTCGACACATTTAAGGCTTTGCGTGTGGATTGCTTGCTGTAGAGTATAGATAGTTGTTGTTGGGTGTGGAAAACTGTCCAACAGGGCCAAGTCAAGTGGCTGGTGTTTAAGGTTTTACTGGAATTTAGATGAGTGGAGACAAATGAGAATACAATTATATAACATTTTAAAAATTAAAATGAAAAAAAGAGGCCATCAATAAATCATAATTACTCACCAGGCAAATATTGAATGAAAAAAATGAAATGCTTTTAGCTAGCAATAATGGTTTTGCTTGACACACAGCTGAACTTGTATGTTTGACCCCGGAAAGCCCTGAGGTTCTCTGAATTCAAAGAAACCTTTTATTATTCGGTTTCGACGGTTATCTTTCTTTTTCTTTTCTTTTTTTCTATAAAGAACTCGCAACCAGGGATGTACGCGAGCCGAGTTACTCACGAGTAATTCGGCTCGACGGCTTGGCTCGCGTTCGAGTAGTTCGATTGGCGTTCGAGTCGAGTTTCTAGTCTCAAATTTTTGGCTCGCGGCTTGTCGAGTAGCTCGTCGAGCCGGACTATTTAAATGATATATTTATAATTTAAATAATATATATATTATAATTATAAAATGACTATTATGGATATAGGTTATACGGAATTTACAATATACTCTTCTTTATAATAAAATTTTATAAGGATAAAAAGTAATAACATAATTATAAAATACCTAAAAAGAAAAAAGTCTAAAAAATGCCTCATTTTTTTGGTCGAGTCGAGTCAAAAAACTTGATTAGACTTGGCTTGATAAGGCTTGACTAAGGGTCGAGCCTTATCGAGTCGAGTTTCGAGCTTAGAGCGAGTACATCGAGTCAAGTTTCGAGTATCAATTTTTTTGACTCGATCGAGTTCGAGCCGAGCTCAAGCCTAAAAATATATGAGTCGAGTCGAGCTCCAGTATAGCACTATTCGAGCTTGACTCGACTCGATTACATCCCTACCCGTAGCTGCTATCATCCGAGAGAGAGAGGAGGAAAGAGAGTACGCGCGGCACTGATTAATTATTATGTTTCCTTTCACAGTACATGTGTTATCCCGAGGGAGGGAGGATGATGAATCGATGACTTCACTTCATAGAAAGTGTAATGACCAGCAGCTAGCAATGCATTCCCAGTTACTTGACACTAGCTATGCCTGCCATCTTTTTGGCTTTCCCAAATACTAATTCCTCCATCTTCAGATTTCTGCTTCGCCAAAGCCCTTCAGCCCTTGGACCACCGCTTGAGCTCAACTGTACCACACACACTAACTAGTTTAATTTGACCTCCTCTTTCGGAAGGTGATCTTCTGATCGATCTTATTATCTTGCTGGTCGTTCTCTCTGCTAACATTCAATTGTGTTAAGTAGATTTAGAGGTACGCAGTCCAAATTAATGATCGGATGCTTATCTATTTATTTTTCTTGTTCAAAGAAGGCTCCTCCGCGTCTCACCAAGAGCAAGAGAAAAGGAATGGTTGAAAATATTTTATGCTCATTTAGCTAATGCAAGTGAGTTGGTTTTCAAGAACAAATTTTTTTATAGAGCATTCTCCACCTCTTGATGAGCAACAAGAAGATGATGCAGATCAAAGGGGAGGTGGAGATCAAAATATTAGCGGTGCCCCAGCTGAAGATGGTTATAATTGGAGAAAATATGGCCAGAAACAAGTAAAAGGAAGTGAATATCCACGGAGTTATTACAAGTGCACGCATCCAAATTGCCCGGTCAAGAAAAAAGTGGAAAGATCACAAGAGGGTCACATTACAGAGATCATCTACAAGGGGGCACATAATCATCCAAAACCTCCGCCCAACCGCAGATCTGCTCTTGGATCCTCCAACGCACTTAGTGACTTGCAGGTAGAGAATAGTGAGCAAGTTGCAATGGGTGCCGATGGCAATCCTGGATGGACAACCATGCAAAAAGGAAATTTTGACTGGAGGCATGACAATCTTGAGGAGACATCATCTGCCGCATTGGGTCCAGAATATGGCAACGGAACTACCTCTTTACAGGCTCAGAATGGCAGCCAACTTGAATCAGGAGATGGAGTAGATGGATCTTCTACTTTTTCAAATGATGAAGATGATGAGGACCGTGGAACACATGGCAGTGTTTCATTAGGCTATGACGAAGGAGATGAGTCAGAGTCCAAAAGAAGGTTCTTTCATTTCCTCTGTCTTACTAATTAAATGACGAGCCTGAGTTTATACTAGATTTCTATTGCAAGATTCAATGACATTCTTATGTCTATGAAACTTATCAAAGGCTGCATACAATGAACTTGTTACTATTTTAGGAAAATTGAGAGTTATGCAAGTGACATGAGTGGGGCCACCAGAGCCATCAGGGAGCCTAGGGTGGTTGTCCAAACCACCAGTGAGGTGGATATCCTCGACGATGGGTACCGCTGGCGCAAGTATGGGCAAAAAGTTGTGAAAGGAAACCCTAATCCAAGGTTCACTTTCTTCTTCTTAGCTGTAGATTAATATAGGAGCAGACAAAGAGTGGTAATACCGCAGAGCTGACCCCAGAAGTGGTGTTATGTCAATTTTTTAATGCAGGAGTTACTACAAATGCACGAGTGCAGGATGCACAGTCAGGAAACATGTGGAGAGGGCCTCACACGACCTGAAATCAGTTATAACTACGTATGAAGGGAAGCACAATCATGACGTTCCTGCAGCTCGAAACAGCAGTCATGTTAATTCTGGGATTTCCGGCACCCTTCCTGCCCAAGCTGGTGCTGCTGTTCAAAGTCATGTGCACAGGCCTGAGCCCTCACAACTTCATAACAGCATGGCGCAATTTGAAAGGCCTCCTCTTGGTTCATTTGCCTTGCCTGGGAGGCCCCCTCTAGGGCCTACTCATAGCTTTGGTTTTGGAATGAACCAACAGGGATTACCCAATATGACATTGGCTGGATTGGGTCCTCCGAATCAAGGCAAAATACCTGCTCTCCCAGTTCATCCGTATCTAGGGCAGCCCCGCCCAATGAATGAAATGGGTCATTTGCTTCCCAAAGGAGAACCTAAGATGGAGCCGATGTCAGATCCTGGGTTGAACCTCTCCAATGGCTCATCGGTTTATCACATGAGTAGGTTGCCCCTCGGACGATAGATGTACATGTTAACGAGTTTTTTGGCTTACCTTCAGGAGAAAGGAAGTAGAAATATTGACCTTACAAGAAGTAACTTATGGGGAGTTCTTTTTTTTTTTTTTTTTTCTGGTATATCATATAGCGCCGCGTCCTATGTTCATTCTTTTCAATGTGGAAACTATGTATATCTCAGCATTACAGTAAATTTGTTGGATTTATCACACCATCCAGTATAAAGTTAATACTCGCTCAGAAACTCTTCGCAGCCTACGCTGGTGCCTCGCTAATAAATCGTACTGTTTTTACCCTCAAGGGTGATCAGCCCCTTATGATGGAATTCTCTCAAATTTCAACAATGATTTTTTATGTTTTGCGAAAGTCATTTTAACAGCTGGGTTCAAAGTCGAAGTATATTCGCTAATAAATCATACTGTTGTTACCCTCAAGGGTGATCAGCCCCTTATGATGGAATTCTCCCAAATTTCAACAATGATTTTTTATGTTTTGTGAAAGTCATTTTAACAGCTGGGTTCAAAGTCAAAGTATATTTTAGAACGTCCACGGCAAAGCAAAGTCTTGATGAAGTAGTCACGTCAACAGCTTAGGATTAGGGAATCAACATGTGAAACTTTCAACTTCCCCCAAAAATTAATTTCGTGATTTTTTCAGTATATTTATTATCGAACCAGTATCTGGTGGACTTAACCACTGGGCCTTCAACTCAGTGGGCATCACCTACTTGGTGGGGTAGGAGGCAAGGGAACCTTGCCTTCCCCTGCCTCCCACCAAAAATATCACATTTCAGTGGCTTGTCTCCAAAAAATTCAGGCAGATGTGCTGTGCATCCGTCTGCTCCGATGGTGGTTCAGTCCCCTCCGACTTATCTCTGAGCCTCCTTAGGCCCATCCCCTTCCCTTTAGTATAGGATAGATTAGGTTTATCGTCTCCGGCAAAAAAAAAAAAAAAAAAATATCTGATGGACTCTACAAAACTAGTGGAAGGAGTCCAAGGGCAAGGATCCTCCCAAGAATCTTGTGCCAATATCCTGCGACGGAACGTCATTCCCAGCGCTGACTAATGGGCAGTTTCGGGAACTTATTTCACCAGTCGGTGGAAAATGAAGCAGCCCAACTCCATTTCCTTTTTCGGAAAAACGATGTAGCAGTATAATTTGCATCAGAATCTTTTTATATGCCTTCCTGTCTTCCAAACAGTGACGATCAACTTGTATTTTATGCTTTTAATTCGTAATACAATTACATTTCTGGATACATCCATTAAGGACAACCAGACTCAATTGTCCCGAGATGAAGCGACAGAGAATTGCATGTCTGCCACCACCGTCTGAAGCCAAAACTCAGAAAGAAAATAGGCTCTGTATCTTGAGTTGCACTTGGGCATTTGGCGGAACATGCTCTAACAGCCATCAGCACCATGGCATCAATAGTTGGCCATTTCCAATCACTGATTGTTTTCTAGTGTCTGCTGACCAACTGATCTCCGCCGATCTATCTCATCTCTATGAAAGCCCAAGAAATCAAAATACAACGTAAGAAAAAACACAAGCAATGGTGAAGTTTAAACATTCTTTTAGACATTTGGAAAGAGAAAATTTGGAAAAATCCCACCCTATAACCCCATTAAAGAGGGAGAAGTAGCAGTAAGAAACCATTAAATCGCAATTTAACCACTCTAGGATAGACTTAAATCACCATTTAAAAGAAAGATTGGCATAGCTCGTTAGTATTTCAACCTTTCCAACTTTATTTTAAGTCAGAGCTGTTTAAGAACAAATAAAAAAGAAAAATGTCTGCCCCACATGATCCTATTGACTAATAATGTGAATGCAAGCCGAGGAGAGATGTCACAATTTTGTAAACACAACAAAAAAGAACAAAATGTTTTGACTCCCATTTTGACGTAATGAGATGTTTCTCTGGTAAGTATTATGCAAGACTAGAACAAAAGGTAAAACCAAGCCAAAAAAGTGTTGCTATAATAAAATAAACTTGCACCTGAGAGCATTTTGGATTGAATCGTACAAAAGAACAGCCAGAACTCTCCGCTTTCTTTCTTTCTGGAAGTCTGCTCCACGTTTGACCACAGGCAATTGCTTAATTCCCTTGGCCTCCATTAGCTGCTTTGCTATTGACAGGTCAGTATCTGGATAACAGGTTAGAAGTCCACAATGCCTTCCACGGTAGCTTATTCCTCGGGTGCATATAGAAGAAACTGAACATGTATTCACCTGCAAAAAAATCAATCATGACACTGTAACACACACATACAGAGAGACACACAGGACGGGGCAGGTTGGTCATCATCTCCCACAAGCAGAAAACTAACTGAGAAAAGGACAGACTGACATTTCATACAGGCACACACATACACATGCACGCACCAAATAATTGTTTCACAGTACCAATTCACTTCACATACATCTTGAAGTGATGAATTACTGTTGGAAGCATCACCAGAATTCTTGAAGAGAAACCGCTTAATGTCACCGTAAGTTAAAATTCCTTCCAAATAATTTTCAGCATCAACAATAAGGACACAATTCTGCTGACCATCGTGCATACATTTCAAAGCTTCTTTAATAGTTTGGTTCGGAGGGACCTTCGGAAAGTCATTTGACATGGCCTGAGATACCTGATTGCAGCAAGAAATGCATTTGGTGACATTTAGCACAATTGGTAGATGCTTTGAGAAAGCTTTGCTTCAAGCAAAATCAGATAAACAAAGATACAAAACATGAAAAATCTGGTTCTTCTCAAGTTTAAAAAAAAAAATACACCTTCAGATCCTCCAGAAGAAATTCACCATCCATTCCAGCACAATTACTGGGATTTCCAACAACAGAAAGTTCCATTTCTTTTCCTTCGTCAGTTTGCCTCCAACTTCCTTCCTCATTTTTGTCTTCATTAGGTGAGATAACTGAATAATTTCTTGCCAAAGACTTTGAATCTGATAGCTCTGTGTCTTTAGATTCATTTGTCACAGAGGGCACCCATATAGCCAATCCAACGGCCCCCTAAATAGATGAATTTAACTACTAGATGAGAAAGCAAGCAATGATGACAAAATCAAATCACATTACAAGGCACTAATTACTCCAGTGGCAAGGATTAGCATTAGTCATCAACCAGAAAAGCACGCATTACCATCACAAACTTATCCACTTTGAAGCAACAAAACAGAGTTCGCGAATAATTGCCACTTTGTCACGTTTTATCTTCATAAAAGGTAGAGGAATTGATTCTGCGATTCCAGAACAAAAAGAACACATCCAGAAGACTTTGTTGTTGATCTAGAACACTAATATTGTATACCAACTTCCCAACTTACTTTTTTTTGTCACATTCATGAGTAGAAGGTGCACATCACAAGTGCCATCAGAATCCTACATTGGTTATCTTAAAATGTCATAGGAGGACCACAATAGTGAAAATCTGGATTTATGCAAGCATTGTCATGTGGGATGAACAAAAACTCAGTTCTGTCGCTCTTAATGAAGGAACTTTGAGCATGTTATTCACACAATTCTAGTGTTTGAGGGCCATAACTATCAAGAAGTTGGAAAATATGAAAAATTATCAGAAGGCTACAGAACTGGAATAAAGCACGACCTAATTTTCATTTTTCATTTCTTGGAGTTTAAACTCCAATATTAGCCTCTAAACTAAGGGTTACAAACTCCCAGAAATTTCAGAAAATTAGATCATGAACAAAAAAGTAGGAACTATAAGACAAGTAGACTGCATGAAGAAACTGGATCCAGGCTTATTTCTTAAAGCACACATTGAAAGAATTTCCATTGCGACTTGCAAACTACTAAGACTTTACCATGAGAGGAAGCAATATTCGGTAATCTTTTGTCAATTCAAACAGTAGAAGAATTGAAGTCAAAGGCACTGAACAAACTGAAGCTAGTGTAGCAGCCATTCCAACCTACATTATTATGAACCATGCAAATGATTAAATAAGCAATGAACTGTCAAATTTCACAGAAAAAAAGGGTCATATCTTAAATTAGTGTGTGGCAATAATAGCAAAATATACCAATGCATATGCTTGCGATTGGGCAATAGCAGCATTTCCTGGCATAGCTGAATTGATTAGCTCCCCAGCCGAACCTCCAAAAACAGCACCCACAGCTGCACCGATCATTAAGCTTGGTGCATACAAGCCACCAACAAGGTGAGAACCTTTACAAAGAGCAGTTGCCACAACTTTTGCAGCAGATAATTGTGCTAAAAGCCAAATACCAGGTGCTGAAGCAGTCTTCCCAGTATGCAGAATTTCATCAACATTAGTGAAACCCCAATAAAGTATTCCAGGGTATCTAAGAGCTATAATCCCAGCTCCTAAACCTCCAATAGCAGGGCAAACGACATCAGGGATTCCAAATCTATCTTTCATGAACTGAAATGCTTTAGTGAACCAAGCAACCAAGTAAGTGAGAGCCACACTTACTACTCCACAAAGCATTCCCAATATAAGGTATAATGGTAGCTCTGCAGAGGAAAAGTTTACACATTTTAAGGTTCAGAGACACTTAGCACTCAGACAAAATGACAGCAATAAGCTACATGAAACAAAAAACACAGTCACTCCTTTAAACCACCACTGTCAATACTTTTCTTGGAGGTGGTTTTAATGTGGATTACACTTTAACAGAGGCAAGAATCAATAATCGAGTAAAAAGAACATACTTCGAGATATAAAAGGCTAAAAACCCTTATCCCAGTGCATCTTATCTAATTATAACAACTTAAACTAGAATTAGATCAAATACCAGCAGCAGATTTCAATTCATACGTGGGCACTGTGAAAGCTTGTTTCTCTCCAAGAACAGCATTTGATACTGTGGATGAGATAACAGACGCCAAGATTATCATTGCAGTTGTAAATGGAGGAGAATTTTCTGCACGAAGAGGCCTTAAAACAGTTTCAATAGCAAAGAAACAGCCTGCAACTGGTGCATTGAAACCTACAGGACAAGAAAGGGAAAAAAATGATCTCATCACTGGAGGGAGAACTGAGGAAGAGGTTTTAATCATCAACAATCATGTCAATAGACAGTACGCCATTTTTAATATTTTAATACCTAGTCTTTTGTGGCAATCAGAATTAACTTGTGAATTTGGAGGGAAGAAAGGAAAAAAGTAACGTAATCACATAGAAGATTTCCCTAATCCTGCAACCCACCCCCTGCAACACTCAAGGAACAGCATTACTCTCTCTTCAAATGAACTAAAATCGTAGACATCCTCTATCTCTAGTCAAATTTTACTGCCCGAGCACTAGTCAAATTATCATTGGTTCCACGAACTATTGGTTCCCCACAACCAAAAACATTGCAGTATCCCACCTGGCTAGCATACAGCATCTCCTACTAAACTCAACCTCAAACCTTTGCCACAGCGGTATATTAACTCACAACTGATCTGTTAGACATCCATAAACCAAAGTAAAAATGTGACGAGAAATCATGAAGTTAATTGGTACCTATTCAAAAAATTAGCTATTTGCCCAGCCTGATTTAGTTATTTGTGCATGTAGGACTGACCTAAGAGAGATTGAGAATCAATAAACCATATTGATGCATCCAGTGTTAATAACCATTAGACAAACAAAGAACTGGAAGATACAACCTTTTTTTTTCTCCTAAAAAAGCATAGATAGTAAGTGTGCCATAATTCTCATAAAACACATAGAAGGCATAATATTCTAGAGAAGAGAGATTCTCCAAATATCTTGCAATGAAGGCAAAATATCAGAGCAACAGAGACAGCATACCTGAAGAGATTCCAGCGGCAGCACCAGCAGCTACAAGAGCTATTCTCCTTTCCTTGTTGTTCTCCATCATTACTGAGCAACCATAAGCACATGATTTTCCAATATCTACGCTGGGGCCTTCAGGACCTAAAGAACACCCAGTGCCCAAAGTTATGGCTGCTTGGAGGGCTTTTACTGTCGGGAATATTCCGGCAAGAACATCAAATCCCTGTCCCTGAGAAGTGGACTGCTGTATTTGACCCAATATGTCAAGTAAACCATGCAGCATGCCAACAATTACTCCACCCAAGACCGGTATCAATAGTATTCGATGCCAAGTATCAGCTAGTCTCTGTAAACGTAGCCATGCAGCACCCTCATTAGGAGTGCCAGCCCATGCCCACTCATGAATCACATGCACCTACACAATGTCCCCCAATATCACCATCATAGAAGCAACACAACACAATATCCTTAGATGGAAGCATTGGACCTTTGAAATGAAATCAAGCAAGCATTGGCAAACTGGAACTCAAAATCAGGTAAGAAAATAGCATTGGATAAAAGAGAAAAGTACACTGCAAGGTTACATCATAACTTTGGCAGCCTGCTCGTCCACATGCATACATAAAACAACCAGGTAGGATACGAGTACAAATTAAGTTTTGACTAATTGTCAGGATTATAAACACGACATAAAACAGAAATATTTTACAAATCGCACCTAATTTTCATTACATAAAGGTTGAGCATATGCAGCAACTTAACATAGACAGAGACCTTATTTCCAATTTTTTCAAACCATGCCACCCGAATTCATATCAAATTCAGCTCAACAACACTACTTCTTCATTCCACATTATTGAAAAGAAACATCAGATCCAGATCAAACCAAAACATCCAATTTTGCGTAACAAATTCAACAATTCACAAAATTTTGCTTATGTGGAACAATTTTTTTTAAGGAGAAGATTTTTCCAACTAACCCCACGGTTAAAGGCGGCAACACAAAGACCAGTAGCTAAACCAAGAAGGCATCCAATAAGCAGCAACGCCCACTCAGGCGGAGCGAAATCGCCGAGCATTTCCTCCTCACCGGCATCACCACTTACACCGGGATCCGAATGCGAATGAGAGTGAACCGAATTCTGCTGTAGCTGGTGGTGGCGGCTACCGTCGAAAGACCGCCGATTAAAACTAATAAATCTGCGATTAGAAAAGCCTCGATCCAAACGCTTTAATAGATCTTTAATGCCTTTATTACCGCTCCGGGGAGTTGGCTGAGCTTCTAAATCGTCTTCCGAAGCCGATGAATTGGAGCGCAATAGTACGTTGCGGTCGCCGTACTCGCTTCCTGACATATTCCACTCCTCGCCGATTCACTTCTCACATCGCCATTCATATATTTTGAATACTACGATTTATGCTGCTTTGCTGCTCCGTATTATTATTAGTATTAAACTAATTAACTGGAATTAAAGACGAATCTTGTTCAGTGGATTGAAGAAATGTAGAGGAGGCTTTGGGATAGGAGTAATTAATTGAAGTCATTTATTTTCTCTCGTTTCAGGACTTGTATTTTTTTCATTCTTTTCAGTTTTCCTTTTTGTTGACTTTGATGCTACTTAGTTTCGATATTGAACAATTTCTACTCTTTCTTTTTCCCTTTTTTTTTTCGGTCAGACTGGATTATTACTTATATTAGGGATGGGGCAAGAATTTATGATTAGAGGCGTGCATCCTGAAGAGAGTTAAAAAATTTTAACGTGATAGTAAAAAAAAAAAAAAAAATTAAGAGCGGATTTGGATTGGAGGAAAATTAAAAGCTCGTTTTTGGACTGGAGTTTTCAAAGTTTTTATGGAAAAAAAAAATTAATGTTGTGATGTAAGCAAAATGATTGAAAAATATGACACATATATATGTTAAAATTTTTTCTTAAAAAACTTGCGATTTAAACAAGCCAACCTCTCAAAATTAATTTGCCATGATGTTTGATTTGGCTTGAGAAATGTTATTTTGATATGTGTGTGTGTTGTCAAAAAATTAATGTGTATCGCATTTAGTTTGATATTTTATTTAAGTTAATAAAAAAATGTATTTAAAAATTTTTAAATACGTGTCCTTATGATTTGGTGAGCGAATCTTTTATTGAAATGAGTTTTTTTTAATTATTGAAATTAGTTGGCCAACTAGAACTACTAATAAGACAAGTTATGTTTGGGTTTCAAAGATTTCAGATGGTCAGGTTTTCTTTTCATTTTTGTTTTTTTGGATTTTAAAACGGGGGATAAGGAAAATTTGACGGTTAAAATGACAAAAGCCAATGACAGAGGGCAGGATGACAGCTACCGGCAATTTGCAAAACTGGGATACTGTAAATTTTTGCCGCTATTCCCCTCGCCAAATCCCCCGCCCCCGCACCCCACCCACAAAACAACACCAATCCCACGGGGAAAAAAAAAAGGTACGGTATGATTTTCTGACCATTCCGGATTTGTCGGCTAATTGATCCGAATATTGGTGTATAAAAAAAAACTCAGACACTTGTGGGTCTGACAGGTTGGACGTATAAATCTATGGGTGCCGGGCTGTGCCAAAAAATTTTTTTTTTTTTTAAGTTGACACATGGGTGCCGGGCTGACACAGCCCGGCACCTGACAAAACTGTGCATAGCTGGCTGCCGGGCACTCTCTGCCCGGCAGCCAGTGAAATTATTTAAAAAAAAAAATTCGGCCAGTACGCTAGATTATTAAATGTGTCATTAAATTCGGTACTTCAAGTACTACTTGTTGAGCTTTGATTCAAATTATGTCAAACATTTTACAATTGTTATCAAAACTGAGTTTTGGGACAAAGTGGTGTATTTTGGACATGTAATGGACCAAATTATTATTTTAAGAGTAAGAGACGTAAAAAGGTACAAAACAAATAAAGGTATTATGATTGTTATAATCAGAATTTTAATCATAATACCTGATTATAACCGAATTCGGCCAGTAGTTGTTATAATTTGTCACTTTATGTTAGTGAATTGTTGATAAATATTTTATGTTATTGTTATAATATGTTATTAATTAAATATTTAATTTATTGTTGAAGCAATTGTAAACAGATAATGTAATTTACGTATGTTTGCTAATATTAGTTAGTGAAGCACGGTACACGCTTAGTTGAATTAGTTTAGTGATTGAATTAGTTTAAGTCGATTAATTAGTTGTTTAAATTTGTTTAATAAATGTATTTAAAGTGATTGATTAAATGAATGTAAATCTATAATAAATGCAGTACATAAAATTGGAATCATTAGCATAGTTTAATATCGAAATTAGTATTATTGGTTCAATGCAATTCACTTTATTATGCAAGTTAGTTGATAATTAGTCCACGGTATTTAGTATATGATTAGTTTAATTAGTTTTGTGATTTAATTAGATTAATTAGTTGCTTTTTAATTAGTTGAATGAATTAAATTTAATAGGTTCGATTAAATGAATTTAGATGTATTTGTCGAGGCATGTATTGAGTTTTGCTTATGATAGCTATTTAGTGGGGATAATTTAAGTATTTGAAATAATTGCTACATTTAATACATTAAATGCATAAATATAATGTAATTAGGTTAGCTTTATTTCAAAATTAGGGGTATTAGTTTAATGCAATTCACTTTGTTGCGCAAGTTAGTTGATAATTAGCTTGTGCTATTTAGTATCTGATTAGATTAAGTAGTTTTGTGGTTTAATTAGTTAAATTAGGAACTCTCACTCTTTTGTAATTAATTAATTTTAAGAGGTCGATTAAATGAACTTAGATTTATTGTCGAGGCATGTATTGAGTTTTGATTATGATAGCTATTTAGTGGGGATAATTTAAGTATTTGAAATAATTGCTACATTTAATACATTAAATGCATAAACATAATGTAATTAGCATAAAATCATTTTAAAATAGGGTTTTTAATATTAGTAAGATATTTGATTAGAATGGTTATTTAATTGACCCAATATGAAATGTAGGTGCATGATAGACTTAGCAAAAGGTAAAATTTTTATAACTAAATGTAGTAATTAAGGTGGTTAATTAGGTTGACTTTGTTATTTTTTAAATGATACGTTTATTTGTTATAAATGGTTGAATTATTTAATTATAATGCATTTTTTGTTGTTATTTGTTATATTACTGGTTATTATTTGTTACAATTATGGACTCATAATTATTTATTTATTTGTTATAAATTATACATATTTGATTCGATCAATTAATTGGCTGGCAGTACATTGGCTGGCAGTAATCCCTTCGAAACTAGGTACTCAGCGGCTAACCTACCAGCTTCCAAAAAAATGTCACCACCACCCTTTTGTGGCGGAGGAGGAGGAGGAGGAGGCTGTGACCGGTGGAACTGTCTCGACTGCCCACGTCCAAACCCACCCCGAATATATCCCCTATACTCAGAATTGTAACCTCCATGACCTCTCATTGAACTCTCAGGCGAAATCCTGGAGGTAGTGGCCACCCCACCCATCACCACTGCGTTAGCCCTGTATCCATTTCCCGGACTACGATTCCTTGCATGCATATTTGGACTCAATTGTCCGCAAATATCTGTCTACTCGTCCAAAGTAAGACCAGTTAATCAGTCCAGCAACTACCTTCAAAGGATAAAGTAAATAAATCAATATCAACTTCTAGTCACAAATGTCCCCCTGCCAGAAGGGTTGGAAAGAAAAACGCTTTCTGAAGAATTACGCTATAACTAAGTCTTGAATAATACTCTAATTTATCGCATGACTCAGTCAATTAAGTAAAAATGGTAAAGATTGAATCTTTAACAGTCCCCTGAAGTCAAACTTGAAGATCAAGATCAGAGAGTCAAAGAATCAAGTTCGAGCTGAACAGATCTGGTAGACTGGGGAATCAACAAGAGTTAACGCAGTAGCAGCATCGGTGGCGATGGTTGTTACCTCTTTGAGTGAAGCAAATGGTTGGGAAAAGTTGGTTGTTTTCTTTGTAAGTTGAGTTTCCAAAGCTGAGGATGAATATTTAGGGTTTGTCAGATCCTGAGTTCACATCCCCAAATCTCATTTCAATCCGACCTTTATCATCACAAACGTTTCAACACAATCAATCGATCAATAATATGACAAAGATGCAGAAAACAAAAACCAGACATGTATGCGTGCCTATATATATTGGGGAATTTTTTTTGTACAGTTCAATCTCAGTGAATTCGCCACGCCCGGTTGTCCTGGGCCAGAAACTTTGATTAGGTTAACTGTGCCAGAGACGCTTGTAATTTAAATTTGCGTGGAATATAGAGATTAGAGAAGATAAATAAATATATATAAAGTTTCGAAAAGGCGTGATTCGATCATGTGGGGATTTTTTTTTAGGTGGAGATATATAATAATTAATTGTCTCCTACACTGCTCCTATGGCAAGTGTATTGGGTGCTTATTTTTAGAAATAAATTTGATTTTTCTTTATCATTGTGCTTACCTTTCTTCCCTTTCTTTTTTTTTTTTTGTTCATTTTTGGCTTTACTTTTTTAGGAGGGTAAAGGCCTCTCTATATAAACCTCGTCCAATAGTATAAACCTGTTTGGATTGTAAATTATTTGGGATATTTTTACTGTAACACTTTTTGTGATGTGATGTATGTGAGATAAAAAGATATTGGGAAGATAAAAAAGTGTATTGGAAATTGTAAAGATGATGTAAGCAAATAAAATTGGGGAAATATGAAGCAATCCAAACAAATAATTTTAGTGTCAACTAATACGATCTTGACGTAATCTTAAATTTTGCATCAATTTTGAATAAAATTTATATTTATATCTGAGTTGTTCGCGTCTGTACAGAATTTTAGGTGCATTTATATAATTAGACAAAACTGGAACTAAAGAGACCTTATTTCTGATTTGAGATTGGATAATTAAGGGTGTGGTTCCATAAAATTGTTGTATTTCTTATATTATTTATTGCATAAGCATGCAATATTATAATATTAGTGAAAATTTGATGCAAATAAATAAAAATATTTTATGGGTACTCATACAACAATTAATGATAGTTGTGTTTTGTTCTTTTTGTTCTTTTGGCTTGTCAATGTATGGTTCCCTATATTTTGCACTATAAGTGATGATGTTTTACAATTATTGTTATTTTTTGGTTACGCACCTCATGGTTTTCACACATCTAAAAGCTCCAACACTATTGCTAAAATTTTAAGAATTATTATGATGAGATAAAGTATATAGGGGTCTGTCTGAAACTTGAGTTTTTTGGAGTTTGTCTAAAATTTTACTGTTGTGCACGGTAGAAATTTTTGAAAAAATTTTATAGAAGATTTTGGAATGTGAAAAATTTTGTAGAAGCTTTTGTAAGGTGAAAAACTTTTTTTCGTTTTCTTTTTTTCTTTCTTTTTCTTTTTCTCTTTCTCTTTCTTTTTCTTTTTCTTTCTTTCCTTTTTCTTTTTCTTTCCTCTTCTCTTCTTCTTCTTCCTGCCCCCTCCCCCTTCCCCGTTACCTCTCCTTTGCCTCCCACTTCCAGCACCTTCGCCAGTACCACCTCTGTTTTTTTTTTTTTTTTGCTTTTCTCCTCTCCCCCTCTCTCTCTCCCTCCCCCGCCACCCCCAAACTTTTCCACTATTCCTTTTCTCTTCCCTCTGCCCACCACCCCCCTCTCCCCCTTTCCCTCTCCTTCTCCTCCCCTCTATTCCTCGCACTCCGACGCCCGGTAAAGGGCGGTAACTGTGCATTTTTTTTTTTTTTGCTTTTTCTCTCCCTTCTTCCCCTCTCCCTCCTCCGCCACCCTCCCCCCTCTCAGCTCTGCGATCTGGAACTAGATCGGGACCAGATCGTAGCCCCCTCTCCCTTTGTAATTTGGTTGCGCCACCAGATCGCACCTAGCAGGAAGGGGAGGGAGAGGGGAAGAGGGGAGGGGAGGAGAGGGGGTGAGGGTGAGGAATTTAAATTTTTTTTTTGAGATTATCGGTGCCGGAATAGGTGATCGGCACCGGAAAACGTGGTGGCTAGTGTGGTGGGTTGGGTAAGGGAGGAATATAAGTTTTTGAAAAATTTTTTGTGTATAGATTTTTGAAGTGTGTAGATAAAAAATTTTGGGAAGTTTTTTGGAGTTCCTGTAATAAAAATTGTTAAAAAACTAGTAGCTAAAAAACTTGGTAAAAAACTATGGTGCCAAACAGGCCCTAAGTTTTCGCCTTATACCAAAAAAAATTTATGCTATATACCTACTTCTATACTTCTCATTTTGGTTTTACTCCAATGAATGTAAGTATATTGAAATAAGATGAAATCGAAAGGATCAAATTACTGAACTCTTTTTTTTTTCCTTTTACAAAAATTACATTATATAAGTATCCAATCCCAAAGTATCTCGCCATTTTACGAACCACTTAAATAAGTTTAGTGACTGTTTGATAACATAAAAAAGTGTTGAAACTAAATTCATTCAGACATTCAGATGTTTTGGGTGTTTGATAAGTAAAAATTTTTCTGTTGAACTTATTAAGTGGTGCTGAATTTGTATGTATTTTTTTCAACGCAAGAATCATAACTGAATGCTTAATTCAACAAAAATCAAAAGATTTACTTCAACTACTTTATCTTATATACCAAATATATCATTATTTGTTAATTACATTTAAAATCCTTATATAATTAAATAACCAAATATTCTCTATCCAAAATTCTTATCTAATTAAATAATCTGACATTCTCTATTTAATGGATTTCTACTTCTATTTTCTCCCTATTTAATGACTTTTTTTTACAATTTCTCCATACTCCTCACATCTGTCTACTGCTTATCTTTTTCCATCTTTATACTCTTTCATAATTTTGTCATTTTTTTCCTCCCAGTTTTTTTTATTGCTACCGTACTTACCGATCTCAAATTCATTATTTCCAATTGATTATTTGTTGTTTTGCGTTAATATTTTTCCACTGAAGTAATTAAATTTCTATATAATTTGGTGTGAATTTAAAACTTGTTTATTGTAGCTTCCTTTTGCTTATATTTGGACTTTTCTTATCAAACTCTGATTTAAAAATATATTTGCACCAATATTTGGACTATTCCATAATATATTTCTTCTTTTATAGTACTTTGATTTAAAAATAAATATTATTATTTTCATACCTAACAATTTTAATCTAATTAAATTATAGGTTCTATTTCTTTTTTGGATTAAAAGATAGAAGGGTAAAATTGTACAATTTAACTTATTAAACATTAAGTTATAAATATTTATCATACAGTATAAATATGTTCAGCATTAAGATTCAGATATTCATATATTTATTTTCAGTACTTAATATTCAATAAATTAATTATTTTAATATTCAGAATTCAGATTCAATTTTATCAAACGGAGCCTTATTTACCGTGACAAATCCGGCTAATTGATCCGAATATTGGTGTATAAAAAAAAACTCAGACACTTGTGGGTCTGACAGGTTGGACGTATAAATCTATGGGTGCCGGGCACCAAAAAATTTTTTTTTTTTTAAAGTTGACACATGGGTGCCGGGCTGTGTGACAAAACTGTGCATAGCTGGCTGCCGGGCACTCTCTGCCCGGCAGCCAGTGAAATTATTTTAAAAAAAAAATTCGGCCAGTACGCTAGATTATTAAATGTGTCATTAAATTCGGTACTTCAAGTACTACTTGTTGAGCTTTGATTCAAATTATGTCAAACATTTTACAATTGTTATCAAAACTGAGTTTTGGGACAAAGTGGTGTATTTTGGACATGTAATGGACCAAGTTATTATTTTAAGAGTAAGAGACGTAAAAAGGTACAAAACAAATAAAGGTATTATGATTGTTATAATCAGAATTTTAATCATAATACCTGATTATAACCGAATTCGGCCAGTAGTTGTTATAATTTGTCACTTTATGTTAGTGAATTGTTGATAAATATTTTATGTTATTGTTATAATATGTTATTAATTAAATATTTAATTTATTGTTGAAGCAATTGTAAACAGATAATGTAATTTACGTATGTTTGCTAATATTAGTTAGTGAAGCACGGTACACGCTTAGTTGAATTAGTTTAGTGATTGAATTAGTTTAAGTCGATTAATTAGTTGTTTAAATTTGTTTAATAAATGTATTTAAAGTGATTGATTAAATGAATGTAAATCTATAATAAATGCAGTACATAAAATTGGAATCATTAGCATAGTTTAATATCGAAATTAGTATTATTGGTTCAATGCAATTCACTTTATTATGCAAGTTAGTTGATAATTAGTCCACGGTATTTAGTATATGATTAGTTTAATTAGTTTTGTGATTTAATTAGATTAATTAGTTGCTTTTTAATTAGTTGAATGAATTAAATTTAATAGGTTCGATTAAATGAATTTAGATGTATTTGTCGAGGCATGTATTGAGTTTTGCTTATGATAGCTATTTAGTGGGGATAATTTAAGTATTTGAAATAATTGCTACATTTAATACATTAAATGCATAAATATAATGTAATTAGGTTAGCTTTATTTCAAAATTAGGGGTATTAGTTTAATGCAATTCACTTTGTTGCGCAAGTTAGTTGATAATTAGCTTGTGCTATTTAGTATCTGATTAGATTAAGTAGTTTTGTGGTTTAATTAGTTAAATTAGGAACTCTCACTCTTTTGTAATTAATTAATTTTAAGAGGTCGATTAAATGAACTTAGATTTATTTGTCGAGGCATGTATTGAGTTTTGATTATGATAGCTATTTAGTGGGGATAATTTAAGTATTTGAAATAATTGCTACATTTAATACATTAAATGCATAAATATAATGTAATTAGGTTAGCTTTATTTCAAAATTAGGGGTATTAGTTTAATGCAATTCACTTTGTTGCGCAAGTTAGTTGATAATTAGCTTGTGCTATTTAGTATCTGATTAGATTAAGTAGTTTTGTGGTTTAATTAGTTAAATTAGGAACTCTCACTCTTTTGTAATTAATTAATTTTAAGAGGTCGATTAAATGAACTTAGATTTATTTGTCGAGGCATGTATTGAGTTTTGATTATGATAGCTATTTAGTGGGGATAATTTAAGTATTTGAAATAATTGCTACATTTAATACATTAAATGCATAAACATAATGTAATTAGCATAAAATCATTTTAAAATAGGGTTTTTAATATTAGTAAGATATTTGATTAGAATGGTTATTTAATTGACCCAATATGAAATGTAGGTGCATGATAGACTTAGCAAAAGGTAAAATTTTTATAACTAAATGTAGTAATTAAGGTGGTTAATTAGGTTGACTTTGTTATTTTTTAAATGATACGTTTATTTGTTATAAATGGTTGAATTATTTAATTATAATGCATTTTTTGTTGTTATTTGTTATATTACTGGTTATTATTTGTTACAATTATGGACTCATAATTATTTATTTATTTGTTATAAATTATACATATTTGATTCGATCAATTAATTGATTATTCAAATAAGCTTATCAATGCGATTTTACAATGTTATCAACACTCGTCCGTAATAGGTATAACATGTCAAGTGATAATTGCCTGGTGATACAATTATATTGGGGAGGAAAAATTATATACAAAAAGGGATCAATTTCATATGATCCTCCTATACCGAAAGATGCCTTGTTCCTGACAGAGGTGGTGGGTCATGATGAATTGGTAGACAGAATATACACTAGTATGGGTTTAGATCGGAACAGCTATAAGATTAGTTTGATATATCGGAGTTGTCTCCAAAATGGCAAGTTTGGTGCAATGCCTTTGGTAAATGACAATGGAGTTGCTGGTCTGTACTACTTACAATCTGGTAGTAGACTTGCAACCGAAATATATGTGGAGGTCGAGAAGCTATTGGGTTTAGAAGAACATGGTACCGATGGTTTACAAATTATAAGTGGTAATCTTGAGCGAGGCGGTAGCAGTTCCGAACATATATCTTTATTCCAGCCAGTTGGCCATTTTGAAAGTCAAATGACCCAACTAGCTGGAGCAGATGTCGACCAAAGGCATAGAGGGCGAAGAAGGGGGCATAGACAACTACTTGAAATGCCCAAAAAAATAACTGCTTACATATTATTCAATCGACTTAACGCTATATAGTTACTTATATTATAATAGAATATTTAATTAACTATTTAAATTTACCAAATATAAGTATTGAACATTAGATAATGAATAAATTTTTAAGAGGACTTTTATTGTAATTTTCAAATATATACTATTTTTCATATATACATAATCAGCTTTTTTCCAGTGCCCAATATACTTCTCTGTGCGTCTCCACATTTGCATTGCTCCTGCTTATTGTGCGCAGAAAAGTGAACTTTCCACTATACAAATGTAACCTATGTTTAATTCTTCTCTCCGCTTTAATTCCGTGGATGTTTTTAGGGTTTTAGGGTTTAGGTTTTAGAAATGCATTCTTCTTTAGGGTTTAGGGTTTAGGGTTCCTTCTTTAAGGTTACATTATTTTGTACTTCTACGTTGTGTATAGTCTAGGGTTTAGGGTTTAGGGTTTAGGGTTTAGGGTTCAGGGTTTAGGGTTTACGGTTTACGGTTTAGGCTTTTAGGGTTTAGGGTTTAGGGTTTAGGGTTTTAGGGTTTAGGTTTCAGAAATGCATTCTTCTTAGGGTTTTAGGGTTTAGGGTTTAGGGTTCAGGGTTCAGGGTTTAGGGTTCAGGGTTTTGGGTTTACGGTTTAGGGTTTAGGCTTTTAGGGTTTTGGGTTTTGGGTTTAGGGTTTTAGGGTTTAGGTTTCAGAAATGCATTCTTCTTTAGGGTTTGGGGTTTAGGGTTTAGGTTTCAGAAAATATTTATTTGTTAAAATTTATCATTTGTTTGTCATTTGTTTTATCATTTAATTTGTTTTAACAGATGATGAAACGTGCATCATATATAAAAGAAAATTTAGTGAAATAGAAAATTTTAGTTTGCGTATATAGTAACTTTAGTTGTAAATAGTATTAGGTATTATAATCGGTTATAATCAGGTATTATGATTAAAATAACAAATAAAGGTGATTACCAATATAAAGAACTCACATTAATTTTTAAAAAACTTCTTGCCATTTCTTCTTGTCTTTCTTGCATATTAAATCAAATATTTGAATCATACAATTTGTTTATCTTACATTTATTTTTTCATCTTACATTTATGTTTATCTTACAGTGATTTTTTATTGCATAATTTCAAATAATTATAAAATCTTTATTTCAATTAAAACTTAATAGACAACTACTTCAAATGCCAAAAAAAATAACTGCTTATATATTATTCAATCGACTTAACGATATATAGTTACTTATAATATAATAGAATATTTAATTAATTATTTTAATTTACCAAATATAAGTATTGAACATTAAATAATGAATAAATTTTTAAACGGCCTTTTATTATAATTTTAATATACATAATATTTTTCATCCATGCATAATTTGATTTTTTGAGTGTCCAATATACTTCTTTATGCATCTCCACATCTGCTTTGCTTCTGCTTATTGTGCGCAGGACGAGTGTTGATAACATTGTAAAATCGCATTGATAAGCTTATTTGAATAATCAATTAATTGATCGAATCAAATATGTATAATTTATAACAAATAAATAAATAATTATGAGTCCATAATTGTAACAAATAATAACCAGTAATATAACAAATAACAACAAAAAATGCATTATAATTAAATAATTCAACCATTTATAACAAATAAACGTATCATTTAAAAAATAACAAAGTCAACCTAATTAACCACCTTAATTACTACATTTAGTTATAAAAATTTTACCTTTTGCTAAGTCTATCATGCACCTACATTTCATATTGGGTCAATTAAATAACCATTCTAATCAAATATCTTACTAATATTAAAAACCCTATTTTAAAATGATTTTATGCTAATTACATTATGTTTATGCATTTAATGTATTAAATGTAGCAATTATTTCAAATACTTAAATTATCCCCACTAAATAGCTATCATAATCAAAACTCAATACATGCCTCGACAATAAATCTAAGTTCATTTAATCGACCTCTTAAAATTAATTAATTACAAAAGAGTGAGAGTTCCTAATTTAACTAATTAAACCACAAAACTACTTAATCTAATCAGATACTAAATAGCACAAGCTAATTATCAACTAACTTGCGCAACAAAGTGAATTGCATTAAACTAATACCCCTAATTTTGAAATAAAGCTAACCTAATTACATTATATTTATGCATTTAATGTATTAAATGTAGCAATTATTTCAAATACTTAAATTATCCCCACTAAATAGCTATCATAAGCAAAACTCAATACATGCCTCGACAAATACATCTAAATTCATTTAATCGAACCTATTAAATTTAATTCATTCAACTAATTAAAAAGCAACTAATTAATCTAATTAAATCACAAAACTAATTAAACTAATCATATACTAAATACCGTGGACTAATTATCAACTAACTTGCATAATAAAGTGAATTGCATTGAACCAATAATACTAATTTCGATATTAAACTATGCTAATGATTCCAATTTTATGTACTGCATTTATTATAGATTTACATTCATTTAATCAATCACTTTAAATACATTTATTAAACAAATTTAAACAACTAATTAATCGACTTAAACTAATTCAATCACTAAACTAATTCAACTAAGCGTGTACCGTGCTTCACTAACTAATATTAGCAAACATACGTAAATTACATTATCTGTTTACAATTGCTTCAACAATAAATTAAATATTTAATTAATAACATATTATAACAATAACATAAAATATTTATCAACAATTCACTAACATAAAGTGACAAATTATAACAACTACTGGCCGAATTCGGTTATAATCAGGTATTATGATTAAAATTCTGATTATAACAATCATAATACCTTTATTTGTTTTGTACCTTTTTACGTCTCTTACTCTTAAAATAATAATTTGGTCCATTACATGTCCAAAATACACCACTTTGTCCCAAAACTCAGTTTTGATAACAATTGTAAAATGTTTGACATAATTTGAATCAAAGCTCAACAAGTAGTACTTGAAGTACCGAATTTAATGACACATTTAATAATCTAGCGTACTGGCCGAATTTTTTTTTTTAAAATAATTTCACTGGCTGCCGGGCAGAGAGTGCCCGGCAGCCAACTATGCACAGTTTTGTCACACAGCCCGGCACCCATGTGTCAACTTTAAAAAAAAAAAAATTTGTGCCCGGCAGCCAACTATGCACAGTTTTGTCACACAGCCCGGCACCCATGTGTCAACTTTAAAAAAAAAAAAATTTTTTGGTGCCCGGCACCCATAGATTTATACGTCCAACCTGTCAGACCCACAAGTGTCTGAGTTTTTTTTTATACACCAATATTCGGATCAATTAGCCGGATTTGTCACGGTAAATAAGGCTCCGTTTGATAAAATTGAATCTGAATTCTGAATATTAAAATAATTAATTTATTGAATATTAAGTACTGAAAATAAATATATGAATATCTGAATCTTAATGCTGAACATATTTATACTGTATGATAAATATTTATAACTTAATGTTTAATAAGTTAAATTGTACAATTTTACCCTTCTATCTTTTAATCCAAAAAAGAAATAGAACCTATAATTTAATTAGATTAAAATTGTTAGGTATGAAAATAATAATATTTATTTTTAAATCAAAGTACTATAAAAGAAGAAATATATTATGGAATAGTCCAAATATTGGTGCAAATATATTTTTAAATCAGAGTTTGATAAGAAAAGTCCAAATATAAGCAAAAGGAAGCTACAATAAACAAGTTTTAAATTCACACCAAATTATATAGAAATTTAATTACTTCAGTGGAAAAATATTAACGCAAAACAACAAATAATCAATTGGAAATAATGAATTTGAGATCGGTAAGTACGGTAGCAATAAAAAAAACTGGGAGGAAAAAAATGACAAAATTATGAAAGAGTATAAAGATGGAAAAAGATAAGCAGTAGACAGATGTGAGGAGTATGGAGAAATTGTAAAAAAAAGTCATTAAATAGGGAGAAAATAGAAGTAGAAATCCATTAAATAGAGAATGTCAGATTATTTAATTAGATAAGAATTTTGGATAGAGAATATTTGGTTATTTAATTATATAAGGATTTTAAATGTAATTAACAAATAATGATATATTTGGTATATAAGATAAAGTAGTTGAAGTAAATCTTTTGATTTTTGTTGAATTAAGCATTCAGTTATGATTCTTGCGTTGAAAAAAATACATACAAATTCAGCACCACTTAATAAGTTCAACAGAAAAATTTTTACTTATCAAACACCCAAAACATCTGAATGTCTGAATGAATTTAGTTTCAACACTTTTTTATGTTATCAAACAGTCACTAAACTTATTTAAGTGGTTCGTAAAATGGCGAGATACTTTGGGATTGGATACTTATATAATGTAATTTTTGTAAAAGGAAAAAAAAAAGAGTTCAGTAATTTGATCCTTTCGATTTCATCTTATTTCAATATACTTACATTCATTGGAGTAAAACCAAAATGAGAAGTATAGAAGTAGGTATATAGCATAAATTTTTTTTGGTATAAGGCGAAAACTTAGGGCCTGTTTGGCACCATAGTTTTTTACCAAGTTTTTTAGCTACTAGTTTTTTAACAATTTTTATTACAGGAACTCCAAAAAACTTCCCAAAATTTTTTATCTACACACTTCAAAAATCTATACACAAAAAATTTTTCAAAAACTTATATTCCTCCCTTACCCAACCCACCACACTAGCCACCACGTTTTCCGGTGCCGATCACCTATTCCGGCACCGATAATCTCAAAAAAAAAATTTAAATTCCTCACCCTCACCCCCTCTCCTCCCCTCCCCTCTTCCCCTCTCCCTCCCCTTCCTGCTAGGTGCGATCTGGTGGCGCAACCAAATTACAAAGGGGGAGGGGGCTACGATCTGGTCCCGATCTAGTTCCAGATCGCAGAGCTGAAAGGGGGGAGGGTGGCGGAGGAGGGAGAGGGGAAGAAGGGAGAGAAAAAGCAAAAAAAAAAAAAATGCACAGTTACCGCCCTTTACCGGGCGTCGGAGTGCGAGGAATAGAGGGGAGGAGAAGGAGAGGGAAAGGGGGAGAGGGGGGTGGTGGGCAGAGGGAAGAGAAAAGGAATAGTGGAAAAGTTTGGGGGTGGCGGGGGAGGGAGAGAGAGAGGGGGAGAGGAGAAAAGCAAAAAAAAAAAAAAAACAGAGGTGGTACTGGCGAAGGTGCTGGAAGTGGGAGGCAAAGGAGAGGTAACGGGGAAGGGGGAGGGGGCAGGAAGAAGAAGAAGAGAAGAGGAAAGAAAAAGAAAAAGGAAAGAAAGAAAAAGAAAAAGAAAGAGAAAGAGAAAAAGAAAAAGAAAGAAAAAAAGAAAACGAAAAAAAGTTTTTCACCTTACAAAAGCTTCTACAAAATTTTTCACATTCCAAAATCTTCTATAAAATTTTTTCAAAAATTTCTACCGTGCACAACAGTAAAATTTTAGACAAACTCCAAAAAACTCAAGTTTCAGACAGACCCCTATATACTTTATCTCATCATAATAATTCTTAAAATTTTAGCAATAGTGTTGGAGCTTTTAGATGTGTGAAAACCATGAGGTGCGTAACCAAAAAATAACAATAATTGTAAAACATCATCACTTATAGTGCAAAATATAGGGAACCATACATTGACAAGCCAAAAGAACAAAAAGAACAAAACACAACTATCATTAATTGTTGTATGAGTACCCATAAAATATTTTTATTTATTTGCATCAAATTTTCACTAATATTATAATATTGCATGCTTATGCAATAAATAATATAAGAAATACAACAATTTTATGGAACCACACCCTTAATTATCCAATCTCAAATCAGAAATAAGGTCTCTTTAGTTCCAGTTTTGTCTAATTATATAAATGCACCTAAAATTCTGTACAGACGCGAACAACTCAGATATAAATATAAATTTTATTCAAAATTGATGCAAAATTTAAGATTACGTCAAGATCGTATTAGTTGACACTAAAATTATTTGTTTGGATTGCTTCATATTTCCCCAATTTTATTTGCTTACATCATCTTTACAATTTCCAATACACTTTTTTATCTTCCCAATATCTTTTTATCTCACATACATCACATCACAAAAAGTGTTACAGTAAAAATATCCCAAATAATTTACAATCCAAACAGGTTTATACTATTGGACGAGGTTTATATAGAGAGGCCTTTACCCTCCTAAAAAAGTAAAGCCAAAAATGAACAAAAAAAAAAAAAGAAAGGGAAGAAAGGTAAGCACAATGATAAAGAAAAATCAAATTTATTTCTAAAAATAAGCACCCAATACACTTGCCATAGGAGCAGTGTAGGAGACAATTAATTATTATATATCTCCACCTAAAAAAAAATCCCCACATGATCGAATCACGCCTTTTCGAAACTTTATATATATTTATTTATCTTCTCTAATCTCTATATTCCACGCAAATTTAAATTACAAGCGTCTCTGGCACAGTTAACCTAATCAAAGTTTCTGGCCCAGGACAACCGGGCGTGGCGAATTCACTGAGATTGAACTGTACAAAAAAAATTCCCCAATATATATAGGCACGCATACATGTCTGGTTTTTGTTTTCTGCATCTTTGTCATATTATTGATCGATTGATTGTGTTGAAACGTTTGTGATGATAAAGGTCGGATTGAAATGAGATTTGGGGATGTGAACTCAGGATCTGACAAACCCTAAATATTCATCCTCAGCTTTGGAAACTCAACTTACAAAGAAAACAACCAACTTTTCCCAACCATTTGCTTCACTCAAAGAGGTAACAACCATCGCCACCGATGCTGCTACTGCGTTAACTCTTGTTGATTCCCCAGTCTACCAGATCTGTTCAGCTCGAACTTGATTCTTTGACTCTCTGATCTTGATCTTCAAGTTTGACTTCAGGGGACTGTTAAAGATTCAATCTTTACCATTTTTACTTAATTGACTGAGTCATGCGATAAATTAGAGTATTATTCAAGACTTAGTTATAGCGTAATTCTTCAGAAAGCGTTTTTCTTTCCAACCCTTCTGGCAGGGGGACATTTGTGACTAGAAGTTGATATTGATTTATTTACTTTATCCTTTGAAGGTAGTTGCTGGACTGATTAACTGGTCTTACTTTGGACGAGTAGACAGATATTTGCGGACAATTGAGTCCAAATATGCATGCAAGGAATCGTAGTCCGGGAAATGGATACAGGGCTAACGCAGTGGTGATGGGTGGGGTGGCCACTACCTCCAGGATTTCGCCTGAGAGTTCAATGAGAGGTCATGGAGGTTACAATTCTGAGTATAGGGGATATATTCGGGGTGGGTTTGGACGTGGGCAGTCGAGACAGTTCCACCGGTCACAGCCTCCTCCTCCTCCTCCTCCGCCACAAAAGGGTGGTGGTGACATTTTTTTGGAAGCTGGTAGGTTAGCCGCTGAGTACCTAGTTTCGAAGGGATTACTGCCAGCCAATGTACTGTCCGGGAAATCGCATAATGGTAGTTTGAAGAACCAGGTTTGGGCGCAAGAGGGAGATGCTGAGCAGCTTTCTTTGGAGGGTCGCACGTCGGCTCTCTCACGTTTGGGAGGCCCTGGTCCTGACTCGGGGCCTGGTCGGAGACGGTATATGGAGGAGTACAACTCAAGAAACATTCTGAGAGGAAGGAGAAAAAATGGATCCTTCAAAAACTATGGCTCTGACTGGAGCCGAGATGTTGGAAGAAGCGGATCATGGTCTGAGAGGTCTAGGGCTTCTGTGGATGGGGAGGATGACTGTGATGTCCTCTCAAGACATCGGGAAGAGCAGCAGATCAGTAATGACGATGACAGTGTGTCGCAGAATTCCATTCCCGTACTAGCCCCAGAAAATGATGTTACTGGCGCCAAAGAAAGTAACAGTGTTGGTAATACGCAGTCTGCCTCAGAAAAATACGAGCCAAGAGATGATGCAAAAGCAAGTGCTGTTACCAGCACAAAAGATCTCCCATTGAAGACCAGTGAGGAACCTATAGAGAAGGACGACACAAAAGTATCCAATGCAGAGGCAGAAGATGTTAAGGATGATCAAATGGGGCTACAAAACGCTAAGGACGACATGGCAATTGCGGCTTCTTTGGGGGAGGGGGCCCCTTCGAGTGAGAAGAATGGTGATTTACTAAAGCTTAGCCATTTTGCTAAAGTTCCTACCAGACCTCGTTCTTCGATGGTAGTTAGAGTTGCAAAGGTTGATCCTGGTCCTATGATTGTGGATGAGAGCCCTAATGAGGGTAAACCTTTTAAAAAAGATACGGATGATTTAAATGTTGATGATCTGTCTGGAGATGGCTCATCAAATCATACATATGATTCAAATGCACTCAACTTGGATAATTTGACAGTGCCAGCTCCTGGAGATAAATTGGGCACATCATATTCTCCAGTCCAAGGAGGCTGCACGGCATCTGTATCTTACCTAGATAGACCTTCAATAAAAGAGCATGAGGAACCTGATTTTGGAGGGATCAACAGAGTGATGATGGAGCGTGGTGAAAAGCGAGCACTAGACGATAGCAACTCCAGTATGGGAAGTAAAAAGCCCAGAGAATTGGCTTCTTTTGAAGATGCTGAATCTGATGGCGGCATAAGCACATTGGACCCATTGGATAATCAACAGACTTCAGAAGAACCAATGACCTCAGAAGGTCAGGCAGTAACTCTGCCCTCTGATGAGAAGAGGTTGTTAGGCATTTCTTTGTATCCTAAAGGTGATATAGGACCAAGCATGGACTATGCAGAAGAGAAGCAGCTATTTCCGGGTTCATTCAAAACTTGCGACCTCAATCTTATGGAAGCTTCTGATGCTAATGAGAATCATGATAATAATCCAGTTCTCATCTTCCCATCTGACACAGAAAAGGGGAAACAAGCTATTCCTGTTGATATTGATTTGTCCATGAGCAACAATCCTAGGGGATCTAATAGATATGGTAAATGCATTGTTGATGGCAAAGACATTGAAGTGATAGATTTAGAAAATGATTCAGCGCAAGAAGACAAGGACTCAAATAATTCAGAGAGAAGGTAAGCTTCTTTCATCTGTATGTTTCCTATTGTTGTACTAATTTTTTTTTAGCTTTTTTCTTTTGACTATTCTTTGATTGGGTTTTTGTGGTTTCGATGTTTGATCAATTTATGCTTTGTGTGTTGTATATGCTTTCTGCATCTGATATTGTTCATATGTTCTAGCTAAATGGAATTACTCTTCTAAGCTTCATTGTTTAATTATACAGAACCGAAAATGTGTACTCTGGCCTGGCTGGATTTTCCAACAATTCTGTCAATGCAAATGATATCCCTGATGTCCAGGATGGTTATGGACTCATGATATCGGAGTTGCTGGGAAATGATATTCCAAATTGTTCCTCTGTACCAGCTGACATGAATTCTCTGCACAATGACATGGGCCTTCATAATGGAGAGGTATCAGAGTGAACCACTTCTGATATTTGCTTGGATGAGTTAGAGATGATATTATGCATATCATTGGCTCTGAGCATGATGGACGCATAAATAAGAACTTTATTTGACTGTCTTCTTTTTTTCCCCCATCTTCAATTCTCTGCATTGATTACCATTGACATTTTGACAAATGGCATGATTGTTGCTGATTGTTTCAGGGGATTCTTGGTGACGATGATTCTATTTATATGTCCCTCGGAGAAATACCAATAAGTATGTTGGAACTTTAGTTTGTTATTCCATTTTAATGAGGCTTGTAGTTGGTTAATCTAGTTTAGATGGCATGTTACAATTCGTATTTAAATACATGCTAATGTGCCTTGACCTCAATATAAAACATTATGTGTAGATAGAACTTGTTCTGGAAGAGAAGTGTTCCAGTGTGATATGCAAGGACCATTTTAGCCAGTGTCTTTTTGTGTAGTATAGGCTCTGTCTATAACAAGGGAGTGGTTAAATGTCAAGAATAGTGTGCATCCTCTTTTATCATTCCCATGAGAAGTCTGTTTGAAAAATATGTGAAAAAATAGTTTACCCTGATGACTTTTAAGAAACGTGGTATTTATAACAGTGTACTTTGTGTGTGCTTTCTTTCATCTTTCTGTTTATAATTGGTTCACTTCCCTCAGGTGTCTTTGTTGTGATTCTTCTTTTTGGATTTAGTTACCATTGAAATAAAATTAAATCATGGCTAGCTATAATATCTCATTGGTCAGATGAAGCGGTCACAGGTGCCAGGAAAAGGTGCACGAAACACTTTCACTGTTTCGGTCTACTATTAGCTCAGTTCTCTATTCTGACAATACCCAGAAACCAACGTGGTGATAGATTTTGTTGTTGCTTTTGGCTTTGTGCTCCTGCCTGTTACAAGCAAGCAACTGATTTCCATTTGGTTGTCACTTACGTGTCTTTGAGCATGTCACAGTCATGGCTTTCTAGCTTGCATGACTTTGAAGAGTACACTCTCCCAGAGTTTAATATAGAAAAAACAGTAATTGAATTTCCAAGTGCTTGTTAAAATGTTTCTCTTGTTCTGATTCTGTGAAAGAAACTCCATCATTATCCGATTTGAAGCATTTCATAATCGTGGCCTACTATTCAATATTGAGCCATAGAGTAATCAAGTTTACATTCAATTTCCTTGGAGACGAGACTACTGATGCTCTTTGTCTTGATATGCACACTCTCTAAGCCTAGTAAAATGGTTTTCTTGTAGGCTTTTTGAGGGTCTGGGAGCAGCCGTCACAGGAATATGGGAAACCATTTTGAGCTATTGTGTTCTGCTGTTGGTTGAATGTTTAATGACATTGTTGCTGGTGTGCTGGGTCTCAATTGTTTAGGATGTAGAAAAAATAATTTAATTCTAGTTTTATTGTAGTGAATACAAGTCTTTTAACATTATCTTGTTGTAATATCATATGTCATGTAGTATCTACAAATTTGTCCCCCCCTTTTTTTTACTGCATTCTTCAATTTTCTTGTTGTACTGGAAAGTCAGAGCTCCCTGGCTGGCAGTGGTGGGGAAACCACCTTATGAAATAGAGCAAGTGCTAAGAGGCCTTGAACCTAAACAATGATCTTCTGTAGCGGCTCATGAGTTGCATTTCTTTGGATGCCGTGGCTGTAAGTATTTCCCACTTGCTGCTTTGGAGTTATTAGTTACAGGTTTTGAGAGATTTGCAGAGATATATTGCACCTACAACGAACGAAAATCATGTAGTATATGTCTATTCTGTGCATTGAGCGTCCTAGCTGGGTTTTTAGGATGGTAATCTAACGGGGTCAGTGCCATATACTGCCGACCATGGCAATTGGGTAGGGTCCTAAAGGGGATTTAGTTGGATTATAAAATATCTTACTTTGGAACTTGGGACATGAATTCTAGGTATTTTGCAGTTGTGGATCTTTTGCTGCTGCAAAAAGTTACAATAATAATTATCATCCAGCGTAAAATGTCTTTCAGGAACTCTTTTTCCGAGAAAATAATTCCATGTGTCTGGTTTACTTGTGGCTTGGAAAGAATTCTTCTAAAATCAACAAGCCCGTCCTCCTCATTTTCCGCCTTCCCAGTCTTTACTTTCTGTTGCCAGAACGCAGACGACAAGCAATCCCTCACCACAATCTGGAGGGGATGTGAAAAAGGAAGAGGCAGGCAACAAACTTGGGCCAAAGAATCCTCTCGTTTCAGTTTAAAAAAAAACTTGGGCCAAAGACCCGCCATTATTTCACCCATGCTCATATCTCCCATGGAAACCACGCCTTTCTGGAGCTCCATAGACCCAATTGAACTAACGAGTGTGAAATTGTCCATTTTGGAAAAAGTATAGCAACACCATCTGTAATGCTGAAATTGTCATACTTTACAGCTCACGACAACCACCACCACTTCATGTCCCATTCCACAAACACTACTATGAAGTCCATCTTCTTATCTCTTAAATTAAACTACTGTAAATCTAAATGGAGGGCTTAAAGATTCCAAGATTCAATTTTAACAATCAAATGTAAATCTTCACACATGAAAACCATGGGGGAATTTGAGACAAGGAGATCAAAGATTCAAAAAGGAAATTGAAAAATACATCTAAAAAAAGGAATTTAAGGTCGTTGAATCTGCACTGGAAAGGGAAGGAAGAGCGAATTTGCCAATGAAATTTTGGGCTTCTTTAATCTTAAAACTTATTAATTACATTGGTCAATTCTGGAGCTTCTTTGATTGTAGTCTTAGAGCCCGTTTGTTTGGATTGTAAGTTTTTGCCCGGAATATCCTCTTAACACAGTTTTGTAACTGCATTTTCTATTTTACACTAGGGGAGGAATGCCCGCGCATCGCGCGGGGTTTTTGATGCCTGTGGTTGAAGAATGTTTTTTGGTTGGACAAATAATAATACATTGCGAGAATAGTACGTTGCGATAAATAATTAGAAGCAGGTATGATTATAAGACAAACAACATAAGAGTCTTCCAATATTAGAATCAGGAAGTTCCCGAACACAAATAATTAGATGTAGCAAGTTTCCAAAGATGTACGAACACATATTTATGAAATTGTTTCAGATAAAAACTACGAGATAGATAGCAGAGTATGTTAAATAAGACATCATGTATGTCTACTTATTTAGTGATACGAATAGTAGTAAACTAATGTAGATGTTGTAATAGACAGCAGTCAGAAGCGTTGCTTCTTAGTGGTTTCTTCATTTTGGTCCTAACTTCAGCATCTACATGATGAGTGTAGAGCATACATAATCGAGGGCTCTCCGCAACTTCCTGCTTCAACTACTCTGACTACTGAAGTTTGGTGCTTTTTCTTATTGGAGTAGCTACTCTTGGTGCTTTTGGATTAAGGAAGCAAGTAAGCTGAAGGAGTTCTGTGGTGAAGGACTACGCGCTGCTAATGTCCACACGCTGCTAATGTCCACATTCGATCGGTCTTTAAGTGAGCAAGTCATTAACTTACTAATAGAAGGTGATTAAGGACAAGCTGTAGCAGAATGAAGAAACCATGGGACTAAAATGAAGCAGAGGCCAAGTGAAAGCCTCATCAAATTCCAAATTAAGTTAATGACCCTCATAAAGATTGTCGGTCGGGTCCTCCGCAACTTCTTGCTTCAGTGGGCGGTGATTGTTTCCATGCCTAGGATTTATGCAGTATAAGAGCATAAAAAAAATATCCCAATCCCAAAATATGAAAAGGTTGAAACTGAAGAAGGTGAAGATGAGACATGGAAACAATCATAACCGACGCAGCCGTTGGGCATTAACTTACCAACGTCTGGCTATTTAATTGAGACTATAATAAGAAAGAAATGGAGTGTTTCGGCCATAAGCTCGGGTGAGAGGGAAAACGATGAGGCATTCTATTTCAGACAAAGGTTGCAAGAGAAAACCCAATCCCCGAAGCTCAGGAGCCATTAGTAGGCCCACATTTTTTGCCATTAAATTCAGGTATAAATGATAGAGAATGAGCTCTAAAAGGAGGTGTTTCCACACCTGACTTCTAACCACGGTGACGGTTGAGCATGGTTGGCCTTTCTTATTCCCTTTCACTTGTGGGCTCCTTATACAAGTGATTTCCAAGTTTAGTGATTATTAGTCAAACGGCGCACTTATGATGTGTGAAACCCATTTCAGTAATGACTGTGTGATTCAATTGCCGTATTTATGATCATGACTTTTTCTTTTCGTAATGACCGCACTTAAGATGTATGAAGGCTATTTAAATAATTTCACAAACCCACTGGCTTATGTGTGTTGTACCAAAAGCAACAAATGGTTGCAGATTAATTGCACATACCATAAATACCCATATGTTTCAACAACATAAATTTTTAAATGTCTATAAATAAGTATATTTCGGTTAATATACCTAACCACAAGTTTCCCTCACTTGTACCTATAGTTTGTAAAACACTACAGAATATTTCACATTCCCAAAAAATCCCTGCCTATGCGGTTGAAATGCAACCCCCTCTTTCACCAAAACTCAATCTTATACAGTATAAGGATACATCATTCATACTGCTATACTACTGCTCGTCTCATTTACCTTGCTTACATCCCCCCCCCCCCCCCCCTTTAAAAAAAAAAAAGAAAGAAAAAAATATCCAATTTAAACGGCTTGTCTTTATCTAGTATGAATATTGGATGCGCTTTCAACATGGTGGACTGCAACTCGAATCTTCCAGGGCATGGTCGGCATAGGACCAGGAGCCACAGTTAATGGGCCTCGTGGCAGTGGCTTGGGTTGTTCCTTCATCCTCCGCCCGTGGGTCGTCCAGGAAAGGTTGCCTTCTCGACTCATGGAGCCCCCACGCATCCATCCACAAGTGGAAGCAAGTCTTCTCGCAAGTCACCTGAAGAAATCCTGTGCGTGTCCACAACGGATTCAATTGGCGGAGTGTTAGTAAAAGAAAGGAGGAAAAAACAGTCTCCTCTGAATGAATGAAGGGCACGGAGTAGGAAAAGGGCTTGGGTTGGGTTGTCCATATTCCATAACAGACGCTGGTGTTTGTCACCTTTCTGGGACAATTGGATCCTATCATCGAGTGTCTTGTGATGGCCTTGCTTCTACATCAATACTGCTAGTAATAATAATAATAATATATGTTCTTGAATGAATTAAGGATCAAATTCGCATCTCTCCTTAGTTTATTTTATGTATTTCCGCGGTCACTTGCACTGTTAACCGGCTGTATTGTATGGCTCCCTCCGTCTTCTGATTCCTCCCTATTTTGCATACGCTCTCTTTTTTTCGTTCCCTTTGAAGGTAACTGGTAGTATATTATGGGAGGGGGATTGACGGGGTAAAGTAAAGACGTGCGCTTTTATTAGGATGAAGTCAAGTCGTACCTGGAATGGAGCAATTTGGTTGCTCTGATTTTAAATGTGCATGCATTATTCAAGAAATTGCATAATATTTGGAATGGAGGAGCAATTTCATCATTAAAATGACCAAAAAAACCTCGACTAAAAACAAAATGAATAAAGATATATATATATATATATATATATATATTTACAATTAGAATAATGGACTGTTTTTGTTTTCTTTTGACCAATCGCAAGAACATTTCAACCTCATTAAAAAAAAAAAAAAGAAAAGAAAAATCCCTTCTATTACCGTAAAGAAAATTTTTTTTTGGGGGGTGACTATATGGGTTTCCCATAGTTATGATTGCTATATTTAAAAACTTTTGTTAAAAATAACAAATATTATAGCGATTTAATATATATATAAAATAAAAAATATATTCATAAAAAATTACAATCCCAAATCAACCCGGAACAGGGCATGAAAAATAATTTTCGGGAAAGTGAGGGACCCGCCAAAAGGTCGAGACATGTAACCGTCACATCCTTTTCTTGGGTCTTCAGTCTTTTGCCTGCAAGTGGGCGTGTCTCTCAAATCTGTCTCTGTTTTATTTACTGCTGCTACTAATTACCATCCACCCATCATTATCATCCTACACGCTCTTCTTTCGTGTTTATTAGTTAAACTTAAACTTCATTATTATATTTGGTTGCTGCGGCTGCTTTTAATTACTAATTTTTTTTTTGACTTTTTGTTTTTGTTTTCAAGACAGGGAAAAAAAAAAGGATTAATTACATTCAACCCGCCTTTGTTGTTTTTAATTTTATATCTAACATGACATGAAGCTTCAAAGGGAGCCAAGAATTGCTTAATCCATTTTTTTTTTTTTTTGGTTAACCCTGCATGCACCATCAAAGCTCAAATCAACGGAAAAGGGGGACTTGGTTCTTAAATTAAATATATTTTTAATTAATTTTTTATTATTTTTAAAATTTACATACATCAAGTTCTAAGCAAGTGCTTCGTTTGTTTGGACAGCAGATTATTTGATCAAATATATTTACTTACATCATCATTATAATTTTCAATACATCTCTTTATCTTCCCAATTACCATTTTATTTCACATACATCACTTCACAAATAGTGTTATAGTAAAAAATATTTCAAATAATTTACGATCCAAACAAACCCGAGTCGTAAAAAATCATTTCCAAATAATCCTATGTGTCTTTCTTTCATCTTGTTTGATTCATTTGGGCATGCTGACAGAAGCAATAATGACTTACATATATATATATATAAAGCAATTTACGAACTGTGAATGAACCTCCTTTTCTGAAAAAAATAATAATAATACTAGTAGGCAATATTATTGAGTGCGCTTTTTGGTTTCAAACTGGTTTGGTTAATGATTTGACGCTCTAGTAAAATTTTGAGTTTTCTTAACTAACTTGACAAAATATAGCATCTTTTTGCCTACAATTTCTAACAATTTTAAAGTCATATAATCACCCAGAACTAATATACAATTGTATGGTAAAGATTTTGATTAGATTACGCTTTATAAACACGCTTCGGTGTGTGGAAGCTTAATTAGGTGTCTATGAGCAATCAAATTTCGGTGGCCACGCAAAAAAAAAAAAAAACAAAGAGGTTCTCATCCCTCCGAAAACAAAAGAATAAACAAAAAAAAAAAAAACAATTCGATGCTTATGAGATAAAATAATGATTGAAAATATTTTTATTAAAAACACAAAAGTTTTTCTTTAGAAAACAACAATTCAAGGTTTGTTGAGATTACGAATATGGTATTAATGAAAAACTACACTGTCTGTCTGTCTCTATTCCTTGAACCAAATTTAAAAAAAAAAAAGGAGGGTAGATTTGTCGGGTCCATCTACCATATTTGGCAGCGTAGTGCGGAGTTCTTGCAGCAAACAATACGTGGTTTGGAATAAATTACAGTAGTGGTTAGTAGTAGTAAATTTATTAGCATTGCATCGGTCGGGTCGGGTGCATTTTGTTTGAGATAATAGCTAGAAGTGAATCATGAATCGTCGTATTATTAACTGCACAAATATTAGTCCAATGAACACACAATAAAATTGCATTTCTCACGTACTTTGCTGATTGTGGAAAGACTATGCCAAAATGCTACCACTCCAAAATGCTTGCTTAGTTAAAAAGTCTCCGCGACAGGATGGGAAAGCAATATGCATAATGCAATCCACCAAGAGGCTTGCGGAGGAGGAGGGGCCGTAGCGTCTCTATTCACTGAATCCCCTTTCCACACGGGCATCGGGAGCTGTTCTGGCCTTGACCATTTACTAAGTAGTATCTGGTCAAAGAAGGATTCATTCGACTAGACCCCCTCTTAAATAAACTTAAAGAGAAGCAAGTTACCATATTGGATGTTGCTGCAATATATTTACTAGTCAAAGAAGGGGTGTGAAAAGTTGGGGAAATAGGAGAAGTAAGTGATTGTGATCACAAATAATAAAAAAAGTGTGCTGGATGGACACGTGTAAAGGTCTTTTGTGACCTGGAACTTAAAGACTTCTTAGACATTGAAGTTAAGCGGAACGGAGATAGGAAAAGTTGAGGGGATTTCAAAATGTAAATGTGAATTTAGTTTTTATGAAATAACGTAGAGTTCAATTTACGTTTAATAAAAGATGATGAAATTCAAGGTATGTTAACATAATTTTTATTTCTTTTTGATTGAAAATAGTTATATTTATATTGCATAGTTATATATTTGTTTTTGCACAAGTGACATATTGAAGGATCTTCTCATAATGTATAACTTAGGTGGTTTGTGATGTTATAAAATATTCAATCAAATGTTATTTCTTGTCTTAATTTTAGTTATAACTATGCTACATGTTTATTAAATAGACGTACCATTATGATTAAAGTTAATATTTGATATTTTAGAATGCCATATATTTAAATAGAATAAAATTATTTTGAACATAACATATTAAAATAATTTTGGCACCCCCCAAGGAAAAAATATTGACTTCGTCACTGCCTAGGAGGAAATTGGGACCTATTGCTAACAAAAAATTGTGAAAATTTACCTTTATACCATAATTATTGGAAAAAATCTAATGAACAAATTTTGCAAAAGAAACATTGTTTCTTGTCAACAAATTAAGTAACTAATAAAACCACCTGTAATGTTGCTTTAACATGTTTAATTTATGTTAAATACAAAATCTACTAGTTTTCCTTTCGTAAAAATATAAGTGTAACAATTTTTCAATTTTAGTTACAAACATTTATGTTTTTTTTACATAAATGTAATGATTCAAAGTAAAATGCCCATAAATAACTAGTATTTTGTTGATGTAATGCAAAAAATTCATAAAGAGCTGGTATGTTATGAACACAATCTTTTTTACTTTCACATATTTAAAATTTGTTAAATACAAAATCTGCTAATTTCCCTTTTGTAAAAATATAAGTGTAACAATTTTTCAATTTTAGTTACAAATATTTATGCATTTTATATAAATGTAATGATTCAGAATAAAATGCCCTTAAATAGTTAGTATTTTGTTGATGTAATGCAAAAAACTCATAATGAGCTGGTATGTTATGGGCGTAATCTTTTTTACTTTCACATATTTAAAATTTGTTAAATATAAAATCTACCAGTTTTCCTTTCGTAAAAATATAAGTGTAACACTTTTTAAATTTTAGTTACAAATATTTATGTATTTTACATAAATGTAATGATTCAGAGTAAAATGCTCATAAATAGTTAGTATTTTGTTGATGTAATGTAAAAAATTCATAAAGAATTGGTATGTCATGGGCAATATCTTTTTACTTTCACAAAATCAGTTTATATTAAATACCACCTGCATGGCTGTGTTTAGTACTGCTTACGCTTCCTCTTCGATGTTTTATTTCTAGACCTATTATATTTATGTGAATTCCGTGACACCTCAATACATTTTCAACTTTCGCAGTACGCTTCACGGTCGATGGGCCTATGAACATTTTCAAACTGCCCGCGTCTGTTATAGGTAACACTTGTTTTTTTATAAATATTTTCTTTATCCTCGTACATGTCAGCTTTGTAACGTATCTATTTTTTTGCCATATTCTTTATTTTTTCATACCTGTCTTGTATTAGTTGAATACATTACAGAATTTATCGGAAATGAAATGAAATGAAGCGAAGTAAACCCCATTTCTACTTACCTAGCTCCCCACAAAAACAAGAGGGCTGAGAGGGGGGGGGGGGGGGAGGGGCAAAAAAAAAAAAACAGTCCTAAGTTTTACTTTTACCCACGCCACCCAAGAAGCAAGTAGCACTTGAATCTCATCTAAAGTTTCACAAAGAAACGTACAACTGAAACATTCATCAGTTCTTTACGTCAGGCAGCGTCTGACTGAGTGCTTTTCATTTCTCTGTTGATCACTATTGCAGTGTGAAATCCAAGGATATTCCTCCTCATCTTGTTTGTTGTTCAGCTGAAGTCTTGGAAGAGCAGAAAATATCCACTTTTTTTTTTTTTATATGTATTCTTCTTCTTCTTTAATTTGTGGGAAAAGAAAATGTCACCATCCTTGTAGATACTACTACTCTAAAATTCCTCCAGACCTCTTTTTTTCTTTTTTGGAGGAAATTCCTATAGACCTTAACGTGCATTCAAGAAAAAATGTCGTAACGTTTACTATGCGCCGGTAGTAGCGTTAATGTTCATCATCCTGTTAGTTTTGAAACTAGAGAAATGGCGAACTTGTATCAATTATGTATTAGTACTACCTAGTAAATGAAACCGCAGAAGGGTTTTTTTTTTTTTTTGGTTTCCATTTATTAGGATCAAGATAAAACAAATCAAAAGATTTACTATATAGATTTAAACATTGGGATGGAGAACAAGAAAAAGCGAATGGTGAAAGCGAAAATTCATACGCATACGAAAATGTACGACAAGTTTGTGGTCTAAGAGCTCTAATTTATTAGGCGCAGTTACAACTAAAATAATTATGTATATATATATATATATATATATTATACCACCATTTGGATTTTCGTATTTCATGATTCGTCCATCGTGATTCTATAACCACAGCAGCACCCTTTCTGCAACAACTGTTTATTTGGACGACGTCCCATCTTATTTCTAGCCCTTTTTGTTCCCCCACTAGACGCCGTTTGTTTTGAGGGAGAGTAAAAGAAAGAAAATGATGGGATAAATTGAAATGTTTTTTTTTTTTTGGATGAGGGAAAGGAAAGGAAACGGTAGGGAGAGAATGGAAATGACGGGAAAATAAATCATAATTCCTAAGAAAATCTGTGTATTTACAAATTAGATTTTTATACTATAGATAAAAATGTGATTAACATGTGATAATTTCTTTTCCTTTCCGTTCCTTTCATTTTTTACTTCAAATAATAAAAATATTTTCAATAATTTCTTTCGCATTTAATTCCAATAAAAAAAAGGGATGGAATCCGCTTTTCTCCGCTCTTTTTTTTTTTTTTTTTCTTTCCACTAGTGTTCTCTCATTTCCTTTCCTTTTATCCAAAAGGTGCCTTGAGAGAATTACGTGCTTCTCAATTCATGTCCCTCTGTTTGGATTGTAAATTATTTGAGATATTTTTACTGTAGCACTTTTTGTGATGTGATGTATGTGAGATAAAAAGGTAATTGAAAAGATAAAAAGGTGCACTGAAAATTGTAACGATGATATAAGCAAATAAATTTTGACTAATAATTCTCTATCCTGCGTAATTGGGCGAGCTTGACGGTATATCTTGCGGTCAAATTAATTTAAAACTCTCCTGGATTGAAAAAGTGAGAAATACTTCAAATACTGGACGGAAGTGAGAGGTACAATGAACAGAATCTTGCAACTGTTGAATTTGTTATTAAAGGAAGAAAAGAGAGAGAGAGAATGTGATGAATAAAAATCTTCCTAAGCAAGTGCTGGGGGAGGGGCAGGAGATGAGATGATACGGCAGTCGTTTGGCTTTCGAGATTTTCGACCAAAGTGGATCATTCGTCAATGAACTTTATTGCATGGTGGGGTCTCCGGATGTTCCTCTTCGGTAGCCTAATTGAAATTTTATGATTGCTAATTTTCCGAGTTTAATGTATTATATCTATTTAACGTGTGTGAAGTAAAAAAAATATATTTGTTTATAAAATACGTAAAAAATTTTCTACGAAAAATCATAATCCAAACATCAAAAGGTCCTCTATATGTATATATATACCCACAATAAGTGTATTATATGCCCAGAGTAATCAGTAGTAACTGGCCATGGGATAATTTCGGTATTCCAATCTTGATTTGATAGTCTTGTGTGTCGGCTACTGTGTGTATATTATTACGATTGATTGCATCCAACAATAATAATATATATATTATTTTCTCTGTGTATTAAAAATAAATCTTATTTTCTTTTTTGTATGAATTGGAGAAGTTCTTATCAAACCCCTCTCCTCCCTCCCTCCTAAAAAAAAAGGTGATCGCTGTCATGTATATTTACATAAATTAACACGTATATATATACTCACTTAAAAATGTAAAAAATAAAATAATTTATCACATGCTTAATTAACTGGCCAAGCAGATAAAGGACCCTGCATTAGGCATCCAAGGCAGCATTGTCCTCACTGTTAGATATCCAAAAAAAAAAAAAAAAAAAAAAACCAAAGAAAGAAAGAAAAAAAAAATGGTTGGGGGAATGTTTTTATATATTGCAAAACTCTCTCGTATTCTCGATACTGTCTTGTTTGGATTGTATTTTTTTGAATTTTTTGTAAAAAAATTACTATAGCGATTTGATATATAAAGTAAAAAAATAATTTAAAAATATATTTACGAAAAATGTAATAAATTTTCTTTGAAAAATAGCTGTCCGAGCACAGTGTGTCCGAAACATAAGAAGAGCTTCCCACATAGCTGGCGACAGCATATGTTTTATTATTGTGTGAAATCGGAAACTCGTAAATCTATTCCGTATTATTGTTGTTAAAATGTCTTACTCTCAGAGGTCTCCCTGTGACCGTCAATTCGTCCCATCCTACGAACATTAAAATAGGAGTGTTTGGATACCAAAATTATTTCAAATAATATTTCGCTTGCATCACAAATATATTTTTCAACCTATCATTTTATATTCCCAATCACCTTTTTATCTCACATACATCATATCACAAAAAGTGCTACAGTAATTATTCCAAATAATATTTCAAATAATACACTATCCAGAGTCGGAGAAGAGAATGAAATAAAATGAGACCCACGCACAATATTTTTTTATTTTTCGTGTTTTGCTCAAGACTTTAGGGCTCCTTCCTTTGTTTAAAAAAAAAAAAAAGAAAAAAAAGAAAAATCTGTATCGCTGAGAAGATGAAAAGACAGTAGTCTTATTTGTTTACCTCTTGTTAACTTTTTTTTCAAGTTATGTATATGCTTATTTTTTTTTACACTTTTTTTTTTTTTTTAAAAAAAAAAAAAAGCTTTAAATTCAATATTATAGTTATTGTCAACTCAGCACACTTTAGGCACTGAACCGCTAGACTAGTTTGATACTATAATCGTAGCATCTCTCTAGAGACATGAATGATGAATTCGTGACAAATAGTCCTAATTCTTCCGATTACTACCACGAATTAAATTAGCAGCAGAGTATCATTTTGCATCCAGACCCTGCGGAAGAATTTCGAACCTGCAAATGTTGCATGCCTTTCATAACATTATAGCCCTTGAGATATCTATTTATTGATGGATGTGGGAACTGATTGTTTGTCCCGTTGTTGATTATAACCTGGAAATGTTTGTTACGTTTTTCGTAAATATATATTTTTTAATTTATTATATATTAAATCGTTACAGTAATTATTTTATAATGAATGGAATTCATCGCAGTGGAGAAGCAAATGAGTACCAAGTGGTACTGCCCGTATTTATTACCATTCATTAAGAGGACGATGGAAACTAAAACGACATACACAATTGAGCAGAGCTGGCCAAAAAAAAAAAAAAAAGGGATTGTCGACCACCCTGAGTCTGAATTTCTGATTATCAATTTTTTTTAATCATTATCATTGTCAAGTAATGTCAACACTACTACACCAAAAAGGATCTTGTCGTGTAGTGCTGGATTGGAGAGTTAGGGCCAGCAATTTCAATAAATAATAACAATAATAATAATAAAAAAGAAATGGGCCCAAATTAGACATTTTCCACGTCCTCCACTCACAAAAATCACCAATAAAGAATGTACTACTTACTACTAACGTAAGAATCCTAACTACAAAACCCTTCCCCCCAAACAAAAAAAAAGGGGCAAACTGTGAGAGTGCAGGGCAGGTATAGGATAGGATGACAGCTTTGTCCGGTAGAAACACAAGCCTTCCTCCCCATCGGACAAGAACCGCCAAGAACGGTTGCAGGCGCAATCTTTTCTGACGATTTTGATCATTTTTAATAGCGCGTAACTTTGATTGCATATGACGTAATTTTATTTGTATAACGTATAATTTTAGTACAAAATTCTATAAGTCTCTCACACGTTATGAAAATCGATGTACAACTAGTGATTTGGATCGCATAATTTTTTTTTAGCCAAAATCTGACCGTAAACAGTTCAGGAGCCGTCATCAGAATGACCGCTCCAGCCCCTCTTCCCTCCCCATCCATGTTCTCTTCTTTCTCTCTGTTAGGTTAACACTAGCAGTAGTACAAGTACTTCTTTTCCATTTTAATCGAAACATTTTAGCAAATCTTTATCTATACCCTTCGACTATTTCTGGGTAGATTGTTTTTTTTTTTTATACAAGCATTTTCTTTCCATTTTACCCGTAAGATTTAGCAAATATTTATCTCGACTTATTTATAGAAAAAAAAGTATGGGTGATTTTGCTTTTGTTCACCACCACGTTTTAAGACAAGTCTGTCAGTCCATGAGTCTCAACTTTTTACAAAAAAAAAAAAAAAATGATTCATCCTTACCAACTCACTTGATATGTGTTGACAATAATATCTAGCTAAACTAAAAGGCCAGTTGGACTACACTTCTTGAAAAGTTTTTGAGAAATGATTACTATAACACTTTTTTTTAAGGTGTGATATATGCGAGATAAAAAATAATTAAAAAAATATGTAAAAAAAAATATCACAAAAAATGTAAAAGTTTTTCACAAAAATTAACGGTCCAAATAAGGACTAAGCCAGTGGTTAAGTATTGTAGAAATCAACATGTGTTGGCTCACTTAATAAGAAAGGACAACATTCTATAAGAAATTGTGTGCTTAAATCTTGCTGCTAAGAGAGGATGTGAGAAATGTTTTGGTAAATAATATACAATAAACTATTTTTACGAAATAAAAAAGGAATAAGTATTGGTAACACTTCATATACAATATGAAATATTCAAGCAATTAAGTTAAACTCTTGCATGACATGACAAGGAACATAGAATTTGTTTGTTTGTTAGGAAATCTAGGTGAGTCGAAAAGAATTTTCACATTATTTACAAATATATTTTCAATTGTTTTTTCAATCTTTAAATTTATTTCTTATATCACAAAAAAATAACATCACATAACAAAAGCTCAAATTTAAATTCATACAAAAAATGTTGTCACATAATCTTGAATTGAATCCGATTTTAACACAGTTTAAGATAAAGTAATTAAAGCAGGAGAGAAGGTTATATAGGGTAATATAACCAGAAAAAAAAGAAAAAAACCGAAAACACAGAAAAGGTAAATGAAAAGAGAAATCTTAATAGTGAATATTTATCCATATCTCACGCATATTCACCATAGTGAAAGGGGAAGAGGGGAAAAAAAGGGGTGAATCATTTATTGGGGGGGGGGGCATTGGTGGTGGTTGGGGTATGGGGACTGTTAAAATGTACAAACAGACCTGCTTTTTGGTGCTGAGAGAAGGAACCTGATGCTCCTTTTTGATGTGTGAGTGGGTGGTGCTTGTTTTCTTCATCAAACTGTACATACAATAATCATACTTCAACAAAACATTTTATATATTTCATATTGCTCCTCTTCCCCTCTTCCGCTCCTCCTCCTCCTCCTCCTACTCATCTTTCTCTCTCCTACTTTTGTTTTCTTCCTCTTTAGTCTCCCTGTGCCCATATTAATATCCCAGATAAGTTTTATTCTCCTTTTCTTTCTTGACCTCATTTTCTTGCTCTCCTCCGTATTTCCAATAAAAAAAAGCGCTTTCGTTTCAGGTACCACCATTGAGGTCTGTAGATTCTTGTAGGATGTTCTCTAGATTTCTCTGATCTGTTTTTTTCTCACTTCTCTCTCTTGTTTGCGCTTCAAAATCTAGTCTTGCTCAATATATTTTTGTTGTTCCAAAATTTCTTCTTTTTGAGGTTTGATTTCATCTGGAAAATTTTGGCTGTTGACGTATATGAGTGGAATGGACTTCCATTACTTTACTTTTGCTAAACTCGACTTGGGTTTTGTTGAAGTTTGAAAAGCGAAGCTTCGTGGTGATTTTATGATCGGTGAACTTTGGAAGTCTTGATCAAAGCTAACAAATCTGGTCTATTATTCTGGTGTTTTCGGGAGTTGTACTTTTTGCTACTAAGATTTCGCTGTCTTTGGCAAATGGTATTAGGTGTCTACCTTGTTTACTGTTCACTCTAACTGACTAAAGGTTTGATTTTGCTTTCTGGGCTTTGTTCCTTTTACCTTAAAATTCTATCCTCCAGTTGAATCTAAATCTTCCTCCTGTGACCAAAGATTTGATTTTTATTGTATTTGTGAACCGAGGGTGGGGTTGTGGGACTTCTCATTTCTCTTGTTCATTTTCCGGAATCCCCTCATCCCATCTGTAGTCTTTCTTCTCTATTAATAATCTGATACTCTAGTAATCTTGATTTGATTTGAGAGCGGTAAAGTGCTTGGTTGTTTCCCATCTCAAAAAGCTTTAGAAAATTCACACTACTATGTACTTTTGTCTTGGTTTGCCCACATAAAATAACGTCACTGAGGCTCTTCTTGATCTTCGTTTCACCCATTCATTTACATCATCTTTTGCTAGAGGGGCTTGTTGAGTTTCCAAATTTGTTCTTTCCTTGTTCAATCAGGCTCTTGATGATTCAGTTTATGTAGCTTTCCAGCTGCTTCAAGTTTACTACTTTCTAGTCTTCCTCACATAAAATAACGTTTGCCTTTGAAACTTCTGCTGATGGTTTGCAGGGAGAAATGGATGAAGAAAGAAGACATCTTTAGGCGGAGTTGTGGTCGTTGTTGTTCTTTCGATCTTTTATTGCTGCTGCTGGAGGTGGTGGTGGTGGGGTTTGAGTTTGGGAAATTCGTGACAACAATTTCAAAGGGCCTCCTTAGGCTACTGTTATGCTGAAGGCTAAGAAGCTCAAGATATTAAGTTTGGACTGTGGAGGAGATACTAGTAGTCGTAGTTCTTGTGACTGTTTGCAAGACAGCACAAGAGGGGAGAAGCTTATCAGCAGATGTTATCCGTTGAAAACCCTCCACGAGATCCTTCCCAAATCTCACAACTGAATTCTAGTAGTGATGAGAAGGCTTCTTCTGATAAGCAGCAGCCTCATCTAGTAGATCTGTTGAAATCAGACCTTGATGACCACAACAAAGACATCCACAACCCAACCCCAAAATTCTCCATAAGGTAAAAAATTTCAGCAACTTTTGATTCATCTCCTTTCTTGCTGTTGTCCTATTCCTTTTGTGGTTGTTTCTTTCATGGCCTTGGAGACTTGCTGGAAGAAGGGATCTCTCTTTCGTCGCCTGAGCGTTTCTCTTCTCATGTCAGATCCAAATCCATTTTCTTGTATGGGATTTAAGCTTAAGCAGTTTGTGGCTCCCGGATGGTCCTCCCATTCCATCGATGATGTTTGATGAGCGCTGTTGGGTTGTCCTTGACCAACTGGAGGGAGGGGTGGAGTAAATTTTATTTTCTTCTGATATTTAGATACAGGCCTTTCTCTGGGGTAAATTTGTGCCCTGGATTTCTAGAGGATGAATCTCTTCCTAAACCCTTCTCTAATCCCAGCCAAAGAACGTCTGACTTGTAATAACATATCATTTTCCTCTTAAACCTCGTCATCCCAAATGGTATTTATCTGATACTAAGCTCGAACATCAGTATCCTTACTATACCGTATCACCACAGTACAATAGTACGTCGTAGCATGTTTCTTATTCCTCCCATGTCAAGAGAGGTTGTTTCTTGATACATGATGGGTGTCTCTTGTGGAGGTTTCGCTGGTTCATTTGTTCTGGCTATTTGACATGTGATATGAAGGTCTCCCAAACATTGCAGCACTTTAATATATACATGTGCTTTGAGGTGGAGATATAATCTATTTCATTGACATGCTTGGATCTGAGTTTTAACAACAATTTTGGGTTGTTGCAGGGATTATGTTTTTAACACCAGGGGCAAAGATATAAAGAACAGTTGGCCATTCTCTCAAGAAAATCTGCAACTTTGTTTGAAGCATGGTGTGACGAACTTGTTACCTCCTTTTCAGTCTTCTGACACACTGAGAAACCCATCGCTTGAGAGTTTCCAAGTTAGTAGCTTTTTGAGTGAGAAGGAAAATACAAGCAATTCGAATGGGGAACCCTCTGGACAAAGTGATCGTGTTGTGCTCGTTGACTCCAGGAACGCCGGATGTAACCCAAAACTAGCTGAGGATTGTTCGAATACAAATCCAAGTGGATCTGAAGGAGACAAAGAGTTTCCGTCAACAATTACAAGTCAATCTTGTTCTGCAATTGATTCAGTTCCTACCAACAAGAGTCCTAGCTTGGAATCGGAAACAGATATCTTGCCAGAAGTATCGGTTGCAAAACCTGAGGTAATTTCATCTGCAGAGAATACCAACACACAAGCGCCTGCTAAGAAGTGCAGGCTGATAGTCAAATTGAGCAACATAGCAAATTCAAGCACAAAAGAAGATACTGCAGTAAACAACTTTTTGGTTTCTGAAGCGATGGCTTCGAAAATTTGCCCAGTTTGCAAAACTTTCTCATCATCTTCGAATACCACCTTGAATGCCCACATTGATCAATGCCTTTCTGGGGAATCAACAACTAAGCGGACAACAAATTCAAAGGTGATTAAGCATAGGGTAAAGCCCAGGAAGATGAAGTCCATGGTTGAAATCTATGTGACAGCCGCGCCATGTACGTTGGAGGAGCTTGATCGAAGAAATGGGACAAACTGGGCCACAAACTCAATTTTGCCTGCTCAAGAGGTTTCGACCTCTGTTGATCAGAAAAAGGAAGGATCATCTCCCACTAATCTTGAGGAGACTCCTGATGAAGGTGCTGTCTACATTGATGCCAACGGTACAAAGGTTCGAATTTTATCGAAATCCAATGATCCATCAGTGTTCTCGAAGGTACTGAACGGTCAGCTACTGAAGAGATCCATAAATCGAGATAAGGTACATAAACATCTTTCAGCAAAGAAAAAGAAGAAGCAAAATCAGGTTCAGAAACAGCGCAAGATTCTGAAACACGGCAAAAAGATTTGTCCCCAGTCTCATCATTCTTCTAAGGTACTTCCACTCAGTTTTTGCGCACTTTATTGCCATCTGTAGTACAATTCGTCTAATATGCTACTTTTTTAGCTCGTGTTTTGAAGCACACGTTATCATATTCTTAAAACCTTGTGTGTGATTCTATGCGTGTAAGAATTAGAGTGGAACTTGTTGATCTCATGTGCTAAAACCATGTTCTGTGGTTTGCAATTGTTAGAATTTGGATTTAGGCGTGTTACTGTTATACCTGTATTTCACATTTCATACCTTTCTGTTGTACTTTTCCTGGCAATTGATACAAAAATTTGGGCTATAAGATTTCATTTTTTTTTTTTGAACAGGTCAATAATTATCAAGATAGAAACTTCTCTGAAGAGGAAGGCCTTGGGAAAGTGGAATGCGTAAGACAGTGGATCAAAGCTCAGGGTGAGGTCAAATTCAGTAGACCAGACATGATACAAGGGTGGGCATGCTCAAAGCGAACTGGTCTGACCAAGAAGTTCAACGACAGGGATGATAATCAGCATTCTGGAAGTTGGGATGATAGGGACTTGGCAGTGGAAAATAATCAGTTGTCCCTATGTGATTCTCGTGTAAAGAAGAGCTTTGAGAGAACTGAAAAAATATGTGAAAATTCGCTTCCTTCTCCTAGTAGCAGCAAACGAATTGATATTTCATCATCTCTTGAGCACAATGAAGATTATAGGGAGCAGCTAAGAAAGAGACCGGGACCTTCTTCAGTGCAGTCTCATGCCTCTCATGACAGGAAGAGGTCTAAGGTGTTGCCGAGATATCCTGACAACAAAGTAAAGCAAACAAGGAGCAACGAACATCATAATCAGGAAGATCTTGTATCATTGCTGAGCAAGAGAAAAATTGAGATGAGTGCAGGTGTAGGTAGAAATGCTGATCATCCTGTTGTTGACCCAAAAGTATCTGCTAAAGCTAGGAGGTTTTCATCATTGAGGAAGAAGCTACCAACTGGTCGGAAATCTATGCCCGCCTCCAAATTTAATTTGAAGGGTAAGTGTTCACCTTCTAAGAAGTTTAGGGATGGGGATAAAATTGAAAGGACTTGCCACATAGAATCTGTTGAGGGAAATGGGGTCTCAAAAATTAGAAAAAGTGGAGGGGGGAGCATGGTATCCAGAAAGGAGGAAACCATGGCTTTGAAGATTTCACATTCAGAGTCAATGTCTTATCATTATGATGCTGGGGATCACGATAGTTCTTTTAAGCTTGCTAGTCTGACAGCAGGTAAATGTGGTGTTGCGGAGTCTGCTGGAAAGGACATTTGTCATACTCATGCGGAAAAGTTTGATATTGAGCCACCCTCTGAAGTTGCTTCTGGGAGAACATTTATGGATTTTAGAAACTCTTTGGATGCTGGATTCCATGGGCTGGCTGGTTCATCTGATGCACACCGTGACTCGCATAGATTTATTGAGGCATACAAGGAAGCTCCTCTTTTTGAAGCTGAAGCTCCAACTACTTCAGCTGAGCCAATTTTGAATGGTGGGCCGGAGATGTTTTCTGTAGCTGAAGTACCTGAGCATATGATTAGGGAGGATGTGCATGTGATGGCGGAGCCAGACTCTAGCGATGGGCATGGGAATTATTTCACTGAGGTTGATCCAATACCCATACCAGGACCCCCAGGATCCTTTTTACCTAGTCCAGGGCATATGGACTCAGAAGATATTCAAGGCAATTCATCATTAACCTCGAGCAGGGTTCAGTCTTCTGATGATCATCAAGAGTTAGTTGACCATTCATCAGATTCTCCTGTTTCTGCAACTTCAACGATCTCAAACTCTAATTTGGCAAGATCTGATTCAAAATCTTCAGGAAAGTTGTCGGTAGGGCATCCTCCTTTTTTGGATGAGATGCGATCTGGTTGCATTTCTGCTGCTAATGGTGATCCTAGTCTGGAGAATTCTTCAGCAGCTCTGAAGCCCAGTGATGCTGGAATACAAAGAGTAAGTCTCGACGAGCTGAAAGTCAGTTCTTCCATCACAGAAAAGGGGGCATTCAGATTTAGTAGTGATCAGCCTTGTTGTTGCTCACGAAAAGAAGGATTCACACAAAATGTTTCTTTGCGCTCTCAAGAATCACAACTTTTACGGAGACGTAGCACGGCTGCAGCCATAGTTCCTGCCAGTGGAAAGGAATTGGCTGGTGATATTGACAGAAGTTTGGACAGTTTGAGGTCTGAAATATCATCTATCAGTGGCCTAAGTCCAAGACCTGAGACTGCTGTTAGATCAACTATGGGACATAGTCTTTCGAGAGTTTCTGCTGATTCTGATGTTAAGTTCCCGAATCGTGATGACAGTGAACCTTGCTGCCCATCTGCTTCCAATCCTGTTCTCAGGCTCATGGGGAAGAATTTATTGGTTGTCAAGAAGGAGGAAAGCATCTCCCCACAGATTAAACCATGTCAGCTGAGTTCTATGATTAGCCATACAAACCCACCATTTGTAGCACTTTCAGGAGTCTCTGTTGGCAATGCTCGCACTGATAACCAGCGTATTGGTCATCATATGGTTTCGCAGAGTCCCTTTTATACTGATCAGGCAGAAAGTAGGAAAGAAGTTATGCAACATCCTGAGATGAGGTGGTCTGATGGGTTAGGAAGTCATGATAATATGGGAATACTTCATTTGTCTCCTCTTGCATCCCATGCTGCCCTTTCAAGTAGAGGTGCAGTGAGAGGAGGTTTCATGGGAACCTCAATGCATCATGACTATATGGCTGGATGCCACTTGACCATTGAAAAACGTCAACCACTAAACAGACTGGACTCTTCAATCACTTGCGATGTGGATAAATTTGTGGAAAGTCCCAACTTTAGATGGAGGAGTGCAAATACTACTGCAAATGCCATTAAGGAAATCATAGTTATTGATGATACTCCTGAAAATGAGGTTAATTCAACAGTTGCAACTCACAGTGAAGGCATGATACACGGTATGGGATCATGTTCAGGTGGCAAACAAATAATGATGGCCTCAGCATGTGATTCACGGCATGCGAGTAGTTTCCATAGTTATCAGCAATTCGAGGCAGCAGCTACTTTCAACGAATCATCAGTTGATGCGAGTTTCTGGATGCCACCTCCCAGTCCCAGCGGAGTAGATAAAAGTGCTGTTAAGTGGAATTGGACCCCCGAAGGTTCAAATTCATTGCATGCAAGTCCCTTAGCCTCTGCCGCTCAACAGCGATCTAAACTGTATAGTTCTTCCAACTTTTAGTGGCCTGCAAGGTTCACCAAGTGTAGTCAGTTACATGCAGCAGGTGCTTGGCTGGGAATCAACATGTGCTGAAATATCAAGATCATGTCCCTTGATTGCAGAAGCTTCAGTGATTAGGAAATGCATGGAGTATGGCAGGTTGATGAGAGAACCAGCAATGATGACAGATGAGTTCTTCAATTGGGTTCTACTTTAGTATTGTTGCTAAAAGTTGTAGGAGTACTCAAAAAAAGTTTGATAGGTTTAAGCAGTTTTCTGAGGCTTCTCTGTAGCAACTCCTGAATTTCCCAAAGGCAAATGGCAAATGCACAAGCAACATTTGAATAACGAGTTAACCTAAGCAAACTGAAAAGTTAATGGGAGGTGCATGTTTGCATTTTATGATGCTTCCGTCTTCAACCTCTTTGCACGTCTTACCGGATGTGCATCTTTGGCTGTTTTGGGTATTATGACATAGCATCTAATATCAAGCAGGAGATTGTTAGTATAATTGATAATTTCATATTTTAAAAAATGATTGAGTTTGCTCCAAGGTTTCCTTCATAAATTTTAGCGAAGATATCATCAAGTGAATATGTCTATATATTGCGTAATAGTTTGTGATGGAGCATCTCATGCATGAAGAGATGATCTCGTGGTAGCAACTTTTTGTCCGTGACAGAAGCTACTCTTCAACGCAGGTTGCAAAACATATCGTTTCATTTGCTGCCATCTGCATCTCTAATTAACTACCGCGAACTTATGAATTCTACTATTCTTCCAGTATAATATGAAATTTCATCAAGAGAAAATGGGTTTTGTTATAATAATATAAATCTTTTGTTACAATAATATAGTATAATAACATCGTCACTTTAATTCGTTTACACCATTCTCACTATACTAAACCTAACAAGAAGAGATGCGATCAGACAGTGAGCAAGGAGTGAGTTCGAATCGTGAGGGATTTGGATTGAGAAAATCATGAAAGCTGAGCCTCGAATAAACTCATGCAGGAGGAGGGAAAGATGGATATAGCCGGAAAGGATGAAGGAACCAACCACCTCCTGCATTCTCTGAACTATCTAACACCAGTTGTCCACTGCCACTGCCACTGCCACTGCCGATGTGGGCTATGTTTTCTTGAACCTGTGTACGTACGTAGGCACTACTTACTCATGGATTGTATTATTGCACGTAACTGGTTATATATATATGTATCTATATAGAGTACTACGTAGGAGTAACACATAAGTAGTCTAGTATAGATATTCTAACTCGTGGCCCCTATCGTATCAAATATGGGATTTTTCCACCAACCCGAGGACCCATTTGAGGGATCCATAGAATGACTCATTGTGAGGGATATATACGTATGTATATTTATCAGATATTTATTAGGTTTCCTTCCTCTCCTTTCTCTCTTCCTCATGTTTGTTTTTGTCGTTACCAGAAAATTACGTTACAAAGAAAAGACCAAACAAAACCTTTCCCCTGATCCTAGCTATAGCATGAAATATAGCCGTTACAGAAAAACATAGAACTGCTACTACTTATGATGGTAGGATGAGTAGCAATAGCAGCAGTGGCTACTGACTCGTACGGCACCCGCGTGTGTTAGTACTTAGCACTTAGTAGTGTGTCTTCTTGAGTCTAAAGAGAGAAGTTGGTCAAAAGTTTTGACAAAAGAGATAAGGGTGTCATGCAAAGCTTCAATCATGGCCGCTGGATTCACCATTACCTACATCTCATCTCTTCTCATGTGATAATGATACACTATAGTAGTGTTTTTCTTTTTCTTTTTTTGGCTTCAATTCAATTTTTATAGGGCACGATACTACTCTTTTTCTTCCTTGCGGCTCCATCATCATCATCATCATCATCATCTTTTTTGTGCCTTTCTTCTCTTGAAACTAACTGCCTTTGTCCGCTAAGGCCGTACTGCTGTGGTGTAGAGGTAGAAGCAGAAGCAGAAGCAGTTCAACTCAACCAACTTATTAATTACTAATTAACACAACTACTGATTGATTATAAGACAGCCTTTTGATATAATTTGTTGTTGTTCTGACTTGTAAATGTACTTTTGATAGGTGTATTTGATAAGGATTGCTTATGCAATGTGTATGGTGGAGTTTGCGGTTAACTGCTTCAAAGAAGGGGAGAGGGACCCATGCAGTTTGATCATTGATGGAGGCCAAGATAATTGTTCGGTTTGGCCCCCAGAGCAAAGCAAAGCAAAGCAAAACTGGAAGAATGTTCACTACTAATTTCACTTCCATACTTTTATCATCATGTGCATCTATCTCATTAATCCTGATCAAAGCTTTTTACATAAAAATCTTTCAAGTTATTCCTGATTATCAGCAGTTGTGATTTGCCAGGGATGCTGTACATTTTTTTTTTTTTTCCAGCCCCGTATGATACCCTTAAAAGACTAAAATCCTGCGCCGCATCATATAATAATGCGAGTGGGCCACTCTCTTGTCTTTCACCTCATCACCTCACCTTCCTGTTCTTTCCCATTTCCTCCGTCACCACCCGGACCGCTGATTGATCATCATTCTACCATTAAGAGGAAGGGAAGGAACATGGCACGGTACATATCTTTATAATCTATGGATTAAGAAAGGCCCCCTGGAATCTTAGGCTAACTTCTTCATCTTATGATGGATGATGAGTTGAGTTCTTCCTTTTTAGTCAATCTTTTTGAAGCCAAGAGTTTGAGAAGTCCACACAACTTCTTCTTCTTTTCCCTTGTTTACTCATTTTGAGAAGTCCACACTTTATGATCACATGGTCATCTGGTATGGTTCTCTCGTCTGTTTTGGCTAAATGGGGAAACTGATAAAAAAAAAAAAACTCTTCAGTTCGATGCGGCTGGGACATGTGTGTGTGTGTGTGTTCCTAAGCGCTGTATATGTTTGAGAAAGAAACAGAGAGCAAGAAATATCAGAAATTAATACACTTGAAAAGAGAAACGATACCTAAACTTGAAAAATTAACTTAAAACTTGAGAGTCGAAGAGTGCCTAAGAGAGGCAATACATACATGTGCTTTGTTTCTGTTTTTGCTCACAAACTCATCCTCAACTTTTCTTTGCTTCCAAGTTTCTTCTTATCCCATGTTGTATGCTGAGGTATGAACCTCCCGTGGTTAAGCAGGAAAACGAAATAGAGAGGAGAAAACCCAGGTCTTTAACATATACATACGTGTATGTGATTCTAGAGTGAGTGGTCGATTAATTAGCAGCACTAGATTTTTTTTTTTTTTTTTTTTTTTAATAGGAAACATAGAGTAGCGATTTCTATTGATATCAAAAACTGTACAGTTGCGAGTAGCGATTCAATACAATCAGTGTACTTGGACACTGAGGAAGGAATCAAAAGTTCCTCATCTTGTAGTATACCAAATGCATAAGAGCTAATCCTATTACATATAGAATTGTTTTCCTTACTAATTGAATAAAATGACAAGGTTAGTTGATGCATGCCCTCCAACAATAATCTCGTATCCTGAGCTTTCCGAGACAACAAGATGTGTTTGAGAATTTGCTTGTTCTGAATTTGGACCTCAATCTCTATCTAGCGTAGCGTACTGATGCAGCTTTGCTCATGAGTAGAGGCGATTAGTAGCAGTAGATTTCGAATGAATAAGAGGCCATTAGATTTTAACACAAACGTTGTCCCTCAGGGGTGAGATTACTAATGCATATATATCTATATACTGTGTCTATAGTCCACAAAATCTTGGTTGGTTTGGGTGTTTCCATCTCTTGACTAGGTTACAGCGAATCACTCTCAACTCAACTCTCTCAAGCAGTACCCTACCGCCCCTGTACCGCCCCTGTTGCCTGTTGTTGGGAGGGAAAGGGGGGGGGGGGGGTTGGTTTTTGGTCACCGTCCATTGAACCAAATCAAATTATAAAATGAAAGGACGATATAAATCAAATCACGTCACAAATGTGTTGGCATTTTGGCATGGAAGATTAATTGAACCTTCACGGTAGGATCCACTTCACTATTGTGGTCTAAGGTGAACAACTGACCTACTTTTTAGAGGTTATAATAAGTATGTAATAGTTACTAGTAATCAAGTAATCAATACTACCGTATTAATAGGCTACTGTCACACACACACACACACATATTTATATGTATGCGACCCTGCAGATCCACTCCCCCTGGCTTTCTTCCCATGAATTAGTGAATTGGACAGTGTATTTCTTTGTACACAATAAAATCAATCATCATAAATTTCACTGTAAAGGCGAAATTCTTATACAAATAAAAAAAAAAAAAAAATACGAGAGAGTCTTGATTATCCTGTAGCTGGATCCTATGGAACGACAAGAATTTTCATTTCATCTGGGAAGGGCCATCTTTTGCTTCTGTGGTGGTAAAGAAAACTAGTACTGTAGCTTTTCTATATTAGTGGGCAGTTAATTTTTTTCTTTTTCAATTCGCAAGTGCTTTGACTACTGTGTCTTATAATGCTGTACTTTTAGGGGGAGGGTTTGTTTGAAGGTGTGGGGGTGGGGAGGAAAGGGAAAAGATATTGAAAAGTGCTGGTGAATTTGTGAAAAAGTTTCAGAAGGCCTAATAATACCCGTATAATGTTTTACATGAGTGAAAAAAAAATAAATGTTTTACGTCGGAGGCAAGATTTTGTGGGAGATCAGAAGACAGAGGAGGTCTGAAGAGATCAAGGGGAAATCGAAAAAGACCGAATCACCTGTTAAAGTGGCTTGCCACATTTTGTGATTAATGGTGGGAGGCAGGTTTGATCACTGAGCTAAGGTGGAAAAAATTTATTACTGATCAAGGAAATAGTCATTTGGCCACAAAAATTTTGTTGTTGTTGTTGTTTTATAAAAATGGTTAGGGAGGACCAGGCTTTGTCAATAGTTAATGACAATCTATAAAAGACAACACCTAGCAAAGCAAAAAAGGAAAGATAAAATACAACTAGAAAGAAGTAGTAGATAGGTCCGTGTGGTTTTGTCAAATGACCTGCACTGCATCCATCCATCATCCACAGCAAGAAAGAGCAAAATTCCCGGATGAAAAAAATAGTACGTGCGTGCAGCAGCATTCTCTGGACAATAATATATATATATATATATATGTATATGTATATCTAGAGAGAGAGAGAGAGAGAGAGAGAGAGAGAAATTTGTGTTGTTAGCAGCGATTATTGAAAATATCTTCAGTAATCAATAATTTTTCTCAAAAATCCTGCAGATTTTGCACGACATAAAATGCAAAAAAAAAAAAAAAAATGAGGGAAAGTGTGGGAAAAAATTTCTGAATACTTGGAGAAGGGCAAAAAGTATAATAAAGTTAAAATACAGAGGGCCATTTATATATTTTCCCCGGTTAGCTGCAAAGTCTTCAACTGACAACTGACAGTGTGACGACACATCAGACGTTGAACGTTGGTGGGGGTCAAAGCCCAACCGGTCAAACCTAAAACCTCATCCTCTCCTCGTCAATGATCAAGCACATCATGAACTCCATCTCCCCAGCTCCCGCCGATGCCGACGCCGACGCCGACGCCGAAGTCCCCACCTACACCACCATCCCGATCTCAGGAGCCGACGTCATTACCAGATCAATACAAAACCTCACTGCCTCCTTCTCCCGCTGCCGCCCATGGCCGGATTTCCTAGCCACCGGCGCCATTGACCTCCCTTCCTCCCTCTCCGCCGCCTCCCTCCGCCTCAGAAAGAACGTGAGATGCTTCTCCACCAACTACGCTGTCGTCGCCTCCACGTGTGCCGCCGTGTCTCTCATCGGCTCACCCGTCGCTCTGATCGTCGTTGGCTTCGGCTTTGCCCTTTGGTTGGTACTCTTCTTCTTCCGAGAAGACCCGATGGTTATAATGGGCCGCCACATCAGCGATCGGGCGGTGATTGTGGCCCTCGGCTGCCATAATCTGGTTCACGGGAGCGTTAACAAGTTTGTTAATTGGCGTTTCGGTGGGGGTTGTGGTCGTGGCAATTCACGGGCTATTAAGAAACACGGAAGGGCTTTTCCTCGATGAAAACGAAACGACGGCGTGACAGACGGCTTGGTCTCGACTTCTCATAATCCTAATGGTGGACTTTCTTAAGTTTCCTACACATTTACCCCTTTGACTAACTCGAGGCACACCAAAATTTTATATTTTCTTTTGCCCTGCCGCTGCGTTGACTCTTGACCTTTCCCCCCCTTCTTTTTGACTCGTTTTCTTGTGGATGCTGATGTAAACAACTGAAGAATTTAACTTGCGACTGCCTGCAAGTCTGCGAGATGCTTTGGGTCATCGTTTGTTTTTCTTAACACCTTGCGGTGTTTGGAGGATTTTATTGTAAGGGAGGAAGTGGGTTTGATTTTATTGCAAGATTTTCTGAACGTTTGGTTTTTGATGATTGTTATCTTCAGGGTCGACGCTCCAAAGATTTGTTTGGATTTTACGAGTATAGGAGCTGTCATTTGCTTTAAACTCAAATTACACTACTGTCTCTGACGATTAATTGACTAGATATTTGCTCAAGTAAAGGCCAATCAAATCAGATATCTTCCGGTAAAACCTCGAAACTGCAAAATAGGAAAATCAGGACATGCAAATTGACCAGTGCTCCTGTTGAAGCTGCAACAAGTAGTGTCTGTATATAGATAGGAGCGTAGGGCTAAGCTGCTGAATTTTATGTCCACTACCATGTATTGTTGACTACTGAGTCCATCCATCGCACAAAATTGAGCCACTCAAAGTATGGAGGAGTGCTTATTTTTTACACACAAAATTCACGTCTTGCTTCTCATCCTTACTAACTTTGCCAGTGTCTTCTGAGCAGCCAAAGTATGAGCATGGCTGTGCCCCAACATTACTGTCCTAATACTGATACAAGTTCTGCAAAGCTCTTCCCCACTATCAAAATGGCCACCTCTAAGCAGCAATTTTGCTCTGGTCTCCAGCAGTGTAGCCTTCAACAATGTCACTTCTTTCCATACGTATTCATCCACTCTTTGATTGGGTTGTAGCCTCTTTTTCCAACAAAGAGAACCGTGGCACCAGTCCTGTATTTGAGAAACAAATGATTTCTCCACCTCTTCAAGAACATTAGTACAGACCTTGAGCAGCTCTAATGCTGAGTTGCATCTTGAAAATATAGTGAAGGCTCTCAGTGCCAGAGGGAGAGCTGTCCTTCGAATGAAAAGAACCATGTCCGTTGCCTTGAGCTGGACGAGTGGGGGTTCAGACTTGAATCCAAACACGATGAATGCAGAAGCCCATAAATGCTCTAAATTCAGAAGTGTGTCCCCAAATTTCCTCACACCTTGAACGGTTGCCTTGGCTGCAACCAGTCCGTCTTTAATCCTCCTTGCATATATCTGAGTAATGGGGTGAAATTGTATCCAGTATCCAGGCTGCCTCTTTGCTTTTCGTGCCAAACCCATTTTAACTAAGAGATAGGCTGATTCCTCTTCGCCAGTCCATCCCTGGTTAGCTAAACAACAGCCCGAGCAACACCCGAAAGTGAGTTTCATGCTAGTCGACCACTTCTTCAACCTATTTTTGGAGGCAGGCATGTGCTTTGCTGCAACGGCCAATAAATTTGCTGGAATGGGTGCTGTAGCGAACCAAGCTCCAACCTGAAGCATTCTAGAGGCAAGAAGGTTTGTGCTATCGGTAGGTTGCTGCAAGACAGCAGCACAAAATCCTAGGACTTTCATCAGGAAAGGATTGGTTCTACAGAATTGCTGATCTGCAATGCTCAAGTTTGAATACGTTGCTTCTTCAACTTGGACCTGATTTACAGCTTCAAATAGGGTAGCAGGAGAAATTGCAAGTTCAGAAAGCAGTGAACCAACTAGCCAAAGTCCGAAACTTGACCTTCGCAACTTCTCATCAAACTTCCCAAGAATCTCTACCTCTGCAGCTGGATATTCCTTCTTTTGTCTTCCTCCAATCAATAACATTGCATCAGCAAGTGGCAACGGCTGAATCTGCATTTGATCAAAGTTCATTACTCTTGACAGCCTAGTTGTGATAATCACATGGGTGCCTCCGGTATTAGCCGGGATCAGATCATGCAGATCTTTGCCTTCCCACCATTCCTTCTCACTCTCCAAATTATCAATGATGAGCAAATAGGGCATGTCCCTGAAAAGATCTCTTTTTACTCTCTTGAATGCTTCTGTTTCCTGCTCATCAAAGCTTCGCATTCTTCCTCTTTCCTTCTCTGGATCTGCACTTACATCCAACCCCAAATTGAGTGAAATGTTCAATATATTCTGCCTGAAATATCGAGCTTCGCCGCCAATCCAGAAAACCATTTTGTATCTCTGGGAATGCCTGTAAGCAAATTCCAGAGCAAGTTCTGTCTTTCCAACCCCTGGTGATCCATTAATGCATACAATACTGCAGCCACAACTTTTATACTTTCCGCTCCTTGACTTTTTATATTTGGGCCTTTTTAATGAATTCCTTGCAACAGCTGGTTCCACCCAACTCTCTAAATTGGGCTCCTTGAAGTTCCCAACCTCCAAATCTATGTACTTCCCTCTTCTGCTTGTGTCGAACTCACTTTCATCATCTGCAAGATCATCAGATTTTCCTGTTGTTCCTCCTTTGAGAGTTGTCACCATACCCTCTTGCTCAGAATTGTCCCCACAACCAAAAAATGCAGTCTCAATTTCCAAGATTTCCTTCTCCCTTCCAACAAAACATCGATTTCTTGGGAATGGAAACTCATCAAAACCTTCAATTTCCTTCTCAATCACGCTCTTCCTTCCAAGCCTTGTCCTCAAAATTCCAGCAGCTTTTGATACACAGTTCCTCCAATTACCTTCGTTGGCTTCAACTCTCAATTCATGGGCCTTCATTAATCCATCCAGAGCCTGTTTGCATTCCTTATTATCGGCATGGCGGTTAAAGATGCTGATTATCTCATTAATGTCTATATCAAATAACAGAGGAATCAAGTTCTTTTTTTGTGAAAAGAACCTTATTTCCTCCAGACTTAGATGATTAAGAAGACTTTGCCTAGTGAGGACCACAACGCCAAAAGTCACCGAGCAGATAACTCGGTCAGCAATCTCATGGCTCTGATTTTCTGCATAACTTGCTCTGTCCGCCACAAAGCATGCAATGCCTTGAAGCTCCAGCTCTGACTTAAGCCACTTACAGAATCTAACCAAGTTTGGATTTTGACCATGGAATCCTATATACACATCACAGCTCCTAAGTTTAACATTGGAAGCAGGGGAAACAGAACTTTTTGCAAAGGAAATTCGAGGGACAGGGAATGAAAATGAAACACGAGGAGCATTGTCTGGACCTGGTACTGGAACACAGGTCACAATTTTGAGTTTTGTGTTATCGGGATCACTAGAAAAATCATACCTTTCTGGAGGCGGAGTGTAGGAAGTGCTAGGGATGTCGTCAGACTGAGAGTCACTGTATGATGACAGTGGGGGAGAAGGGTGGGCGAGTGTAGCAGCGGGAGTGGGATCTTCTGTGGGTGAATTATGAAACAAGGTAGCCCTTGGAGAAATGTAAGGTGATTGCAAGGCTGAGACAAACGCTGAGGATGACGGAGATACGAGTGAAGGTGAGTTATATGGAGATGATGAGAGTGAATTTGCTAGTAAGCTCTGTGATAGTGAGTCTTGAGTTGAAGAAACAATGTTACTTAGAATACCATTACTTGTTTTCTTGCTGGAATTCGCTATCTTGATGGTCAAGGATTTGGTATCAAGTGGTGGAATCTCTTTTGGAGGTTGTACAAACATTTTGGATTCCTCATCCATATCTCGCTAAAGAATGAAGAAGCAGAAGGAGAAATGTCCAGTCTCAACAGATATCAGTATTTTAACAAAACCCGTTAAAAGTCCAACACTGGTGGGATAATCGGACATGTGATTCAGTGGCGTTCACAAGAACTGTTTCGACTAGAATGGAATCAGAAAAAACTGAACTCATGTGGGATTCTTGCTCATTATTAACATTGACAGGTGCAATTGAATGTGTGGCTGCAACTGAGAGAGGCTTCAGAAGATGAATGCAACAGGAGAACTGCTGAACAGAGAAGAAAAAAAATCTAAATGTGAATTAATGTATCATATATCATCATCTTCCATTGCGGGCCTACCAAGTCAGAACCATGCCATACTTTTATAGTGTGCATAAATGGATCAGACCAGTTGATGTTCTAGAGCAGAAAAAAATTGAAAAATAAAAACTTGCAGCAAGAAAACTACGTTGGAAACCAAGAACGCCGCTTTCTACCATTCATCATCCTAAGAGAAGGATAAGTACTGCCGAGAAATGGATATTTAGCTTGGAAAAATAATTCACTTTACCTGGGCTTTTGTTTCATCCGGAGCAAAGAAGAAAAGAGAGACTAGACCTGCCTTTGCTCAAACCCCAGCAACTCTCTCTCTCTCTCTCTGTAATAGGACGAATGGTGCAGATGGGACTAAGGGAATCTGATGTATGGGCTGGATCTGTGAGGTTTTGAACATAAAATAATAATGTTCTGGTGCTTAAAAAGAAGCTGCAGAGAGTAAATGGTGTAATGTACAATGAACTTAGTTTAATCGGTTTGTCTCGGGTTTAGGCTATCTCTTTTTGTTTTTTTGTGTTGTCAGCTTACTCGTTTAAATTCCAAAACAGTTACATTAACATAAAAAAATCTCTCGTTTATTACAGAGGCCACAGTTGGTCAGAATGAACCCAGATAAAAAGGGCATTGGAAAGGGTACCATAGATACATACAGACCACCTACATTTGCTGTTAATGGTGCGCCAGTTCAAATTAATTCTGGAAAAGAAAACAAAATGCTTTATGTATAACAAAAAAAAAAAAGAAAAATTTTCAGAGCAGGTCTTCCTTCTCTATATCTGCACTACATCTGACATTATTATTATTTGTGAGTATTTTTGCTATGGGAATTGGACCAAGACCAGTCCAACTGAGGACTGAGCCATTTTGGAATTGACTTCATGGGCACAGAGGAAAAATGGGAACCGGGAACCAGGAAGGCTCCACCTCCACCTCCACCTCCACCTCCACCTCCACCTCCACCCTTCCCTGACACCACTCCACATGTAGCTGTTTCTCTTACCAGACTTGCCAGTATGGTAGCAGGATATGGCAGAGGGGCATATGCCTACATGGAAGTGCAGACCAGCACCTCCAAAATCTTTTGATTCCGGTTATCTTAGCAAGTTTTCGCAATGCCATTTTAAGTCTAAAAATGGACATATAGAACTTGGCATCAAATTGCCAAGTGATGCTCAAAATATAAGAGGAGAAAACCGTACAACCATCGTTTGTGAATCTCATGAGTAGGAGTTGGTGTCTCCAGCAGGGCATGGGGGATGGGACAAGCATCTGAATCATTACATTCTTCATTCTTCTCTTCTTCCTGGTTTAACAAGTGAACATGAAACTACAGTCAACAGTATGGAGTGGACTGAGTACTGGCAAATTAGAGAACTACCCTATCATCCTAGAATTTTATAAATTAAAGGAGTTCATGTTCCATAGAAAGAAAAATTATAGCAAAAGAGCTTTTGCGCCCCTTTTCTTATTGGATTTTAAGCTGGAAAAGCTGTGCGTTGCTGACTGGGAACTCAAACAAGCTTTGACCCTATAAAGACTAGAGGAAGTCTTTTTTTTTTTTTTTTTGTTAACCCTAAATCTTCCCAAAGCTTTCTCTTCTTTTCTTATCCCTGAAATCTTCTTAATTTCTTGAATTCCCAAATTTGGCCTCAAGGGTCTGTTGTTTAATTACTTTGTGTTAAATTAAATGAGAAGACTGAATGAGCGAGGACTGGTTCTTGCGTGCAGCATCCTGCACATGGGTGGAAACAAAGATAGACTGGCAAATTCTTTATTTATTACTTTTGAAATTTATGAGTAATTATTGACACTAGATTAGTTTTTTTTTTTTTTTTTTGACACTAGATTAGTTAGTGTATGAAACTTTTAGGTGTTTCCGTACGTGTCACCCTAATCTGTTTGTGCTGTCTCGGCCCACATGCTCTGATTAAGCGCAGGCCAGAGAGCCTTCATCCATCAATTATTTATTGCTAAAATCTTTTGTTAAAAAAAAAAAAAGAAAAAGAAAAGGAACATCATGAGCAACTTTTGTTGATTAAATTCTAAATCTGATATTCTTTGTGTCATGTGTCGGGGGCTAAAAATGGCAAATCCATATATATGTGCAAGTGGTTGGGACGAATGAGAAACTTTCACTCACGTTAAAGAAAAGAAAAAACCAAATGGTTGAGCTGAATTTTGTTAATATTATATAGGAAGGTTCATTTTACAAGCGAAATTTGAATCATATATCCAGTCTTCTAAGTCTTATATACGTGAAAACCTATTAGGTAAAAATCTGATTTGCTTTATGAGTAACTAGTTTGGATTGCATTTTTCATGAAAAAATTACTGTAACGATTTGATGTATGCGAGGAAAAAAAATAATAAGAAAATGTGATCATGAAAAACAACGTAATTTTCCGACGGAAAACTGGAATCCAAACAAAGTGTAAGTACCTGAAAGGGGAAAATGCAAAGCAGAGGGCTAGAGATCATACAAAGATAACACATGTTTTTTCTATCATACAATATCTCGATTAGCCTAATGGCGTATGACATAATTGCCAACCCCTAAATTGAGTCCGGTCAATATAATAAAAGGCTATGAAATTAAAAACTTTTTTTCTTGCTTTTGGTTCGTCTTAGCCAAGAATGCGCTGTTGTTTGAGTTATATTTTATAAGATCACATATGATATTTTTACTTTTTACCAAGGGTGATGTATTTCTTATCGGTCATTCATATGTCTCCCATGCATTATTCTTGACTGTATCATTGAAGTATTAAAATCACTTTTTGCAATGTCACGTATCGCATTAAAAAAGATTCAATGCACATCGTATGGCATGGATCTGACATATTTATTTATGTATTGGCCAATCATAACCTTTAAGGACAATTGTTAATCCATCGAAACGGAGCCAATAATGTAAACATTGGACTAGGGGCATGGATTCAAAATGTGAAGTCTAGAGAGTGTCAATAATTTTAACAAACACGCGCGCGCGCGCACACACACACATATATAGAGAGAGTGAAATAAACAGTAACCCAATATATCATTTGAAGAGAAAAATATAGTTTTGGCACACAAATTTGGATGGATAAGCAGTTTTAATCTTCAAAATTTAGGCGAAACATCATGTGTCAAATTTTGGGTATCAAAATTACATTTTTTTCATCGCTTGAGTTACAAAATCATACAAACAGCTTCGGTTGAAACACCGACTGTTGTCACTCCCCCTTCCCCCATTGGTCCAGTAACTTCTCAGCTAGCTGCCCGGTCGGCCAATGGAAACAAGTGTTTGGATTGTAAATTATTTGAGATATTTTTATTATGGCGTTTTTTATGATGTAATATATGTGAGATAAAAAGATAATTAAGAAAATAAAAAGATATATTAAAAATTATAATGATGATGTAAGCAAATAAATTTCGAGTCCAAACAATCTCCTGTCCAAACACACTTGCGACACTCCGGCACCGGCGTCGGCATGATTACACATTTTGCATTCGGCATCGCAGAAGAATCCACATATCACTAACAACTAAGCACTGGGAGTGGGACTCTCCGTTACATTTTTTTTTCTGACATTTTCTTACGGAAAGTAAGAATCATTAAATAAACTCTAATCCCAAGATGATCTTCAAAAGCCGGCAACTTTTGAAAGGTCTCACGTTCAAATTCCACACTTTACCACTTGTGGGCCACCACTCCTCCATGTGGCCCCTCGTAACATCCCCACGTTCCCATTTTCTAACCCCAGTCCCTTTCTTGTTCTTACGATTCAAAAAAGTACTAATCCATCAAAGGAAAAAGAAAAAAAAAAGAAGAAAATACCAGGCACCTGTAGCTAAAAGGCTACGACAAATTCGACAATAAACCTGAAAATATAAAAATAAAAATAAATATTCCCAAATCCTCACGACGTCTAGGGTTTCCCGTTTCCACTTCCACGTCTTCCTTCGATTCTGTCATCAGACTCAATTTGAATGGAGCCAAAAAAGGTACGCTTATCTCACCCAGCATAAATTCGCGTTACTTTCCTCAGATTCAAGTCAATTGGGTTTTCGATTTTCCAATTTCCTTTTCTGTCCTTTTGCCACCACCCTTCCCCCCCCCCCCCTCCTCTTGGAAGATTATACTATTCAATCAATAATTGAATCCCTTAATCCCCGATATTGGAGTTTACTTGATATTATCAAGAATATTCGGTCTCCAGAGCTGGAATGATGGTAGCTTTTTGTTCTCGATCTTGATCTGAATTTTGGGCCCTCAGTCAGTGATACGGTGTTGCGAGAAAATCTGCCCTAATTGGAAACTAGTTCTTGATACTGATGGATTTGGAGAGTGAAAATTCAGCTCTCGAATCTGTGGAAGATAATGAAAAATTGGTTAATTCTGATGCCCTCAAGCTTCGAAGCAATGGGAATGGTGTTTTTGATGACAACGATAATGGAAATGAAGTTGCGGAGGTTTCTGTAAAATCGCCACCTGGGGTGATTGCGAAATCATCTGCATCTTTGCCCTCCCCCTCCCTTTCCCCTTCTCCCTCGCCTTCTCCTGGGGGGACGAAAGGTTATGGGTTGAAGAAATGGAGAAGGATCAAGAGGGATGTGATTAAGGATGGGCTTAGTAATTTGGATGGTAGTAAGTTGTTGAAACGGGGTTTGCCCAATTCGGCTGCTAATCCCAACAGAGCAACGCAATCTTCTGGTGGTGGGTTGAAGCAATATAGCGAAGGTTCTGTTTCGTCCACTAATGCAACGGCGAGAAGTCCAGGGAACGTGGTTGATCTTTTTGCTGCAATTGGTGATTCAGGGATTGGAAATGTCTTAGGTGCTGGGACAGCGGAATCTGAAAATAGTGAAGATCGGAGTAGCAAGTCTTCTACAGCTGCTAGTGCTCCAATTCCAAAGATGATGTATGAGATGCCCGCGGGGAAGGGATTTGCTAGTCACATCAACAGGATGAGGAATTTGAGTGGGAAGAATTTGGGTAACTCAGGTCAGCGAGTTCAGGCGGGAAAGGTTCGGACTGAAACCAGTAAGAAACTTAGAGGAGATGTGGTCAAAATCGAGAAAACAAACTCTCATTCCAGCATGGAATCTGATTCGCGAAGCTCCAACTTTGTCTTTATGCAGGGTATCAATTTCGCAACCAGTAATGGGAGGCAAAGTGGAAGATCAAGGAATAATGATGGAGAAAATAGTGATGAAGCTCATGGTTGCGAGTGGCAACCAAGTGAGAAACTTCCAGGTGATTCCAGCCGGAAAAATGGTGGAGAGTTCCATGATAATTTTCAGGAAGATTTTGCTGCTGATTCTTCTTGGGGGATTAAGGAAGAGAGGAGTGATAATAATGGACCCCTAAGTGATCAAGATTCTCTCTTTGAGTCTATTCTTACTCTCCAGTCAGCAGAGGAAGCACTGGAAAAAGGTGAACCTACCTTTCTGCATTGCTTGATTTGACTTTCTTTGTACCTTTTTCTTTCTCATTAGCAATTAAACCTTCTGTTTTGTGAGCGTAGGATATATTTGGTAAGTCTTTTTGTTAATTATTATATATATAAGGTAATGAAGAATAATAACTCTGCAAGAGCTTTGCCTACTTTATCTTAAAAAAAAGACTTTTTTTCTTAAGTGAAGAATGAAAAGATGTGGATGGTGTGTCTTCATCTATTATCTTCTCGAGTGTAGTAAGATTATGATGATTCTAAAGTTCATGCGGACTTTGTTGTTTTCTGATAATGATTCACTCAAGAAGCTGAGTAGTTTTAGCAAATGTCTCGAAATATGTGGGCATCTTGTTATACATAGTTTGTTATCGATCACATAACTTGATCAAAGAACTAGGTGCACCAGCTTTAGTGAGTGCATTGAAGAAGTTCTTATTTGAAATTTGCTATTTACGTGGAAAGACAATAAGCTTTGGGTCTTTAGTTGGAAACATTTTATACTTGGTTTTGATCGTTTTGGAAAAATACTTGTAAAAGAAGCTTCTTTTTATGTGTTGGGTACTTGCTCTCAAGAATTTTAGTGTTGCTTCTATGATGAGTTAAAACATGCATTGCCGTGCATGGCTAGATTTCTTTGAAGTGGTAAAAGCCCTTGTTATAATTGATCCTTCTAGTTTACCTTCCAAAATAGTAGCTACTGTGTATTGTTTCCACAGCATCTGCCAAGACACTTTCTGCAGCAAATCAATCAGTAGGCTGACAAGTTTAGCCTAATTTGTAAGTGCAACTGCATATACACCTATATGCAGAAATCATATACCTGAGTGTTGTAATCTCCCTTTCTAGACCTGTCAGATTGTGGTTTGCTTGTTAGTAATTGATGAATATTGGATGATGAAGTTGATGACCTCAAAAATAGTATATATCTTAGTTTCAAAATATACTTTTAGATCTATCACCACACAACTAAGGTGATAGGTACTGGTATGCCTGCTAAAGATATTTACACACATCAAAGGTCTGTAGTTCATATGTTTGGTAATCCCTTGCCATTATTTGTGAGCTTTCTTTTCTTCGTGATGATTTGCCTTTGCCTGTTTCATGCTGAATGTGGTGTGCTCATGTTGTTGCAGCATGGATCTATTGGCTGGAAGCCAGCTGATATAAATGAAGTTTCTATTGTTTATTTTCATTACTTCTGGGTAGGTAAACTCAAGATTGATGAATATTGGCATTTCTTTCTTTTAACAAATGAATTTTTGCACTCATGCAGAAATTCAGAAGTTGAGGGAAATTGGAAAGGAAGAAAGCACCCTTGATGATTTGGTTAAGGATGCCTCCACTGAACAGTTGCAATTTGGTGATTTTGGTGAAAATTTTTTAGATTCCTCAGAATCTGAGGTGCTTAGTTTAAAGCAGAGATTGGATTTAATGGAAACCAAGCTTGATGGTGCAACAGCTTTGCTGAAGGTGAAGGAAGCTAAAATTGTTGAACTACAAGAATCCATCTTAGGTGGTAGGTCACCAAAGGTAGGAACTGGGTGTGCATTGGAGTTGCATCAGGAGAGTTACAGAGACATAAATATTGAACTTGAAGGCCTTTTTAAGCAAAAGATTGAAGCTGAAGTTGAGTATTTGGTAATATCAAGAACAGTGCAAAACCTGCGAGTTGCAGTAGTGGATCAAATTACCACTCTTCAAGAACAGAGGAAAGATCAGGCACGGGTGCTGAACAGGCTTGGAGATGCTGAGGTTAAGGCTGCAATGCTTAAGGGAGAAGCCGTGAAACTGGAGAATTACTGTGAAGATATTATGGCTGCTGATGAGACTATCAAACTTAAAATGAGTATATGCAAGTATGCGTCATGTTTCTTTATACAGTTGATGTTGCTTCTTATCATCCTTATGTTCCTGATCTTGCAGTTTTCGCCAAGTCATTCTGAGGTTGTACCTACGTAAGCAAGTTTGTTGCTTTTATTTTTTGTTTATTTGGCCCCCCTGGCCTTTTGTAATATTCAACTTTGTTATTAGTAATTTTAGAATTTAAAGAATAGATCAAACACCTAGGTGTAGTTGCTTGGTTGACTGATGTTACTTTCATTTAATGAGGAAATTTTCAAGTTCATTTGGTTTGATTTATTCCTGCAGCAAAATGCATTGACATGCTGCATTTCTGTGCACACTGATACTAGTTACAATGAAGCTCTAAGTTTGCTTATTTTCTTCTTTTATCATCATTGTTATTGGGAGTTTGTTAAATAGTTTATAGAATTCGTTCCCTTGAAAATTGGCTGATCCTGTGCTCCTGATACGCCCATGGAATGATTTTAAAAAATGATTCAAGAAGCAGAACAGAAATCCTTTGACCTTTAAAGGTATTATTGTTAATGATGAGGTGGTTGAGGAAGAGTATGTCATCATCAGTCTTAAATGTAGCATGTCTTTCCTGCATTTCTTCCAGGTGAGACTAGTGGTTAAACCGTTTTAAGTTTCTGTCTGTTGCAACGCAAGATATCATTGATTTGCATATTGGTTTTCCTAAATCGCTGCTAAATAGTTTTGATGCAACTTTGATAGCGGAGCAACAGAGTGGCTATCATGGTAATTCACTTGCCTGGTGTAGCAATCTATTTGGTAACCAATTTATAAGCAAAGCATCAGCGCTACTCTAGGGTTGGTCCAGGTCTTTGTTATTAGCAGATTTTTCTTCTTGGTTTTTATCGTCTTTCTAGGCAGATTTGTTTTACATTTTGACTCAAGTGAAAATCAAGAGCTGCGATAGCACTTTAATGTCTCTGACTGATGTATGGGAGAAATTTCATTGCTTCTTAGCCATCGCTAATGACTGTGGTGAAACCAACTGCTTATTAATCATGAGGAGTATCACATTCATGTTCACTTGTGCTGTGTTCGGTCTCGTGATGGTGATTCTCGTCAACTTCTGAGCATGAAAAGTCAGCAATGGGTTTCATTGCTTGCAGGACTAGGATTTTGTTTAACTATTTGAGTTTTGATCCAATGGTAAGGAAGAGCCTCTTGGAGCTCTATGTGCTAAGTTACGGGTTCAAACTCCATTTAGTGCAAAAAATCGAAAGAGTGCAGTGGTATATTTGTTCGGTTTAGAGGTTTACCTCTCTGTTTTCATACAAGTCCAGTTGGGCTCCTCCTCCTCCATAATGTAAGGTTAGTATACATTAATTTGTTGCCCTTAGATCCTTTGGAAAAAAAAACCCCAAGAACAGAGAGAGGGGGAGAGGGAGAGACTCCTTTAGGATTTTGCTTAGATTAAGCTTTTCACCATTACGTGTAATTGCCAACCTTAATGGTGAATTATTACCTTACCCCGAAAATGCCATGCGTGGCAATTAAGCAAAGACATTATATTCAATGCGTTATAAACATGTGGTATAAATTCATTAAGAGAAACAGCTGTTCAGCTGCCTTGTGGCTTTCCTTTGTGCAATCGTTGAAGGAGAATGTGAAAAGGCTAAATGATTCACCAACTCTTTGAACTCTTCTCAAATTTCTTGCGAAATTGCAGAACTTTTCTATGGTCGCCATGAACGACTACTTCTTCAAGATAGTTAGGATGTATTTTGACCCTTTTTTTTTTCCTTCTCTTTCTGTGAGGATGGCTTATAATCTTGTTTCCTTAATTATAATTATGTAACTATTATACTAGAGTCTTCAAAAGCGTGATCCTGGAGAACTTTTCAGCTGATTATCCACTAGGGACTTAAAAAAAAGGCCCCCCCAAATATCGAGCGATGGAACCTTCTAATTTAAACCCCTTTCGTAATTGAATTCCAAGGAATTAATTATGCTTTTAATATAGCCATAAACATGAGAAATAAATGTTATACGTTTCAAATCTTGAAACATAAATTGCTTAGCTGTCCGTATTTCCAGAAGTGAAAAAGTTGGGCAATCCGATGGTCATCAATGACATTATTGTATGTGAATACATCCCGCAATTATGTGGAAGCTGCTGTAGATAGAAACAACGACCAATTCGTGAGATAATTACGGGGAATTCATTTGGGACTTGTTTTCAAAGAAATAAGGGGTCCGTTTGGATTAGCTGTTTTTGAGGTTGTTTTTCAAAAACAGGACTGTAGCATTTCGTTTTTCAAATAAAAGTCCGTTTGGATTAGTTATTTTTGGGGTTGTTTTTCAAAAATTATATAAAAAACTTTTACTGTAGATGTTTTATGGATTATTTTTAGATGTATTTTTAAAACATATTTTCGAGTATTTTTATAATGTATAATTTTTAAAATTTTATAACAATATACAATTATACATTTATAAATATTTATAAATAAATATATTTATATAAAAATATATAAATGTATTATATTATATATAATACATAATATAAATATATTTATAAATATATAAATGTATAAATTATAAATGAATATTATATAAATGTATAAATTATAATTTATAATATTTATATTTATATACATTTATGCATTTATAATACATTTATAAATATTTATAAGTAAATATATTAAACTTTTATAAATAAATATATTTATACTTTTATAAATAAATATATTCATATATTTATATATAAATGTTTAAATGTATATTACTATAAATATATAAATTATAAATGAATATTATATAAATGTATATTATAATTCATAATTTTTATGTTTTTATATTTATATACGTTTATGAATTTATAATACAATTATAAATATTTATAAATAAATATATTTAGATATTTATGAATAAATATATTTAGATATTATTATAAATAAGTAAGTGTATTATATATAAATAAATTTATATATTATATATAAATAAATAAGTGTATTATATTTATTTATTTATTATATATTATATTTATAAATAAATATATAAATGTATTATAAGTGTATTATATTATATATAATACATAACATAAATATATTTATAAATGTATAAATGTATATTATTATAAATGTGTATAAATTATAAATGAATATTATATAAATGTATATTATAATTTATAATTTATAATTTTTATGTTTTTATATTTATATACATTTATGCATTTATAATACAATTATAAATATTTATAAATAAATATATTTATAATTATGTATAAATAAATAAGTGTATTATATTTATAAATTTGTTTATATATTATATATAAATAAATAAGTGTATTATATTTATTTATCATATATTATATTTATAAATAAATATATAAATGTATTATAAGTGTATTATATTATATATAATACATAATATAAATATATTTATAAATGTATAAATGTATATTATTATAAATGTGTATAAATTATAAATGAATATTATATAAATGTAGAAATTAATATATTATAAATATTTATTAATACTATGCATAAATGTATTAATGTAATAAATATAAATTTATTAATTTATTAATATTATGTATAAATTTATAATTAATATTATGTATATTAATATAAATGTATAAATGTATTATATTATATATAATACATAATATAAGTGTATATTATAAATATACATAAATATATATATTATGTTTAAATGTACATTTTTATAAATGTTCAATATATATAATATATATTATGTATATATTAAATATATATAATATATAACATTTACATAAATGTATAATAACACATTTATAATATATAATATTTATATAAATATATAAAAAATATATTTTATATAAAATAAAATATTTATAATATGTATAAATAAATATATTTAAATTAATATAATATATATATCCTATACATAATTGAAATAAACATATTAAATATGTATTTGGAGTTGTTTTTGATATATTGTTTGGATATGGTGTTTTTGGAGTTGTTTTTGAAATACACATTTACTGTAGCATTTGGATTGTGAAAAATAGTTTTTCAAAATCAAACCCAAAAACAAGAATCCAAACAGACCCAAGATTATTACCCAAAAAAAAGAAAAAAGATAAGAAGAACAAAGAAGAAAGAAAAAGAAGCATAAGAGAAATGGACAGAGGCATCATTTACGTTTGATTTTACTTTGCAGAGATTTGGTTTTTAGCATGTAGGAGCTGGCATGCATGGCATGACAACTAGTGGTAGGAGGCGCAGACCAAAAAGAGAAACGTGATGGGTATAAACCTGCGCGGAAAGGACTGGCCACCACCTCTTCTGGTGGGGTGGGAGGTCAGGGGTTCAAACCTCGCCTCCCATCAAATTGTCTGCCCCTCATGGATAGTTCGATTGGTCTCAACTAGGGCTGCAAACGAGCCGAGTCGAGTCGAGCTTTGAGCTAATCGAGCCGAGCCTCGACTAAATTTTACCAAGCTCGAGCTCGAGCTCGACGAGCTGGCAATTTTCGAGCTCGAGCTCGACTCGAATCAAGTCGAGCCGAGCTCGAGCTCGAAAAAAATAAAAAAAAAATTATTTTATTTTAAAAAAAATAAAAAAAATAATATTTTTTTCTGAATAAATAATAAAATATTAAGGATATATACGTAATTTCACTATGAAAATAAAAAATTAAAATATATTTATATATAATACACGTAATTTTATTATTAAATAAAAATAAAAAATATACGTAATTTTATTATTAAATAAAAATAAAAAATATATATAAATATATATACTCAAGCTCGCGAGCCGGCTCGCGAGCTAACGAGCTTAATATTCTGAGCTCGAGTTCGAGCTCGAGCTCGACTCGAGCTCGATTAATCTCGAGCTCGACTCGAGCTTGACTCGAGCCGCTCGCGAGCGGCTCGATTCGTTTGCAGCCCTAGTCTCAACAAGTCTCTTTAGGAGCTGGTATCCAGTGCCCGCAAGGATCTGAGTCCCGTGATTACCGTGTTCGGGGGGATGGGACCTCTTTTCCCGGGACGGAGTGGGATTAGTCGGGTCCCGTAAGGATTGATTCGGACACCCACTCCGTCAGAAAAAAAAAATTACCGCAAAAATGTTATTATTATACTAGTAACTGTTTTGGCAACAATGAGAACGAATTCATTGAAAATTCGTTTGTTAAAGAAAAACAAGTTTTGAGAATGAAACCCTCGACAATTATAAGTATCTAGATACGAAGCCATTATAGTATACACATATCCTTGACAGTTAGTGTAGTATATATACATGTATTTTTTGACCGTGCATGCATTAGCAGGTTTAAATGTATGTCCCATGTCTAAAATTCATATTTATCTATACAAAATGTGACTCAATTCAAAGTATAAAGCCCTATTTGGATAAGATTCTATTGATTGTAATTGACACAAGAATTTCAAATTTAAGGTGAGGTCCATAAATTTAGGGGTTCGCAGAGCATGCATTTTTTGAATGATCTCAGCAGCCAAAAAAAAGAAAAAAAAAAAGATCCAAGTAGCATTCCCATCCACGTAGTGTTTGGATTTTGGAAACAGGAATAGGAATGGGAATAGGAGGAAGGGACAGTGGAAATTGGAATAGCAAGTCAAAAAGGAGGAAAAAAAAGAAGAAGGTTGGCCGCATGCAAAAGGGTTGCTTTCATCCCGTCACGAGAATGTGTCAATAAAACAGTTGGGCTTTCCTTTCCTTTCACTCACCACTCAGCAGCAACTTAATACTATAATACGTCTGCATATCAGAGTGCTTCTGTTTCAAACCAATCTCTACAAAAACTCATAAACCTACAAAACTCAACTTCTGAATATTTGTCAACGGAAATTATATACACCCCAGAATCCATTCCAGTACAAGGAGAAAGAAAATGAAAAACACGGGAGTAAAGTAATACATAATGGATAGCGTATAAGGGTATATTTATATCTTGACCGGCTCGGTCTTTGAACATAGTCCTACTCTCCAACCAAAGGAAAAAGAAAAAATATATAGAAAAACAACTTTGAACTTAAGCCCAGCTGCGGAACCAGTAGCAGGATTTTAATGTCCGAAAAAAATCAGTGTTGATTATCCAGTATTGACTTGGTCATTAGTCAAGGCACAAGCGGAGGAAAGACTGTTGTTGAATTGGACACAAAACTGAAAACCAAACACTTACGTGTTTGTTTATCCTTGCATTTCATGCCCCTAATACAGTACATTTTATATCCACCGGTACCCTTGATGAGAGAATGCGCCATCTTTTTCATTGTCGTCCACTCGAAAGAAAACAAAAGAACTAAGGAATAGCATGCCATTGTGGCATGGACATTTCAAAAGCTTGTGAATTCTTACCATTTCTTCCAATTCTGTGTAGCATAGAAAAGATTGTGCTCTCTCCCTTGCCCAAGCACAAAAACAAGGGACATTTCTCCGAGCCCCAAACATCAAAAGTTTTTCGTGGAATACACTCTTGAGGCTTCCTGAACTCTTCACAGGTTGCTCCTTGGATGGACAACTAAAAATAGAATCGTCATAAAGGTCTATATCTCTTCTTTATTTTTTTGTGGGAGTGGGGATAAAGTTGATGCTTGCAAGGAAAGTTTTAAGACAGAGGTTAATTTGTATATTTACTACTTGGTCGAGTTTCTTGACTTTTGACCACATTTGTATCTTCTTAGCAGATGACGAGAGGCTCTGCGCTGGGCCTCCATCATCATCTTAAATTAGAAATGAGTACATGGTATGCAATAAATAATTGAACAATGACTGCTGAGATACGCTAAGTAAATACGAATATGAACAACAACAACAACAATGCTTTCTGTAGTCAGAAATTGGACCAGCAATGCAATAACATCCAGATCAAATAAATGGTATGCAAAACGGCTGAAAACTTAAAGCACCCAGTTAATCGAAACTATGAGATTTAATGGAAAAGGCTTCACAGTTGAAAAGTAAGCAGCCCCTAGCACCATCATACCAAGAAAACTGAAAGGAAAACCTTTTCGGTTCTTTCCTTCTTGGCGAGCTAGCTTAGTTGGACTATTCTGCTTTCTCAAGGAGCAGAAAGACACTAAAGACGAAAGTCTCAAAGACTGAAGACCCCATCACAGAAAACAAGAAACAACCAAAATGGTCACTGCAACAATAGTCCCGCCTGCGTTATCGGAAGAAATAAATCTACATCAATGAAACATAACCCAACTATACCGCCAATTAACTACCAAATTATGCAGCACTGACCTCTCAGTTGCCAAAGTCCCCAGGTCCCGACCTTGTTATGTCCTACAACGTTAGGCACACAAGCCCTGAAATTCGACCGAGTTAAAAGACGAAGAGGCACAACCATATCCGGCAGCATGATCACACTCAACACCAGCATCTTCCTCCAATGGCGGCACCTCATTGAGGTCAAATTCCATTACTCTACGATCGGTGCCGCTTCCTTCACCAGCTGAAGTAACCTGGCTTGATGGACCGTCCATTTGACCCGCAGCTGGCCAGTGACATCTTTTGTGACCTCCAAGGGCCTGACCTGTGAGAAATTTCTTGTTGCCAATCCTGCATTCATGTGAGCTAGCTGCCCCTTCATCACTTTCTTTGCTTTCATCCACCCCTGGGTTTGGGGTATAATTGCCAAGAGTTCCATATTCATCAGTTGCAGCTGCAAATGTGGACTCGCCATAGGAATTTTGGATGACCATCCTGAATTTGTTATGGCTGGACCTATGTCCTCCCAAAGCCTGGTGAGTGGGGAAGCACTTGTCACAAGTGGCGCACCTGTATTTCTCAAGAGATGTTGTCAATGTCAAAACCGGGTTAAACTGATCAAGATCCCTCAGCTTCATCCTTTTCCTCTTCTTCCTGCTCTTGACAGCAATCACGTTCCCATTACTTCTCTCATCGTTTTTGCAATCGATCAACAGCCGGTCGTCTAAGGTGTTCTCGCTGTCCGAGCAATCCTTGTCTGCGTAATACTCCTTAGGCTCCTTAGGCCAAGTATTTTCCTCCTCCCACTGACAGCCTAAATTAGCTAACTTTCCAGCAAAAAGGTCAGTTTCTTTCACAGCTCCAGCACTGTTCTCGCCCATATGAATCATATAATCCAAATGAATGCCATCAAGTTTCCTACCTTCATTTCTGAGCTCTTTCACGGGATGATCAGCTAAAGACACTTTTTTTCTTTTCTTCTTCGACCCCGGAGCACTCTTGGTCATGAGGTCCTCGTCATTTTCAGACTTGTAGGCAAGGGAATTGCTATTAGTTGCCTCAAATTCCTCAAATTTATGCCTATTCTTGACTTGCAGCTTAACGTCAGATGAAGAATCCCCCCCTTGGGCTAAACTCATAAGATGATAAACAGCATCACGCATCCCCTCATCTTCTTCAATATTCTCCACAATGGCCTTACGGCCCCTCTTGGCAGTTACCGACCAACCACCCAACGTCTTGGTTAAATCAACCGTTTGATCGCCGTCACCATCAGCTGAATCCACCTGATGGTGTTGATAATCATCATCATCTACATCAGTCTTTTGAGGCTCAGCGTCCGAAAGGGAAGACGATGGGCTTGGCTTGACGGCGGCCCAAGATGGCGGTTGAATCCCTCTCCATTCCCTATCGGGATGACATCTCATGTGCCCGAACAATGACTTCATCGAAGGAAAATTCTTACCACAGATAGAACAAGTGGGATTAGTATTGTTCTTGTTGAAACCGGCGACAGCACTATCATGATCACTGGAAGATGACTTGATTTTCCAAAGATCCTTGTTCTTGGCAAAATCTGCTGCTGCAGCTGCAGCGTACGCTTGTCGTTTCCTTTTCTTCTTCAGCTTGATTAAAGGTTCCTGCTGGCTGCATTTGATCAACTTTTTCCTAAAAATCACGTCTTTATTGGTTTGGAAGTGAATCCTCATGTGACCACCCAATGCTTTACCTGATCCAAACACCTTGCTACACACCTGACAAATTCTAGTATTACTATTGCTCTTGGTCTTGCTTTGTGGGGGCCGTTCCGGCTGATCCTTTTCAAAATCTTCTTCTTCTTCATCACCGTCTTCGTCGGAAGAAGGATTGATCTTGAGCTTTATCCAAAGCTCCCCATGATCTCCGAGAACACTGGATTTGTGATCAGGATGCTCTCTCTTGATTGACTCTGATATTTGATCCTCTTTGTCATCCACCGTCGACATTTGATAACAACACCAGAACAACTCGGCCTAAGCTGAGTGTAGGGATGAAAAAGATGAAATCTTTTTAGGAAAGAGTGCGAGTAGTTGCAAGATAGTGACGGCTGAGATTATGAATTTGTGCAAATTAGAGATATATGGTCATGTAGATGTAGATAGGTAGGTATCTGTGAACCCAAAAACCCCATGAAAAGGATCCATATATCCGGAGAAAGGGGAAGGGGAGGGGGCAAAAAAAAAAAAAGGGAAGGAACAAGAGAGAGAGAAAAAAAAATGAGCTTTGCTAGACAGGAATACTTGGGTGGAGGCTAACCCTAAAGTAGAGCCCGGAAAAGAGAGATCAAAAAATGGAATGTTGCTGAGCTGAAAAGATAACAACAAGAGGAATAAGAGGAGGCGAAGTCCGGCTTGAGGAGGAAAATACTCAAAATCCCAGAGCTCCAAGTGCGGATCTTTTACATCTGCTGCTACCCTAACCCATGTGAGTATTCCCGTGTGAGTATTCTTTGAAAGAACATGCAAATATATGCTTATTGATTAAGCGCTTGATGGAATAGGAAGCGAGAATAAAGATGAGGTTTAGACGTTAAACGGGGATAAGAGAGATAGAGGAGGACGAGGACGAGGAGGGGGACGACAGCTGAAGCGAGGAGAAGATGGGAGAGGAGGACCAAGGAAGAGAAAGGGAAAAGGAAGAGTCTTTTTGATAACTTATGAAAGAAACAAAAGAAAGTATTAAGCAATATTGGCCTATTTGGAGTCTGGAGTAGTAGCAGCAGTCATATGAATGAATTCAATGCATTTCAATTGTGGCATTGTGGGAATTTGACTGTCACGTTTCTTCCCCACTTGCCTCTTATTCGGGTTTTTTCAGAATCTTCCCGTCATCTTCTCTCTCCCATACTTTCATGCACATTGACTCCCAAAAGGAAAATATTCAAGTAGATCCTATATAATACCATTTTTTTTTGGTCTATTGTATTGTCAAAAAAAAAAAAAAAAAAAAAAGCTAAGTGAAAAAAAAAAGTTCAAAAATCGAAATGAAGTATATGATACTATAGAATATGAGTGATCTGCTTAAAGTCAGTCAAGTATATCTTAATATTGATCTCTTTTCTCCCAAATTATAATATCTCTTTTCTACCAAACTATATCTCATTCCTATACTTGAGCTGGAATTGGAAGTGGGAGGGAAACTAATCAGGTTAACTATTCAATTTATTACATGGCCAAGATTTCTCTACTTTCTTCATACTATGATTTATCGAGTCAAATCATTCATTTGTCAAAACAATAAATAAAGCATTATCTTAGCCTATTTGGTTTAAAATTTATCACATTATTGTGTCTTAGACAAAAGATTAGCCTATTTTATTTAAAATTTATTACATTGTGTCTTAGACAAAAGGTCACCAATTAATGGGTGCTTAATTCAAATCATAATGGATTACATATTAAGATCCTTGAAATATCTCCTTTAATTAGAAAAATATTTACCATTTCTACACTTTTGATTTTTCCAACCTTCCACAAATTTCAAAATTTTATACTATATAAGGTCCCGTTTGATAAAACTGAATCTGAATACTGAAATAATTAATTTGCTGAATTTTAAGCACTGAAAAAAATATATGAATGTCTGAATTCTAATGCTAAATCTAGTTATACTGTTTGATAAATATTTATAGCTGAATGCTTAATAAGTTTATTTTGACGATTTTGTCCTTATATCCTTTCATTCAAAAAAGAAATAGAATCTATGATTTAATTAGTTTAAAATTGTTAGGTATGAAAATGACAATATTTATTTTTAAATCAAATTAATATAAAAGATGAAATATATTATATGAGGAGTATGGAGAAGATGTGAAAGACATTAAAAAGGGAGAAAAGAGAAACTAAAAATCGTTACATGGAGAATATTAGGTTGTTTAATTGGATAAGAATTTTGAACATAATTAACAAACAAGGGTAGATTTGGTAGATAAGATAAGGTAGTTGAAGTACAGGTTCAGCACTGCTTAACAAGTTCAGCAAATAGATTTTCATTTATCAAACACTCAAAACATCTGAATGTCTGCAAAAATTCAGATTCAGCACTTTTTTATGCTATCAAACAGACCCTAAGTTAGTTTAAGATAGTGATCCTCGTCTCTTCTTTTATCTCTTTTCAAATTCAAACTAAAGTTGTGCTCACAGTCACAGTCACACTCATTATTGCAATTGCAGTTTGGCATTTACTTGCAAAATTCAATAATTGTAGTAATTATATGCTTTGCCACCCTCACATTTTGGCCGGCTTGAATGATAAATAGTTTGCACTTGTCAGTACAGACTCTCACCTGTTTTCAAACTACAGTTATGTGTCCGATGGACCATTGGAGGGTCTCAAATGTTAAGTTTTTAAAAAGTACAGTTAACTCATGAAAGTATTCATAATTCCAGAAATATGATAAATAATAATATAAGTGTATATTTACATGAGGGTGAGGTTGTAGTTAGAGGGTCTCGACTGTTAATTTTTCAAAAAGTGCGGTTGATTAATCTGTGAAGTGTCACAATTCAAGACCTATGTATATTCACATGATAACTAACATAGGTCTGTTTTATCTCTTTTCAAATTCAAACTAAAACGTATCGCAGTATCATATAATCACAACATTCGCTGGATTGGAAAATGGAAACCCGCCTCGCTCCGAGATTAATTTTGCACCCCTGAATTGTAGCCCCATGCTCACTTTACCTCTTAAACTTTAGTCTACGACAATTTACTCCCTAAAATTTTGCCCACCCCCTAGTCCGTTTTGTTCTGCTAATGGGGAGTGATAAGTCATTTTCTATATTTGATTGGACAAATATAGAACAAACTTTTAAAACATTTTAAGGAGCAAAGCGTTCTCAAAACATTTTAGTTCGGGAACCAAATTGAGAATTGTTGTACCGTTTTTAAGGGTGCAAAATAAAATGAACCCTCAAGACACCGCCGACAAGCCCGGCGGCCCGCACACTGATACAAACTAATAAGAATTTCTCATGGTGAGGTCATATTGTGCAACTGCGTCAAGCTCTCCGGCAAGACAATGAAATAAACACTTTTTTTTTTTTTTTCCACGCAGGAGAAGTGACACCTGCCCAATAAGAGAATAAAAGAAGAGGGCATGGCGTTATTAGTATGTGACCCTATTCTAGCCGTTCACCGGCCGGAAAGGAGCACTGGAGAGTCACCTGTAGACCAAGTACTACTACTAATAACCAGCTTATAGAGTCGTGCCACAATACGGAGCAAAATCATACCCTGTATTAAATCTAGCTATTAATTTCCAGCCTCAGTACATCCCCAGATCATCATGCTAAACAATTCAACACCTCCCTGGAGAACTAGAAAAGTCTACTGCAAAATATCAGCAGTAAGCTAACAGAAGCATTGACATCAGGTAAGTGGTTCTAATAAATGCCTACAACTTAGCCCATTACGCTTATTTTAAAGGTGTGATGCATTATATTCCTGCATCTCGCTCCGGTACCTCTCCTTATCTCTCAAACCTCTTTGCTGATATACCTGCATAAAAGCCAGGAGAAAAATTAGGTCAGAAGCTTAAAGCAGTCGCAACCTTTCCCTATATTTTCACACTGAGATATTGAGAGCGCAGCATATATAGCTTGCTAACTAACAAACCCAGAAGCCGATAGTTATACATAGCAAAAACCTAATTAAATCCAGATACAATACACACTCCTGGTCTAAGTTAAAATCTTTTTTGGATTTTGATTATTAACAAGTTTAACTAAGTGTACTAGGCATGAATAACCTGTTTCTCAGCCTCTGAGAGTCTTCCCCACAGAACTCCGATTCTTTTGCTAATAGCTCTTTCTTGCCCATGGTATGAAGGCTTTAGCCTGTTGTAATGCTCAGCGAAAAAGAAATTGTATCCACTCCTGTTCGGTTTGGGTCGAGAGGGATCCAGAGCCAGTTGATGTTTTCTGCGCCTTCGTCGGGTATGTCCAGACTGAGTTTTAGACCTCTGAGACATCTGTGGCACTTCAGGTATATGATAAAGGACACCCTTCAACTTTTCGGAGCCCAAATCCACAGAAATTATGTACCCATAATCACACTTAGAATCAATTGTTCCAGTCACTAAACTGCCAGCCTCCAAGTCAGCAATCTCTGTGGCACATAAATGAGAAATCTTCAACTCCATATAATTGCTTGTATACAGGACAGTCTGTATACAAAAAAAGGAGGAAAGAACACTAAAAGCAGAAAATGGCGCAGTATAATATACAGGTGCTTTTACAGCTAATACAACAAATCCAATCAAATCTCAATGACGGTGACTCTTATTGAAATTTTTATTAAATAAACAAAAATAATAAAGAATCTGTAAAACTAAGGTTTACACAAATGCACATGCTCAAGCATTTTTTTACATCCTACATGAAGTGATAAATGTATTTTTATATTTGCACAAGAAGCCTGAATTAGCACAAACTCATGTGGAATGACTAAAAGGTAGTTCAGATATGATCAAATTCTCATATATGACAATGGATGCAGCAATTAGACCCATCAAACCAAAAAGCTAAAAGTTCACTGATTAATGCAAAATTTCTGTGTTTTCAACAGATATTCTTCACCAATTTAAAGTAACTTGAATAATCAGAAAACAAAGTAATGCTGATCAGCTACTTGTTCTTCCAAATAGTACACCAGCGTTGCATGCAGTTGCCACATTGCTATGTTCACAGATGACAGCAATGGCAGACAAGAGACTACTCCTCCTAAGGAACAGACTACAAATTGTAAGTTTTTCTCTCATTCGGAGACTCCACTCATGAGCCCAGACTAAACATATCATACAGCATTACTAGTTGAAAGACAGATTACAGACATTAAAATTACAGACATTAAAATATAAGGGAACCAAGACCTAAAAATTTGAAATTACAGAAGAACAGCTCCAAAAAGTCTAACCTGAATACTGATTAACCGTGGCAATATCTACAGAAGCTTGTGAAGCTGCTGACCCATTGACAAATCTACTTGCTGAATCTAATTAACCGAAGAAAAAGGAATGCTTAGACTGCATACCAAACTAAAGCACTAAAAAACATTTTATGGTATAAGAGTTTCCAGCACCTGCAACTGAAGTAGAAGGCTCTTCCTTCCGAAAGTAATAAACCTGCTCAAAGTGATAGAGCAAGGATAAATAGTACTTCCGCAAGACAAATGATGCACTTGTTATAGAAGATGGAAACCTGAAGGCTCCAGTAACTTCCTTCCATCTGCGATCTCTTATAACCTGTTATAGGTTGTGGATCAAAAGATACGTCTAAGCATGTAGAAAGAGATAATTTTAAAGAAAATAACTGCAGAGCAAGTTAGTTTTATACTACACTAGGTTAGGTCATAACACTTAATCATCTGTTTTAGATGACAAATTTCTACAATATTGATTCATATCCCAGCAAAATTTTTCACCAGTTTTGATTCATATCCCTATAATCTTCTTCCCCTATTCTAATCATACCATGACAATTTTTACATCAAAACATCACTTTCCAAGCAAGGAAGTTTGATCTCTGAGTGAGGCACCTTTAAATTTTTCATCTAAACATCACAAATTGATTTGAACTCAGCAACTAAGTACTTCCACAAGGATATATGCTCTTTTAGGACTCAGAATCTTCTTATATTTCTGTTGATGAATCAAAATATCGATTTCTATTCCATCAGGGATGTGTTCTTTATATTCAAGAAACAAACATACTTGAGACTAAAAAGTAGTGACATAAAACTAAAGCAAAGGCTTGGCATCATTCTTGCGCCTTAAAAGTTAATTTTCCAGAAAATAACTTTAGAAAGCAGAAAAATGGTTACCTTCTCAATGCCGCCTCGAGATGTTACCTGCACAAAGAGGTGATGTAGATCCAGGGAACTGCCTCCAAGTCTAGGGACCCTGAAAGAGGTTATTAGAAGATATCAGCTTCAGACAGCCATTTTGATAATTACGAACGTTGTATGCAACTAAGTATTGGTCAGTTATTCACTTAATTTCTCTTCTATTTAAAAAAAAAAAAAAAAAAAGTGGTGGATCACAACAAACATAGAATAGCTTTCTGGAATACATCTGACAATGTCAATTGATGATTAAGGATATTCAATTGCAATCCACCAGCCAATTATTCAGAAGTGACAAAATTAATTCAGGTTTCTTGCAAATACCCAGAAATCTATTTCACAATTTACGGTCAAAACAAGCAATAATTGGCTGCACAAGTCTGCAGAGGCAAACTTTCGCTCTCATATCAAATACTAGGGCAGACTACAAGACATCAGGCTACTATGTTCTAGCCAAGAGAATATCATCAAACATTAGCAGAAATTAGAAAATATCAAGGCCAAGTTAATCTTTCCCTATCCAATAGCCAATACTCTTCCCTTGTCCATTATGAGTCAAAGTTGAAGTATCTCTATTTCCTGCCATTGGATTCTGTTTGCAAATAAGTAAGGGAAACCACATTCACAAAGGCATCCAAAATTGCACATTCGTATTTAAATAGAGAAAAAGTCTACACCTCAAAAGAATTCACTAGAGAATTGGAAAACACTGAGAAAAGCCATAAAAAGTCCAGCAAAGAAAAAGAACAACACATGCAATGACAGGCTTAAATAAGTGAGGAACCAAAAATCAAAATTCAATTTGAACCCTAAGAAACCCCAAAAACTGAGATTTTATATTAAATTCTTTTTTTTAAAAAAAAGCACTGAAAGAGAAGAAGAAGTGTTTACTACTTACTTAAATTTGGTACCAAATAATGAGTGAAAAGATTGAAGCTTTTGCAAGAAAACATCAGGGTTCTGAACAATTTCCCCGTACTCAGCTTCTGCTTTGGGGTAAGACTTGTTGTCTCCAGTGATGTGCGAATTGAATTGCCCTTGACCTTGAGTTGCTATGGCTGCTACAGGGTTTTCAGTAGAAGGGTCGTTTGACATTTTAACTTTCTTCTATGACTGTTTATTATTACTCCTAAAAGATGTATTTGAAGGAGAGGATATATCAAATATGGTGGGAAGATTTTGATGACTAGCGGTTACAAATAGCAGATCTTTTTTTTTTCTTTTTTTTTTTTTTTGAAGGACAAATAGCAGATTCAACAGCAGGTCAAGATCTTTCACCTTTACATCAACTACTACTACTGCTACTACTACTACGCTTTTGTATTACGAGTCTCAGGAGAAGACGAAGGTCATTATTTTCTTTTTTCTTTTTTGGTTTTATCTTTTTCTTTCTTTTTTTTTCTCTTAATTACTCCATTAACCTCATTCTTTTATTTTTTTAATATTTTTTTGTTCTCATTTGTTATGCCTTCCTCCCGAAAAGGAAGTATAGTATGCTAAAGAAAGCAAGTTTACGCAACATAATTAATACTCCATCCGTCCCACTTTAATAGTCCTGATTATTTTTTCAAACAATTTAAGAAAAAGTAGTTAATTTTGTTGGAACAATCAATTTAGATAGCTATTTTCCTAAAATATCCTCACATTAATTAGAATATAACTTTATGAGAACTTGAATTGATGGTAAAAAAAGAATCAACTTTCATTAAATGGGGTAGGTTTATAGTAACAACAACTTACATTCAATAAGGGTATTTTAAAAAAATTAAAATACAACTACATTCTTCAATTAAAAACTGGACTACAATTTGGGACAGATAAAAAAGGAAAACAGGACTATCAAAATGGGACGGAGGGAGTATTGTTTTGGGCTTTATCTAAGGTGACTTTCATCATAAAAGAAGTTGGTCCGCTAAATGGAACATAAATAAGAAAAGTTTTTCTGGCGTAGAATTTATAATTTTAGAGACTACTCTATTGTTCTGAATTGCTTTTAATACTTTAAAATCCATATATTCTATGCATCGTTCTTTTCTTTTTTTTTTTTTTTTTTTTTTTTTTTGGCCTTTTCTCTTTAATCTAGCGTAGAAGCTCAGAATCATATTGATTCAATCAAAAATACTTTAAAGTTTCTCCCACTGTAAGGCAAGATTCGTCGTTCCATTTTGCCAACCCCAGTTTTGTAACAACCACAATTCAGTAATTGATATATAATCAATTTTACAAGGACCGGGACGATCCATTTGCTCTTCCCTTCGGAAATTGCACATATTCTTGTCTTACATTTTCTTCATTTTACGTGTCGCTAGTTACCCGAAAAATAAGTAACAGCAACAAATTCTATCCCGTTTGGCTTGAAAAAAAAAAAAAAAAAAAGAAGAAGAAGAGTTTGTGTTGCACCAACAATTGCAAGAGATCTTTTTGCTCTCTAAAATTTAGAGTGAAACTGTGTATCATTACACGAGTAAATTCTCAGTCAAATTCCACTAAAATTAACCGATTCCAAAATTTTCTTCTCTTCCAACGGTACAAGTTTGATTAAATTAACTGTCACGCTTATCTCAGAACTGAGACAAATTATCTCCTTCATACAAACATTTTCCTGCTAATTTAGTTTCCAGTGGATGATTATATTAGTCTAACCATGCCAAAAACAAAGAGCAAAGTTGCAGAACTGCACGATGATTAGATTCTGACCAGACGAATTTCAATTGAAGACTAGAATCCCAAAAATAAAATAAAAAAAGACAAATAAAAGTAGTTGTCTTGCCCAACTATACATAGCTATATCACAAGCCCAGATGAAAGATGAACCAAAATCTTAACCAAAGAACTTGGGATCATAGCCATTGCTGGAGGTAGCAAGAATGTAATAAGCCACAATATGGCCAATAGACCCCCATGCAAGAACGTCCACGATGTTGAATCCAACAGGGTCGTTGGACTTGAGCAGACTCACGTACTCCTTGGCTCTAGCATCCCCCGCTTCGAAGTGTGTTTGCCCGTTCTGCTCCGGCACCTGTTTTGCCACGTTTTCTCTCTGGAAGTTGAAGAAGACGAACCTGCCCAGAAACAAGGACAAGCCAGTGCTCAAGCTGATCACCAGAGGGGCGCTAAGCTCTGCTTTTACGCCGCCTGCTGATGAGTTGAACCTCTTCTTCATGACTGGGGGGCAGAATATGGAAGGCTTGCTGTTGAGGAAGAGGCCCGCGGTGTCGGTGGGCTTGTTGAGGGGTCGGAGGCCTTGGAATGTTGGGGTTGAGAACAAAGTGGAAGCCATGACTGATTCAAATCCCTAGCCTGCCTCTGGTATCGTTGGGCAAGAGTGGTTTTCCGGATAATAATAGACACCCGATTCAAATGGAAAACGATGAAGCAACTCTAGTATATAGTTGGGAAATTGGGATGATATCTGGGAACAAAGAAACTGATTTGTGAGGAGGGAAATGAGAGAGGAAAGATTTTGTATGGTGACTTGTCTGTCGTTCATTGGGTCTTTCTGGATCAGGATTTTTCGCCTTCCCTACTGCATTACATACATGTCAAAACGAAATAAGTACTAACTTTTATTACCCAAACAAAATAAAAATGCATACCAACTCATGATCATTTTCAGACGTTCGATGCCAAAAATGGAGGATGCGCGTTCGAATCACGTCCGGTTCCACTCCCTAAAACAATATATATATTCCATCGTCTGTGAACGAACTCTAAATTCTAAAGTAGTCTATCAAGTGTTTTCGTTACAACAAAATTGTTTTCTCTAATTTCAAATTCCATCCAACTCAATTTTGGGTCTAAACTCCCATAAAACCTATAATTTGATGCTACTGCCCTAAACTCTGAACAGTTTTTCCGCTGGGATTGCTACTTTTAGGGATTTTAGTAAAAAAAAATATTATAACGATTTGATGTATATGAATCAAAAATATGATTGAAAAATACATTTACGACCACAAATCTAATACTACAATTTTTTCCCCCTGATAGATGTCAAACATTTTCTGCTCCATTTTCGTCATTAATGAATCTCATACACTGCTAGCGCTCAAAGTATTTTGTACCTGAAAAACCTTTCAATCGTAGATTTCATTGCGCTCCGGCAAACCACAAATCCCGTCCTTCAGTTTCGGATACCCTTTTACCACAAAGTCAAATGATACCGCTAAACATTTTACCAGGAGCAGACGGCCAAATTCTTACCACGAGCACTGATGACGGGCACCCACAACAGGATTAAACATAGGATGCAGCCTGTTGGAGACATGATCAACACGATTTAACATAGGAAAAATTCCCACCAATCTGGCCATAAAGATCGTACTATAGACATGATGCTTGCTGCAATGAAGGATTGCTTGCTTTTTCATCATTTCTCAGAGACTGAAGGACGCGTTTATTTACAAACGGCCCCGACGTCAGCTCACAATCGAAACTCACCAGCTTGAGGCCGGACCAGTGACCATCTGGTTATGTGCAAAAGGCGTCACAGGATAGACAATCACAACTACAGGATCTGCAAAGAAACAGCTACGTAGAGCACGTCGTTTAGCATGAACCAACTACTCTCCCAAGAACAAATTCAATTGACTCACAACTTGACATGGTAAGGTAAACGAGACGAAGAAAAGGAAACAGGAATTGCAGCAACCAATGGATTAGGTTTCACGTTGAACCTCGTCCGTTCAAACATACATCAATTGCACCACGTAAATAAGACGGATCAAATGTTCCGAGACAGAATAACTTGGCTGAGACAAGCTAACAGTTCCACGGAAAGGAAACATGATAGACCTTCATGACACATTCCAAGCCTGACCCTAGAGTCTGAGAAAACCCTAGCACTACGTGCTTTCTTCTTCACACATGACACAACTAGGGTTGGTTAGCCTTCTGTACATCCCCTCCAATAGAATTTATGAGGCTGAAATGGTACGTCACCATCAATAGTCTACCAGCACAACATAACAAATTTACACCTAGACCCACTAATACAGCAAACTAACCTAAAGGTTTACACAGTTGTGCCACATCAAGCGAAACCAAATCCAAGCTGAAGCGCGTGATCGAAGAGTGCATAACCAACTCAGATTATTGTATCAAGGTATGAATAATTCCGCCGTCGCCCAAACTCGAGAAGGCTACCATATGTCCGGTCCCAGACTCCAACAAAAAGAGACTCCGTATCAGGACTGAAAGACATCCCAGATATCTCCCCAAAGAAGTCAATTTCCTGTTCCTTTTCATACCCACTTTTGACATCAAAAACATGGACAAAATCAGCAGGCTCTGCCATTGCCATGAATCTACCATCAGATGAATAGCGGATGGACCGAATGGCTCCAAGATTGCCCTTCAAAGCACTGACACATTTGGATAGATAACGCATGTCCCAAATACGACAAGTTTTGTCCTGGTTCCCAGTAGCAAAAGTGATGCCATCAGGATGCCATGATGATGCAAATGAGTAATCCAGATGCCCGCATAAATTTGCTACTGCCTGTAATTGTTAAATATTTAAAAATTCTTCAAACTTAGATCCAGGGGTCACAATAACAAAAGGCATGAAAACTGCCCTTACCTTTCCACTTCTAGAATCCACCAATATACCTTCTGGATGGTCTCCAACAATTATAAGAAGTTTACCATCAGGGCTCAGGGATGTGTGCTGCAACAGCACACCAAGGAAAAAAAAAAATTAGCCATAGTAGTGGACTGTGATCTAGATCACCATCACGAATTAGGCACCAGAAAACCTACACAAACATAAGCAAGACAGAGCCAAGGGAGAAGATTCCCTTGTTCAAGAAAATACCCTCAACATTCCCCCCATGAGCATACAACGACAATTGTGATCCAAATCCAATTGAGAAAATACCAAACCAAACCGATCAAAAGAAAACAAGCAGCAGCAAAAGGAGTGAGAGAATATGCCAAAACCATGTTCTATCCAACTATAGGCCAAATCTCAGAGTTCTGGTAGTCCTGAAATTCACACACACACACACACACACACAGACTTCACTTACATTCACCGGCCAATCAAAACGAAAATGCTTAGACAGCTGAAACTTTTCCATATCGAAGTCCCTAACTCCACAATCATTATTTGAAGCTGTAAAATGGACTGCACCACTGGAAATCAAAAGGTAATGCTTAGGATTCATCAAAGTAGGAAGCACACAACCCAATTACCATAAGAGGTAACAAACATATACCTCGGGGTAGTATATATGTCAACAGCATTAGTGATGGCATTATCATCATAAGTTGTCCGTGAACAGAAGCTAACTCCAGGCCTGTCCAAGAACTGCATCCAAAACAAGCCAGTACACTATCAATGGCAATGTCAAGCAGCAATTCAACCAAAAGGAGCCGCAAAGCACAGCACAAGAAGCAAGTTGAGGGCTACCGATCACCCACACAAACCAAGTTTTTGTATATTTTGAACAGTGCCCAAGCTCTCTCACTAGTCCACACCTTTTAGCAAGAAAGATATCACCTATTTGCTAGACAAAGATAATGAAAAGTTGAGACCAACCAGAGAAGCTCTCCACCACAAAATGTTTTGCACCTCACACCCAACCCATGAATGTCAGAAATAATCCCCTAATCTGATTCCCTACTACCAGTTGGTTTTTTCCAAATAGAAGCTAGGCACATCACGAGAAAATGGGAAGCAAAAGTACCTTGCAAATCAGTTCTCCCTGAAAACCTCCAGCAACTAACAGGTTGTCTTTCACAGCTAGTGTACTTACTTGAGTCTGTGTAAACCCTTCCAGCAGGCTTCCGGGATGTTTCTACAGAGGAAAAGGGAGTTATAACTGGATCAAAGGGAACCAAGGCCAAGAATTTACAAAAGCACATATAACAAAGTTCCAAATTAAACATTTACCTCACATGGCGCCACATGTCCTGAAACGTTGAGAACTTCAGACTTGTTGCAGGTCAAGGTAGACCAATGAATGACAGAGAAATGTGACATAAAGTAGACATCATGCTTTGATGTAGCCCATACCAAATTCCTCAACTGTGTAAAGCAACAATGAATTTGCGTATCATTCAACCATCTCAAAGATGATTACTCTAGCAGAAAAAGTAACCAAACTGAATACACGAAAAATAGCAAATTCACAAACATGAGTACAAAACCCGCAAGCAAAATCCACCAAGTCACTACTTGTTTTATGGTATCACAAAAAATATCGCACAAGTGAGGGCATTTCTTCATGATTCATCATTTCTTTCAACAGCGGCTTTCAAGTCCACTGCCTCTACATCAATTAAACATACCCCCAACTCAAAAAGATCAACGCTTCCAGTTTCCAAAGGTTCAACTGTGCACAAGTAATCCGTTTGGAACTGAACTTTGATGGCAATAAAAGAGATCATTGGATCATTCCAAACAAATTAGCACCCATCAACCCAATGATATCCCATTACAGAATATTTACAACATGAAGTGATATGCTCCAAAACCAACTATGAAGTGACAGGTACGACTCCTTTAACAAAATTTAGAACTGATTCCAAATTAAAAGTTCAAGCATAATATCTTAGAGCAGACATAAGAATGACTGAAAGAGAAAACATCAAAGGTCAAAGAATGAAGAACAAAATTTTGACTTTCAAACGAGCAAATATGTCCACCTGGAAATGAAGAATCGTCGATTTCACGGATCTAGAATTCCGTCTGAACTCGTAAAAGGTAGAGCCTTTGTCGGTGCTTTTGCACTCCTGCAAAACAAAGAGAGAAATATAAATAAAACAACAACACAACCAAGTAATAACATGTTTGATAATGCCAGAATTAAAGAGGGGGAAAGAGTTCACCCAAAAGAAAATCAAGGATTAAAGAGAACCATTCACCTTTTCTGATCCTTCTCCAGATTGAGGGATGTTTTCATAATTTTTGTACTGTTCTAATCTAGTCTGCCTGTATTTCTCCCTGGTTATGCTGAGCCTTTCCCAAGGAATGCCTTGGATGTCTTTCCCCCTCCTAGCTTGAGCAGCAGAAGTATCTTGCATTCTGTTGTTCTATAAAGAACAACTAAAAAGCTCAGAGAAACAAACATTTAACAATCTACAAAATATGAAATGACATTGAACATTTATTAGGAACAGCTTGAGTAAGTATGAGGAAGATGTAAGCATATGGCAAACCATGTAGTCATATTCATCGACATCAGAGTCAGAGCCACCGATATCTCTACCACGAAACTCATCATCCATGTCATCGTCCACGTCTTCCATTTCATATTCATCAGCCATGTAATCAGCATCATCTCCTTGGTGGTGGGACATGGTCTACTCAAAGAATAGACCACCTACAATTAAAAAAGAAAAAAAAAATCTTAGAAAAAAAAATCTTATCTAGCAATTAAATCAGCTGCATTTCAACCCTAAAATACAAGTGAAAATGAATTATTAATCATAACTTGTTTAGGGAAAAAAAAGAAGTTGCACAAAAATATAAAACAAAATAACCTTAGTATTCACCATATCAGCAAGACATACCACAGACTTGCCCCTTAAGTGTAAAAGACATACATAAGAAAATAGTAGATAAATAAAATTTACTTATGCTAACACTAACTAAGGAAGACACTAATTATCCCAGTCCTGAAGCAAAAGACGAGACCATTAAGAAGCAAAAATTCCTGCTGGATTAGTATGACGGTATGGAAGGAGGACAAATAGATCCAATCCATATTTACAAGGAAAATATGGAACTCGAGGGATAACAACACTTATTTGACTAAAAAGGCAATTTGTAACAGTTTAGCCCATCCGATTTCCAGACAATCCAAGCTACTCTACTATCCTTTTCTTGGATGTTACAGAAGCAGCATAAACAACTGCTTAATGCTTGGGAAACCGAAACAGTAGCCTAGATGGCAAACGCAAAATTTACTCGCAACAAGCATTCTATGGCTGTAACCTATAACCATACCCACATTTTATCATACATCCCAAAGCAAATCATTCCATCAGGCTACTTTTAAAATCCACCCAAGTATACGGGTAGATTTCCACCAAATCTACTGTATTGTATAACCAACAAACCAAATGAATTTACAAAAGTTTCTTACACGGAATTATCAGGAGAATAAGAGCTTATCATTTTCACATGTTTCTGGCAGTATTTAGAACTGGATTTTTTAAACACCTAATTTAATTTACTTTATCTAGCCACAAACTAAGAGCGAAGAATAAACCTAGATAATTTAAAGCCAACGCCCAAAACGCAGTTCCTAATAAATAGCTCTGCACAATGTTTATACTGCTACTGCAAATGTAAGTCATGCATTGAACCCCTTCCCCCCCCCCCAAACAATTATCATAACTCCAATTTATATTGTATGCCAAATTTGCACAGGATACCGGAACCAGAAAAAAAAATCGTTAATTTAAATACAAGAATTTCAATTATTAATTGTGCAGCAATTTCACGTTCATACCCTTAAAGAAAAACAAAGATCGAGACTTTCAAGCAAATTTCACGCGTCTCAATAAAAAATATCAAACATTTCCTGGCGGAACAACAATTATCTCTAATATATACGACAAAACAAAAATCGTATAACACAGTTTAATAAACCTAGAACGTCCACACCTAACACCAAACGATAACCCTAAATAGAACTACTAGCACGAATTAAAAAAAGGTACGAAACATAAAATTCTAACCTTTGAAATGGAAATCGATGATCAAACTCCTCTGATCTCGATCTCGTAATCGAATAAATTGGAAGAAATCGAAAGCGAAAATTAGCCGCGTTAAAAATAAAAAAAAAATAAACCTTTTTATTTCGTAATTATTTAGATCGCGATAGGTCTCGAAGAGAGAGAAAAAGAGTCGGATGGGAAAGAAGAGAGAGTAAACAGTATCTATCTTTATCCACTGGTTCACCCAACGACGACGAAAGCCTGGATGAAAATGACTGCTTTAGCATTAAATTACATGTCGGTCATAGTATTTGCCACTGTTTTTGGATTCAATTCACACAATTGCCCTAATAACTGACCCTATTTAAGGCAAATTACTTGTTACCCCTATATTTTGATACTTTACTATATAACTCTCTTTATAATTTAAAATCTCATGTATAACCCTCTCATGATTTAACTTAAAATATCACCATTAGTTTTTCCGTTAAAACTAACTGTCAATAATAAAATATCAAAATCAAACTAATGAATTGATAAATCTCTTCTTTCGCTACCTTTTTGTTTCTTATTTTCTTTTTTCCTTTTCTTTCTCTCTGTTTCTCTCCCTTGTAGGAAGAAAAGAGATGATTTTGAAAACCATATTTTGCCCTAAAAAATCTTAATTTTCTTCAAATACAAAGAGATGGAAGAAAAATAAACAATAAAAAAGACATGAAAAAAAGATAGAAGAAAAAAATAAAACAAATAAATAAGACATAAAAAATGCAAAATTATTTTTTACTACAAATATCATTATAGGTACTTAACCCAATGTTTAATGGTATATTTTTTCTTATTTATCCTTTTTTTTGTTCCAATTTCTTCTTTTCTATGTTTGGAACGAAAAAATGTAATGAAAGTATAAATTTATCAGTTTGATTTTGACCTTTTATTATTAGTCATTGGTTTCAACAGAAAAACTAATAGCGACACTTTAATCTAAATCACACTGGGGTTATATATAGGTTTTTAAAATTATAGAGGGGGGGTTCTATAATGCGCAAATGTTACAGAAAACAACCGTCCACAACTTCAAGAATTTAGCTTCATTTCATTCACTTGATGATTTGTGTGGGAATGTAAACTGCAAGTCCAAACATTTGTTGTAAATTTCATATCCTTCGCTTTTCCTTTTTCTCTAATTAAAAGCTGTATCTTGTAGAATTCACAGCAAAATCTTCGAACGTGGAACTCATATTCCTCTTTTCCACATCCATACAAGGATATACTCTTGTACGGACTGACTTACTACGCAAACATAAGAATGCATGCACTGACTATTTAATTAAGGATGTCATTTTGTTAGGATAAAACCAATTTACAGAGAACAACAGTAAAACTATTAGCTCGAACTGAAAACACAATTGACTTGATCAAGAAAGAATAACTTGTCTTAAAACTGCAATCCGCCGACAAACAATGGCACCAAGAAAAGTTTAAATGTTCTAAGACAACGCAGCAAAATGTTCATATGTACACATCAAGGTATTGATTTGAACGGACATAATATGATGCTTTTTGGTTCTTTTTTCGGTCAAGTAAGCAAGTAAATCTCAATCAAGATTTGACGCGCGCGTGTATATATATATATATATATATATATATATATATATATATATATATGTATGTATGTATGTATGTATGTATGAGAGCCGTAGTTTTGAGAAACTCAAACTGAAATAATTTTTTGGCCTCGATGTGATGAAATTATGTACTCTATATAATGGGTCTGTTTGGATTGTAAGTTATTTGGGATTATTTGAGATATTTTTACTGTAGCATTTTTTGTGATGTGATGTATGTGAGATAAAAAGATATTAGGAAGATAAAAAGGTGTATTGAAAATTGTAAAGATGATGTAAGCAAATAAAATTGAGAAAATATGAAGTAATCCAAACAAACCCAATGTTTGAAAGGAACAGGAAAAAACTCAAAAAAAAAAAGAAAAAGGCAATCCTGTGAAAATATTTCTTTGTTTACGGGATTATAAAGTCGTGGATTTCAGGGATGATCAATAATCATTTTTTAAGAGTATAAACAAGTCCCCAAAAAAAAAAAAAAATTTCCACCCGAGTTGCATATATGAAAAGGTGCAACAATGATAAAGGACCTCTGCCTAGCTTGATAACATGTGGTAAAATTTACTGGTAAGCGCTGTAAAGTTTCAGTTTGGCTTGGGGGATCTAAAACAAATGTTCAGTAGAATTGTTTCAAAATATCGACAATTTTAGCTATGATGATGATGATGATGATGATGATGATGAAGAAGAAGAAGAAGAAGAAGAAGAAGAATTGATGATGATGATGATGCCATATCCATCCACTCCCGCATCCATTGTCAGGAATTTTTTTACACGACTGTTTCCTCATCAACCCTCGGAGTGTATAAAATTAGTAAACACCGTCGGCGTCGTGCAGAGCGTGAGCAGGGGAGTGAGGTGGTCCGACTAAGAGAAGGCGGACGAAGATCCACGTGTCAGAGATTCTTACGATCTTCTTCCCTATCCCCCATTCATTCATTCCTTCCTTCATTCCGTCCGGTTCCCCCCAAGCCAATAATCCAACCCTCTTCTCTCTCTCTCTCTATTCCATTAATCCATTTCCTTCCTGATTCCCCCCCCCCTACTACTACTGTCGTACTGCCCGTCGCTCCCCAGCCGAGTCTCGCCTGCCCCCCACCTTCCTTCCCTCCTTCTCTCAGTCAGTGTTCAGTCTCCACTCATCATTCTTCTGCTGTCCCTCCAAAAAAGTCTCCCGTACCACCGCCAATAACCATTCTTTTTTCCTCTCATGCACCCAAAGGTTTGCGCGCCACTCGCGATCGTAGTTCCTCTCAACTCATCATGGTCAACTTGCTCCGAAAAGTCTGGGAATCCGTCTCTCAACGCTCGGCCTCCGCCTCCTCCTCCGCCAGCTCTACCAATCAACCCGATAGATTCGACCAAATGACGTACCTGCTGACCTCCTCAGCCGGCGACTTCGACCCGATTCCCCTCGACATATTTATCCAAATCCTCAAATTCCTCGGCCCCAAAGAATCCGCCAAGCTCAGCTCTGTTTGTAGGTTCTGGAAATTCATCGTTGCCGATAATCGCCTCTGGATTTATTTCCTTCAGAATCAACAGGAGCCTTGGGATTCCATTTTCTTCGCTGAAACTCACCTGCGATCCGGTTATCCTCTTCAGTACGCTCCCCTCCTTCTTATTTCCAAGTTTCAATCTTTTTCTGTCTTTTCAATTCTCGCTGATACATCCCACCACTTCAGTATGTTTCCTGCTGTACTACTGATCATACCCTCCTCCTCCTCCTCCTCCTCTCCTTCATCACCCTCTCTCTCGTCCGCACCCCCCCCCCCCACCCCAAAAAAAAAGAACTGGGAATTGCTTTGAAGTTGCATATGCCCGAAAACTGTATAAAACTTCACTCCCAAGATCATCTTTACTGTTGTTGACTAATATCTGTAGCTGCATTTTGAAATGATTATAATTTACCTTTTTTTTTTGGACAATTAAATTTACCATAGTAGTACATTTTCGTTTTCCTGGTAGTACATTTTGTTGTTTGAGATTCCTGATTGTTGCTTGTTGTTTACTTATTATCTAATCCTGAAACTATGAATTTGTTGGGCCCAGTATGTTATTAACTAAGCTAAGCTAGACTCTGGAAAACTAATGACCCAAAAAAAAAAAAAAAAAGACGATGTATGGGACCTAATATTGGTGTTGGCATCTGATTGCAGAATGTTTTCGACTCAGATGCCTGACTTGTCATTCATGCATATATATGCTCAGCGAGAACAGGTTCCTGGTGCTATAATTATTGATGGTACGCATTGACACCTTAGCGTATTGATTTTCCTGGATTTTGGAACTTGAGCAAATCTTTAATACATTCTTTATATTTGTTAAGGACCAGTTTGTTTCTTGTGGCAATTAAATGATGCATTTCCTTTCATGTATATCTTTGGAAAATTGGCCCCATAGGATTGCAAGTTTGAAACTTAATTCCTTATTTCGAAGGTCTAACTTTGCTTAGTTCTGATTGACTTTTACCATTTGTATATGAAGGTGGCTCTGGCTACTGCAAATTTGGATGGAGTAAATATGCTTCTCCTTCTGGGAGGTCTGCTACTTTTCTGGTGAGCTTTGTGCTTTAAGCTTAGTGTTACATTCATTAGCAGAACAGCTTTTGATTTTTGCAAAGCCACACAACCATTTATACACATATTTTGACAGAACTAGAATCTTTGACTCCAATTTTTCTTCTGTCCGGAATTTTTGTCCTGTGCAGGAATTTGGTAATATTGAGTCCCCAATGTATTCTAGACTCAGACATTTCTTTTCTACAATTTATGGCAGGTTAGCATTGCTGGAATTCGTACTTCATATGGAGTACTTTGAAGATTTTTGGCTGTTTCTTTGTTTGAGTCTTTTGGTGTTTTATATTATTGAGTTATGTAGTACTTGTCAGTATGCTGGGTTTTCTATTGAGAAGGTATGAGTATGTTGGTCCAAAAACTTTTCTTCCTTTGATTATCGAATGTGTTAAGGCATTTGCCACTGAAGAATTAGTATTAAAGTGGCGTAACTTGGTTGTTGACGTTACCTGTCCAAACATTCCAAGTAACTTGTTTCAGAATGCATTTTGACTTCATGCTTCTTTACTTTGTGTTTTTAAATTTAATTGGTGTTAGTTTAAAGATTTTTGAGTATGTGCAGGATGCAGGTGAAAACATATACGCAGCCAATTGTTTTATCTCTTCCTATCTGCCATTCTGATGGTCAGCTTCTGAACATTTGGCTCTATTTCAGAAACCTTTTTTTTTTTTTTTTATATTTAAGAAGGTTTACACTTTATAAACAATGTCCATACATGAATCAAGATTCAAATTTCTGGAATTCTCCAAAGGTGGAATATTTCTTGTATCATGTAACAGTTTACAGTCTTGATCAATTCTATAGGCTTAACATTAGAGATTATTTGTTAAAGATTGTGCTAGAATCTTGTTGTTTACTGTGACCTATTTTATTTCAGATACCGAGTCTGATATAGCAGCTAGAAAGCAGCTTAAAGAAGCTATCTATACTGCATTATTTGACATGAATGTTCCTGCTGTTTGTGCAATCAATCAGGTAGTATAGCTATCCTTTTCTTCTGTTGTCCTGTGCAAAAATGAAAAAGAATTCAATTGCACTATGCCTGGTTTACTTTCCAATTGTGTCTGCTCTTAGGAATATCTATCTGTCTCCCTCCCTCTCTTTCTCTCTAGTGCACATACTAACACATGGAAATTAGTGAAATTTAGGAAAGACCGAAGAGTTTTCCATATACTTTTACATGCTATAGTTAACTAACCTTATAAATTGTTGTGAACCTAAATGATGTTCATTGGGCTTTTATATTGATGACATGGATTTTTATGCTAAGTTGCTATGTTCAAGTCAATTAACTGTACTCACGGTTGAGCTATCTTTAACATTCTTTGATCTAGTTAAGGAATTCATAGTACCATGGCTCTATTTTCAATTTGGGCTCATTTGTAACATTCATAATCTGTATTATCTCTGACGGTATGGCTTTTCTGGGGACAGCTTTTTCATATGTAGAGTATTTTCAAACAGAAAAGGAAGTTTCTGCCACTGGACTAATTTTATAGGCATGAACTAATAGACACATCAAAAAATTGAAGTGTGTGTCATCTCCCTCTTGCCAGACAATTCTAAGTCTTGATTTCATCTGAGATAATTGAATAGCAGTAATTCGTTTTAATTATGCTCTGGTTTATAGTAAATTCAAATGGTTATTTGCATGGGCAGAGTAGTTTATTGAGAATTAGTTATTTCTGTCCTTTTTTATTTCCTGATGGAGTATTCTGAATTAACTCTAGGCAGTTTTAGCATTATTTGCGGCAAGGCGAACCTCAGGAGTTGTTGTCAACATTGGTTTTAACCAAACATCTGTTGTTCCAAGTAAGCTAGTTTCTCAACACCAGACTTGAGTTTCTAAATGTTCTGCGCCGAATCTTAACTGTATACACCTGACAAAAGAGTTTCTGTAATAAGATGAAAGTACAACTCCATGTCTCAGCTTTCAATGTGCACAAGGAGTTGGTTTTCCCTTATCTTTCTGTCCCTTTGGTTGTTGGACTTATTGTACATCCTCAAGCTGTCTTGTTGAGTGGACAGAAAGAACTCTTCTTTGGTTCTTTGTCCATCCTTTCTGCCCTTCTTATCTTGTGTGGTCATGCTTGTACATGTGCGTGGAACTTCCCAGGTTTCTTATCACAATAACCTTGTCATCTGTCTTAACAGTTTTGCATGGGAGAGTAATGCACAGAGTGGGTGTTGAAGTAACCGGAATGGGGGCTTTAAAACTTACAGGATTCCTTAGGGAAAAGATGCAGCAGAAGAATCTACATTTTGATTCTCTGTATACTGTGCGTGCATTGAAAGAGGTACCAGCATTGCCCCCTCATGTCTTATTATTCGTTTCACTCTGGAGGTTGGTGAAGAGATTGGGGTTGGCTAACCTGGCCTGCCCTTTTTCCTTTTTGGCCTTTTATCACAACAAATAGGTTTGACTTTAAAAGTTCTAAAAATGCTATAATCACAAATAACAGGAATAATGGATAAAGGATCAGCTCCTAACTCATAGGTCCCTACCAGAACTGCATTGCTTGCTTTTGTACTAAAATGTGAACTTTCAATATCTCAATCCTTCAGTGGGCTCTCCTACTTACATCTTTCCAGCGAATGACATACCCGAAATCTCACTGAATATTCGAAGTTCTACCTTTTAAGTTGTCATTGGTATTTTGGGAGAACTTAGGGCATAGGTTGGGTTTTCAGTTATCAGTTGGTTGCTGATTCATGATAAAATGACAATATGTTGTCTTATACAGGTTTATCCCTAATTAGACATTTTTGTTGTGAAGACTTTTTCAGCACACCGGTCATTTATCATTTTGAATGTATTTGCAGAACTTATGCTATGTTGCTTTTGATTATGAAGCTGAACTTCGAAAAGACACAGAAGCATCTTTTCAAGTTGCAGCTGAAGGATGGTTTACGCTTTCAAAGGAGCGCTTTCAAACAGGAGAAATTCTTTTCCAGCCTCGTATTGCAGGAGTGTATGTCTGGTTCTCCTTATTGTTGTTACTTGTGGAAGTTTCTTAAGTAACAAAGTATTATTTCATTATGAGATCTTGCCAGCACAAGGCTGTTGCTTTTCTAGTGAGATCCCATTAGAACATCCTATAATTACTATAGTCTCAGGGATTGCCCTCGTGGATGTCTCTGAAAGTCTTTAGCTTGGGATTAAGTGTGCCTATAGGATGTTAGGTGATCATCAGGCTTTCATTTACCACTGAAAACTTTCTTTCGTCTCTTCGTTAAGTAAAATTAATCATTTGTAAACCAAAAAAGAAGAAAACAAACTGGTTTTATTGGATTTAGGAGAAAAGATATTGACATTGACAATGCCATAATTATTTTCCCCTTCTGTACTACTTTCGTGTGAGAAGCCTCATTCAAGGATGATAAGGAAAATAGGGAAAGTAACATAGTATAATTTGACCTGGTAATTCTGAGCGAAACCCGGTCTCTTGTCCTTCGCTGTCTCTTTTCTGCTTTCTTCTTCTTCTTCTTCAATTTTTTTTCCCCATTTACCCTATGTAGATTACACGTTTATGATCTTGTAGGCGTACAATGAGTTTGCACCAGGCTGTGGCACTTTGCTTGGATCATTGCCAGGATTCAGAATTATCTGGAGATGATAACTGGTTCAAAACAGTCGTTCTGTCCGGAGGTTCAGCATGTTTGCCAGGATTAGCAGGTGAAAAGCAATTTTACTGAAGCATTTTGTTTGAACAGGCCTCTAAAGTATAATATGCAGGCAGAATTTAATTGTTGTATTCACTAGACCAAGAGAAAACGAGGGGATGAAAGTCTGAAGGGAAGTATTGGTCTTGTTTAAGTTGTTCCTCCTAACCCACCATTTCCTTTTCAGAAAGATTAGAGAAGGAACTTCTTCAATCTCTTCCTCATTCTACATCGAAAGGACTCAAAGTTATCCCTTCGCCTTATGGTGCAGATTCAGCATGGTATGGAGCAAAGCTCATTGGCAATGTAAGCTACTAGATCATGACATGAATTTAAGTGGATGAACATATTTGCACATTTCCATCAAACATTATTTCATACTGTATGCTTTAGATGAATATCCTCAATTTAGCAGAAACAAGGATATGAAAATTTGGTGCGCCAGGAGGGCTTCTCCCCTCACAGTGACTGGATTAATTTCTGTACTGTCATTGAGATATGTAGTTGATATGTCTTTAGATTAGGCAAATTCACACTGCTTCTGATCTAAGTTTTTGCGTTGTTGCCATCTACAGTTGAGCACCTTTCCAGGTTCTTGTTGCGTGACAAAGAAACAATATCGCCAGAGGTCGAGGCGCAACCTCAGGTGGTGAATTTCAGACTCCAGCAGCAATTTAGGTGGGAATAAAAGACAAATTACAGTAGTACCACGGCATGTGTGATCAATCATACAGAAGTGGGTTGTCAGAAATGAGCAATTGCGATCATAGATCAGTCCAAGTGTGTCTGATACTAGAGAACTTGGTAGTCTAGATATTTTGCTATGACAAGCATTCTTGGAATATTTTTCATTTTTGTTTCACCAATGTATAAGCTTGCAATGTTGTATTGTACCCCTCTATTTCATACTAAAAACGCACAGTGAACATTCAAAGTAAGAATGATCATTGGAAAATAAAACAGAAATTGCGCAATTTTAAGTAATATTGTTGCCGTCTTCGAACAGTTCTCATATCACAATATGTGTGGATCAAATTTTTCCCCCATAATACAAATTGCAGGGGACAAGACCATTCATTGTAACATCCTTGAGGTCAATTTACATGGATAAGGATTCCCTATGTTACTGATTTCTCTGAGAAGCTGATCGGCAGCGCTTTACACCATGCTGGATCTTGGGGTCTAAGAGAGAAACTAAAGTTACAGATGCTAAAATCAAACCCGATTTTCAAGTTTAATCAAGAAGGGTACAAATGTAGCTTTTGGCTTTCTCAATTTCCTTACCGTAAAAAGGAGAAATCGATGTTTTGAGGTAATTTGAAGACACGGGAAACACACGATCTTCCTCTAAATCAGCTTGCTGCTTTCTCTAGTTCATTCCTGTAAAAGCTCTACACATAACCCAATCACGAGACCAAAGCATTCTGCAATCCCGTTTCGATCTCCTGATTTGTTGTTTATTTGTTCGCTGTTTTTAGCCCCCTATCCTGGCTATCAACAAGTTCCATCCAACACCTTGAAGATATCAGCAGACTGAGAATGACAAATGTCCCCTACGACAAACTCGTGAACAATATCATCTACTTCAACAAAGCTTAAGCCATTTGCAATATCCAAGTTTTTGTCCCTCATAAAACCCCACAAGTTACTGGCCATTTCTTTCGCTCCCACTGTAGCAAAGAAGCCTCCAACTTGCTTATACCTGTCCGCAGTTGGCTCCAATTTGACTAGCTCTCTACATACACGTTCCCCTCTATCCTGGTCTTTATAGATTCTACAAGCATTTAGCAATGCACCCCATATAACCGAGTTAGGCTTTTCTGACATACAAGAAATGAGTTCTTCAGCATCTGCTAGCCTCCCGGCACGACCAAGTAGGTCAACCATGCAACCATAGTGTTCCATGGATGGTCTAATCCCATAAAAATGTGTCATTTCATTAAAGTAATGAAAGCCAGACTCGACGCATCCTGCATGAGAGCAAGCAGACAGCATTGCCACAAAGATAACTTCATTCGGGCTAATCCCATTTTCTATCATCTGATTAAATAGTTCAAAACATCTTCTAGCTTCACCATGAGCTGCGAATCCTGAGATGATAACTCCCCATGCAACAACATCTTTCTCAGGCATATTCTTGAATACTTCATAGCTAAGGTCTATGCAGCCACATTTGGCATACATGTCAACCATTGCAGTAGCAAGCCTAACCTGAACATTGACACCATTTTTCTCAATGTATGTGTGTATCCATCTTCCCTGATCCAAAGCTCCTAAATGAGCACAGGCAGATAATGCGCTAACAAGCGTTGCCTCGTTCAACTGAACTCGATTCGCCACCATTTCTTGAAAGGTAGATAGAGCTTCTGCATGCATATTACTCTTGCTATACCCAGTTATCATCGTGCTCCAAGTTGCAGTATCCCTCTTGCTCATTTTATCGAACAGTTCTCTGGCAATGCCAAATTGACCTTGGTTGAGGTGACCAGTGATCATGGCATTCATGACAAGAACGCTTCCATCGGAAACTGAAGCAAGAAGTCTTTCTGCAGACTCCATGTGACCGCAGTTTGAGTACATACTAATTAACGAGCTTAAGACATGGGTGGTTGGTTCCATGCCGGCCTTGATTATCTGGGCATGAACTTGTTTCCCTTCAGAAGTGGCTCTCATTCGGGAACATGATTTGAGCACAAAAGTGAATGTATAGTTATCAGGGTTGAGTCCATTTGACAAGAATTCTTGATACAACCGAAGGGATTGATTATCTAGGAAATGATGACCAAGCGTTAGGCCTCTAATCAAGCTGTTGTAGGCAAATGTATCAGGACAAGAAATTGACTCGAAAACTGACAGGGCATAGGAAAGGTGAGAGGTTGAAACGTAGGATTCAATGAGTCTTCCCGGATTCAGGGGATGATGAATCAGTCCTGAAACTATCAGTTGGGCATGCAGTTGTTTAACTTCCTGGGAAAAATGGCACATTTGAAGCAAGCATACGGCGGCGTTTGGGACTCTTGCAGACGAGAATTTTGTATTGCTCGGATCAAGTGCCCGTGGGCTTACAGCTACAGCTGCTGCAGCCATATCCAATAATGGTGCATTTGCACCAATCTGACTTTTCAGATAATAACAGCAGGAGCCTTATCCAAGCAATGCAAGGACTCCCACTCCTTAGCAAGTTGTTTTTGACAGGAAAAGGACAAATAAGAGTACTTGTTAGGTGGACATGTATATATTCTAAGACGAGAAAATAAGACTATCGACCTTTATTTAGGCTATATTCATGTCCAGTCTCTCGAGTGTTGTGAAACTAAAATTTGTTATTGGCTGACAACTGTGGATAACTCGGCCTACCCTAGCCCCCATTCATTCCCCTGATTCAAGGGTTGGTTATCTTCACAGGAGGTGACTGACGACTGACGAAGTTATTCCCTGACTGGACTTCACCTCGTCCATCTCTCAATCTGGAACATGGCTAGTGATTGATGGATTGATGTGATCGCTAACTACCCTATTTGCTCAGACCCATGCCTGGCTTTGGCGCCTTAGGTTGTCCGATGATGTTTGGCAATGAGTAAACCTCATCACTCCATCCATAGGCCTCTCCAGTATAAATACCCTTTCCACTGCTACTGCTACTACTACTAAAAGAGGCACGCAATTTAACTCGCACATTGAACTCCCGAACAACTTCCGACTTCAACATCAGAATGAGACCGGATGATAAAGCCTCAATAACCTCTGAGCAAATCCCATTTCAACACTAGCACACAAATGCGAGAGAGAGAGACAGCCTACTCCCCCTCACCATAACTAAATTTTTTAACAGGTTCCCCCCGTATTTGCTTGTTTAAATTATAAATCTCATCCTGTAGCTATATGTAGCTTCTATTTCTCAGGGTGATAAACTAATGGTAATATATAGATATCAAAATTTTCTTTTTCTGCTGTACAGAATCAAATGCTACTGAAATAGTTCGATAAATTGCAAGATCACTCCTCAAAGAACATCCACAGACCTTCTTGGAACAGATGCTGTGGTTCATGAATGCTAAAGAAAAAGCTTCAAGGGAACTGACAAGAATCAGTTTACAGTAGGACACCCGTTTAAAGGAAAACAAGCCAGTACAAAAACTGTGTGCTGGGTACACTTCAATAAAGAATATGAACTCTATTTGGCATGGGAAAGTACAAGACGACAACTATTACCCTGGCAAAATAATCATTGGAACAAAATCAAGTAATACAACATCTGAACGAAAACAGAAAATTAGAAGACCTGCAACAACAACACTATAAAAGTCGTTCCAAGAATCAGGGCTTTGGCCGGTTTGCCTGTCATTTGACTGCCACTGGCATTAGCTGATAGCGACGGTGCTAGTGCAGGGCATTCAAGCCCCTCCTTGCCTTCACGGCACTCACTGGCGAAAAGACCAGGTGGATACTTCCCATTAAGGTTAATGTAGCTGAACATGGTTGTGGCACAGTCATTTGATAAATCATTCACCTGCTCTGCAAAAGGACAGGCAAAATCCTTTAAAGCCTTACAGCAAAGGTTGGGTGGATATTGAGGACCTTTGCATTGACTAGTGATGATTGTGTAATTCTGAAACTCGAAGTTAACAGGGCAAGCTGCATTACACATGATGCAAGCTGTTAGCATAAAAGCACATGTTCCTTTGAAAAATGATACGTTGAGCATCAAATTAAGGACTTTGAAGGTGAAACTTATGCGCAACACATGATATGGCAGGGATATTAGCCCATGCAGTAATCACTAAAACAGCAAGCAGATTGAGAATCTGAAATTCCATGAAAGAACATCTCTTGTACTTAAATCTTACGTAGTTATTATATTATCCCTTTGTGGTTAACTTTAAATCAAAATTCATTCTCCAGCACCTAAAAGGAATCAGCTGAACTTCTAAAGATGCATTGAGAGATCTGTCTGCAAGAAAAGCCAAAATCCAAAACTACCAACCAATCAATTAGAAAGTTACCAACGCAAATAGTGAAATACCAGTTCAGCATGCGAGGAACAGCACCTAACTACTGACTTGAAAGCAAGACAATGAATGTCAAAATCCCTTGTTTGTCATGATCATAAATAACAAGAGATTGCATATGATGATTGAAATTTGAACCTAAAACGTCGAAGAATCTGAATTAGCATATTGTTTATTTGTGGTCATCGGCTCAACATAGAAGACAATCCTAATGATATGAAATGATATCAATGTGAAAAATGGTGGAAATGAATCAGCGACTAGTTCTTAAAATTTACTCTGAATCGACTCCCAACAATATGTTGTTTCATTTCTGCCAAAAACTTTTCAATTTAAAATCCAACATTTGAACAAATGCCAAAATTACCAGTAACATCAAACTAATAACACAAGGATAATACTTATTGGAACTCATATTGTACGCCAGGAGCTTTAAAGTAATTGTATTATTTGTAACTTTTAGAAAGGTAAAAACATTTACAGCACGATGGTCTACAAGACCAAGCCTAAGTATTTGCCTTAACAGTTAAAACAATGCCTAGAACTCAACTGCCTCGAGAAGGTTAAGAAGAAAGCAACAGCCAGCCTTTACACTAAATCACACGAGATCAATGTCCCTCACTGCAGAATACACCCCTTCTTCCCCAACCAAGTATACAAAATCCTACACAAAAGACCTGCTGGGAGTTTCAAGTCTCAATTTAACACTTGAAAAGTCTTGGCTCGACTAGCTACTTTGAAGGCAACTCGATTTTTTTGATGAACAGATCAGAAGAAGCAACATTTGAACTTTCCCTTCATATATAAGATAAACAAAGCTGAAAAGCAAGTTAATATCTGCTCAAACATCCTTCAACTTTGATAGAACATGAAAGAATGGAAAGGGAAGATCACCTGTCGTTGCCTGGAGGAGGTTTCTCCCTTGTGCAATATGATGCCCAAATATGCCTTCTATTGCAATAAATAAATAAATCAAACAATGAAGAAAGAAAAAGGAGATAATGCAAAGCAAGAAACTGAAATCAAAGCAGACAAGAATCTCCATCACTAGTCAATATAAGCAAAATTTAAGCATAAATTACATGGGTTTGCACACACCTGAAAGGAAAGTGGAAGCGGAGTTGCTAGCTAATAGGCTGAGAAAAAACACCAAAATCGCACAAAATTGATAACGGTGAATCCTGCCCATTATTGATTGTGCTCAGAGCAAGAATTTGTTGATCTAGGGGGGCCCAAATAGCTGCTACTATAAACAAGAAAAGTTCACTGATCACTTTCACTCAAAATCCGGCCTCTAATTCCTCACAGATCCGGGATGATAATATGTTAGCGAGTACTAATAAACACTTCCCAACAAATCAATTGTCTGCATAAATTTTTGTCCAGGAACAAAAATTTATCTTTAGCGAATCAAACTAAAATATAGAAATTGATGCTGCTTAGTTGATATCTGAAGTAAGTTTTTGAGGTTTGGATAGAAAGAAAAGAGATTTATGTTTGTTTAATATTAAATGAAGTTTACTGTTGATGATGAAAAAGGAAATAGGAAATGAGACTGAGATGAGAGAGAGACAACGTGGTCTACGCTTCAGCCAGATCAAACTAAGCCAAAGACAGATTTCATCTCAAAACCGCGTCTTCTCATTCTCCAGTCCATCTTCTTTCTTTCATTTTCAGGTTTTCTTTTTTTTCTTACCATTAATATTGCTGTTGCTCCCTTTAATTTATTTTTTTTTGGTAACTGTTCTAGAAAAGTAGTACTTAATTGTGCAATTAATGCTATCATCCTCTTTTTTTTTACTAGTAATTGGTTGTCTATCTATATGTATTGAAGAGTGGATTTTTACAAGAGAACCTTTCAATGGCTTTCAAATTTTTCATTTTTTTCTAGATTTTTATATTTATTTTAATACATAAAAAGTAGTAGGTTATAATCAACCCTATCATCAGTCAAATTTAAAATTTAAAACTTTCCCACTATCTACTTTATAAACCGTTTAAGTTTATTATTTATATTTTAAATCCTTTTTACTCTTTAATTAAAGACAAATACTCATTCGTATGCTATTTTAATACAATTTTATATTTTTATAATTAAGAAATATTTATCACTAAACTAATCCTATAACCACCCCTACAAATGAGCTTTGCAAATTACAATCACGTTTCAAAAAAATCACAAATGTGCAACTAAATATAAAGTTGAGGGGATAAAGTGCAACTAAATGTAAAGTTAAAGGGTTTCCTATATTTAACCCTAAAAAAAATTGTAAGAACGTAACAATTGTTTTTTTTTTTTTCCCTTTAGGATGGTCAGACATCCATGTGCAGTAACAAAAAAATTTTCCCTTTCTTACTGAGCGTAAGACGGCCAATTTATTTATTTTTAAAAAATGAATATGGTTGTTTCAGATCAAAAAAAAAAAAAGAAACAAACCCGGGTTCCCAAAAACATTGTTATGATTTTTTCACCATTATTCTAAGAAATTTGTTAAATTGAGTTCTTTATGGCAAAAAATGAAATGTGTGACTAGTCCCTTTTTTTTATTTGCGTGACCAACCTATTATTGACAAAAGTTTAAATTTTTTAAAAAGTATACAAAATTTATGAGAGATAATATTAGGAGCTTATAGTAAATTTACCACACTTCTGGTGTGATTTTCACCTGTCCAATACCATGAAAGAATAGAATAAGCCGTTACCAATTATTACATGCTAAATAGAATTCAAAAGCATACAACATGATCAAGAAACAGTTGAACTAATTAGGACTAGAGTTTGACCCCAAAAAAATTAGGACTATTTAGCATTTTTTTTCAAAAAATTAGGACACTAAAAAGCTTATTTAGGCAAATTTTATCTCATCGGTGATTTGAGTATACTATCAAGTTATTGAATATATTACAAATCCTATAATCATGCCCACGTTTTCCCCACATTTCCCCCATGTTTTCCACTCCAATCAAGAGTCCTCCAGTTTAAGAAATATTTATCTCTGAAGCAATCCTATAACTGCTCCTAAAAATCCTATAATCATGCTCACGTTTTCCCTACATTTTCCCCACTTTCCCTACTCTAATTAAGAGTCCTCCAATTTAAGAATTCCACTCTAATTAAAAGTTCTCCAAAATATAGTATCCTCATTCAACTTTCTTACGTGCTCACTCTAATTGACAGAATTTTCTTGCGTTTTCTCCAAGAATTTATTATATCCTTCAATTTTTTTATGATATCCATCTTAACCCTTAACCTAATTCCACTATGGAACATGCATGCCTATAAGCATTTCAACAACAGCTATATTTCAAACTCGCAAGATTACAAAGGAGGAACCATTTGTTTAGAAAATCAAATGTACACCGCAACGATTCCACACAGCAGTTCGAAAAGTTTCAGCAACTTTGCGTTGACGAAAGAGAAATTTCACATCAAATTCGAAAGAAAAAATCCCAAGTACACCAATTAAAACGTCGTTCGCATCAAATTAGACATTCCGGTACTATTTATTCTTTAAACATTTGCATTTCCATTGTTTTTTAAATATTATTCCCAATAATGTAATATTTTCGATAGATTATTGTTGTTATTGTCTTTCGTATTTAAATAGAAGTGAAATGTTAGGTAATAGGTCACCATTTTAGACTCATTTTCTCATGATTCAATAAAAATTTATTATGAAACAGTAAACATAAAAATTTATTTTATGGTCAGGGTAATAGATGTTCATCACTATTTTTATGTCATCTTTTTCCCTATAGCACAAGTATTAGTATTTGACTTTTGATAGAACCAAATTTCCTCCAGATACAAAAATGATTGTGATGCTTCTTATCTTAGAGAATTACAAAAGAAGGTAGAATTTCTTGATATATATTTATTTTTTATAATGCTATTTATAAACTATGTAAAAAAAATACACTAATGTTGAATTTCGTACGTACTTAATTTTCAGGAAAATGGTGATAGGTTGTTCAATCAACGAATCAATTCATGCAAAGATCGTGCATTTTCATTTGTAGTATGCACTCTAAAAAATTCAATAGAATTAATTAAATCACTAATTTTGACTTTTGTACTAAATGTTGATTAGTGTGAAGAGTGTTCGCATTTTCATGTAAGATTATCAAATCGAATGCATAATATTTGTAAGTATTTCATTTTAACAATATTCAATTACATTCATTTTTATTCATATATCATTTATTTTCTAATATAAATTTTTATTGTTTTTTTCATGATCTATCTTCAAAAAAAAAAAAACAATTCTTGAATGATATACACATTCTATCATATTTTAAACTATTGTTAAACAGATATTACATTTTAATTGTATTGGTATAATTTTTTAACCTTTTTAAATACTATTTTATTTTCATTTTTTTCAATAATGTCAGCACCGTGCGTGGCACGGGTATTCACACTAGTAATATGTACTCTAGTGATGATTGTAAGTGTCTGTTTTTTTCTTTGTATAATAACATGGTCAATACGTCAACAAAAATAGAATAAACATAAGTAAGCATGTCAATCGTTAGGATTTTGATTGGATCCCTTTTTGATCCAAATTTATATTCATTAAATTTAGTTAAATCCAAACCCAAACACAAACTCTTGTGGGTTTGAAGAAGTAAATCCAAACTCGAGCTTTCATGGGTTTGGTCATTTTATGGGTATTCATATGGATATTCTTTTAAACAAGAGTGAAGAACTAACTAAAGTAAAATATATTCTAAAAATACATAGAGTTCAAAATAACGTAAATATCATCTAATTTTATTTTAAATAATAAAATTATTATTTAAGAAATTGAACGCAATATTATGAACTCAAAGAAAGACCTATTATCAGCTATTTCCATTTATTTTCAAAGTTTCATCTGCATCTACATCAAAATTTTCATTTGTTTACTTTTACTGTTTTCTCATCTTCCTAAAAAGTTTGTACGAATTATAATAATAACTAGGATTAGTTTGAAAAAAAAATATAGAATATTAGATTATTTTATAAATTGACTCATACATAGATAATTTATATATGGGTTTGAATAGAAACTGATTTGGATCTAAATTTTAATATGGATCATAAAAAATCAAATCTTATATTTTTTTTCTTTGGAGGGTATCAAATCCTATGCAAATATATTGAGTTTAAATTGGATTTGAGTAAGATCTGACCTATTAATATATCTAAACACCAGTCAATCCTTTAACAGAAGTAGAAAGACGCGTGTGAATGGAATTTTTTTTTGGAGGGTGTGAATAGAAGGAGATTGGACTTACGTTACTAATTACAAAAGTGAAGGTGCTTTTTTTTATTTGGCATTTTGGGGTGGGGAGGGAGCGTTAAAGGCAAGGTCGGATATTGCCTTCTGTAAATGATGCATCGAGTAAATCATGGTTATTTTAATTTGGCTAAATAGTTATAAGTACCATCGAGTAAATTATGCTTGCTTTAATTTGGCCAAATAGTTCCGTTTATTTGCTTTCCATAGATTGATTTGATAGTCTAAGTGGTGAAAGCTTAAATCAGGAACAACAAGAAGAATTGCGACACTCTTCATTTAAGGATGAGGATGATAATACCATTACCGGGGTAGAAGCTTCTGAGTTGGCCAACAAATATTTGAGAAGCAAATGGATGGTCAAAGTTGTAAGTTTGTACTAAAATGGACTCTATTAATATAAACAAGAATTCCCTAGAGGTCAAGCAATACCAATAATATTAATTTGAAATCGGAGAAAGGCCAAAAAAAAAAAAAAAAAAGATTAAAATATTTTGGAATAAGCCGGCGGTTATGCACGTCTCACCAATTTAATGAGATTTTTCCCTCATCTGATTAATTAAACAAAACATAGCATGATGCCTTGCCAAACACCAACAATCGTAAATAAATAAGAAAAATACTTTTACTGATTAGCCAGGAGGATTAGCCAAACGCTAATTTTACTGTGCTCACCCACACGGATTCATTGCTGACCAATTCCTCCTATTATTAGTTCATTACTTTATTGTTTGATAATGGCAAATGGCAATTAGTTAGTCATCCTGTACGGTACCTTCTATGTATCTCACATTTATTATTCTTTTCAGAGGACATCTGATGCACGACGGCAACTAGCATTGACGTGTGTCACCGTACCATGGACGCGTCATTTTACCCTTTTTTTTTTTTTTTTTTGGATCAATTCACAAAATCTATTATTTTTCTACACTTACTTTTACTCTAACCGAACCACCGAAGAATTCACATATCACTAAAAAAATAATAAATTTGCTCTAACCGGACCACCGAAGAATTCACATATTACTAAAAAAAAAAATAAATTTGAGTCCTATACCTCCCATCCCACCCCACGACGGACTGTTTTTTTTTAATTCTGAGAAACTCAGACTTTTTGTAGATAAACTTAATTCCCAAACAACCTTCAAAAGCCGACAACTTTTGAAGGCGTTCAAGAAGCTTAACTACCCAACCCCAACCCCGCGAAGGACTGTTGGTGACCAAAAGTTTAAGGAGCCGTTGGTTTATATGCTCTATTGTAATCGCCTCCAGAGAAAGTACTTGTATCCCGTTGGACTTCGGCCGTTGCAACTCGTTTAGTGGGCCACAGAAAGGACATACGAGGAAGGGGGGCAGCAAATTTGGTCAAGACTCGGACTAGACAACAGCCACTCATGAGATCCTTTGCTTTCATGATTTGTGCTGTAAGCCGGTGCTTGAGCATAAGCTCCACAGCCCACCCCACCTCGGAAATGTTTTAATTAGGTTACTTCCTCAAGCTGAATCCCATGAGACACGGAGAAGGGTTTACCTGTCGCCCACTAATAGAGGGACCCAGTAGCAAAGTCAAGGCACGAAGTAAAGCTCATATTTCAGAAATTGGAAAGTCGCTCTCTTCTAGCAAAGGACAGTTTGTAACACGGCCCACAACCATCCATCGACGACAGCAGCAATGAGCTTTTTCAGGGGGAACTGGCAGCAAGAGAAAGTGTCCGGGGATATTCCACAGGCGTAACATAAAAATAAAAGCGACCCTGTCGAAACATATAACTACATGAATTTTCCTTTTCTAAACATGAATTTCTGTGTTGGTTTTACTCGCCTACACAAAGCCACCAGCATGGCGGACGATTTCCCACTGAGTGCTTTAAATCTACTAACAATAACAGGTAGGCCTTAGAAGCAAACCCAGGGGACCAAGACCTCATCAAACTCGTGCTATCAGACTGCAATGGAGAAGCAACTAATGTCACTTTCAGCCACCTTGCTACTGTTATCTAAAAGTCTTTACCTCCTCATTACATCTCAGGAATTTACATGACGACTCCTATACTACTTTTGTTTCAGCAAGAGACAAGCCCAAGCTAACCCCCATGTAGAACTTCTTGCACAGTGAAATGTGTGTGGTGAACATCTAGAACTTCAAGCACTGCGACAGAACTTGAGGCAAAGGAGCAAAAAGAAGGGGAATATCAGACAAGTCAGTCACTTGCACTTCATTCAGCTGTTGCTGTGTCTATTAACTCTACCATGTCAACCTTTGCACGTTTCAACAGAAAAATTTTCGTTGCTGCAAGAAACAAAATGGAACAAAGAAAAGCACTACTGTTACACGTCCATAATGATTGATTAATGTAAAAAACCAACAGAACCAGAAACTGGAAAGAACAAAAATTCAAAAAAACCGGCAGCTTGTAACTAGATCTAATTCATCTTTAGAATATCATCCTAATTGGTAACTAGCTTGTAACCATTGTCACTTTCTATTTCCCCCTTCATCAAAAAAGACGCCCCAAAATAAAACTAAAACATTGAAAGACTATTTGCTTCATGACCCATTCTGAAGCAAAGGGAAAGGATACTATCCTTGACTTTCAATGTCAAAATAATTGGATGGGAATCGTTAACAGCTTTTATTATGATAAAAATTCTTGAATGAAATAGTAAAAAAAAAATATTTATTGTTACAGCTTACTCGGAATTTGGACTCCCTTATACTCTCCAATAACTCAGTGATCTCAAGTTGCTTCACCACAGTAGCATGTAGTACCTGTAAAATGCACACTGATCAATCAGGTGTGCTTATACTTGCACATTCAAATTTCGGAACAGCCATAACAATGCTTACCCTCTTTGTTTTCTCAAGGTCCATCTCGACACACTTTATCCTGTCCATAGACTGCTGAAGCATTTGCTCCTTCTCCATTGGAATTTCATGACGCTTGTTATTCAATTCTTCCAATAATTTTTCTAGCCTCTGAAGACGCTGTACACATGGAAGGACCTGATATCCTTCACCTATAGCTTGAGCACTTACAGATGAATGGTTCTCTGGTTGTTCTTCCAGTGCATTAGATGGATAGATGTTAGTCTGCCTCCTCGAATGGTCAAAAGGTACGTTGCGGATAGCCTCAAAAAGTTTGAATATGATTTGTATGATTGTCCTTGACATAAACCGCAGACTTCTCTTCACAACCTTTTCCTGAATGGTTTCGAACCAATGGATTACCAGAGTACCTGGGATGCCAAGACACAAAAAATGAAATGAGGAGACAATTAACATTTTTTCATGAATTCCAATTCAGAGGGAAAAGGAAGAGAAATGATATAGCAAGATTTTCATTTCATGGTTATTTATTGGCTTTCAGTTACAGACAATGAAGCGCAATCCAGTCGGAGCAACTATGTCTTGTCAACTTTTAGTACTAAAATTATTCACAATCCTAAGTTCCTGGATTTTGCAATGTCTTTAACTGTCGATAACTTTTATACTTAGCATAGTTGATTACTTGAGGCAATGCAAAAGTTCACCAGAAATTTCAGCTTTTAGACAGAAGCCTTGGTGATATTGATGTAACATTCTTTTATTATGAGCTCTTCTGAGTTATAACAAGTGCAAGCAGTCTGTCTATCAGAGTAGCCACTGAAAGTCAAAAAGTAAGCGTGCAACCTTCTAAAATAGCTCTTCTTCCTGCATTGTAGATTGCAGGAGACTGATATTGAGAATTGTCTATTTCTTGCTCATTGCCACCATGTGTATCAACTTCACTGAAAAGATCATCACAACTATAGTAGACGGGCGATTCAGATGTCCTGGCCTGTGAAAGTCTCCAATAGATAAGTCACAGAGATTGATAAACAAATCTAGGCATGTCCATGCACAAAAAGAGAGTCAATCACGCAGGGAAGAGGAGGATGCATTGGAGTTATGTTTTTGTGTCTTGTCGGTGTAGTAAAAACTTGAAAACATAGCATTAACATCTTTGATAACCAGTAATTTACTGAAACAAAATAATCACCTCTTCATGAAGCGGAGCCAATCGCGGAAATGTGAAGCTACTTTTTCTAGTTGGAGAACAAGAATCATCTACATCCAATCCTGATTCAACTACTGATGTATAACTACTTCTTCCCTGTTTACATAATGACATCACATCATGCAGCAAGAAAAGTAAATATTAGAGCACCAAGTGAGACATTTTCAAATCTGAATTACCTTCAAAGGGAACGTCTGTGTATACAAGTCAACTTTCTGGTCGTCACCGGATACTCTAGTAATCTGCCTCACAAACTTTGTTTCCACATTATATACAAGCTGCAATTTTGAATCAATAAATGTGATGTAGCACAAACTCCCAAAAAATAAAACATAATCAGGTTTTGCTTTAAAGCATCATATGAAACACAAATCAAAGTACTTGCACAACATATTCAAATAAATACAGGGTACACTGGGTAAGCATGTACCTACCTTCATTATATCAAGATCATTCCAAGGACCCATATTAGATCGGAGGCATCCTCCTTCAACTGGACAAGAGCATGAGCCACCCAAAAAATCAGGCAATTGACTGGAAAAACATTAAAAAAAAAAAAGTCAGGATGCTATAATTGAAATTCTCGCAAACAGGACGATATAAAGATAGAAGTAAACCTTGAGTCAATGGCTTCAAGTAGTTTTCCCAAAGACTTAGGCTCCAGAACCTGCAAATTTGGACAATGTGATTTTATCAAATCTGAGCCACAGTACGGTAGAGAGAGAGAGAGAGAGAAGAACATAGCCTTGCCTGAATTTTTGCAATAGTTTTAGCATCAAGAAACTTCTGTGCAGCAGGCCAGAGCACCTTCTTAAAACCAGGGCCAGCATTAACAATGAACATCCGATGGAGTGTCTGCAACAATTACAGGGAAAAACCAAAGCCACATTCACCAATGATTGTATCTGACAGAGTAATTATTTATTTCCATAAACTGAATTTGACAGGAACTAGTTAATACCTCAGGATAGTAATTGTTGTCAATTTTTGTCATGGATGCCAAAAGATTAGCAGCTGTCCTTGAAAAATTTTTAGCTCCCTGTGTTCAAAAGTTCCCTGCTGTTAATTACAACAGTATCTGATGCAACTGTAAAAAATGGTCTTTAAAAGGAACTGGAAACATGTACAAGTTAGTCAACAATTTGTAAATTTCTGTCAAAAGCACAGTACACTGATACCCTGCTAAAATATTAGTTGCTTCAATGCTGAAAAGCTTTTTCAGCGCATATAGCACAAACAAGTTAGCACCAATCAAAGGAAAAATGTTATTGTCCACTAAGGTATTTCTGAAGACACAAATCACGAACTACTGCCCCCATGGCAACCAATTTTTCAAAATGACAAACGCACCAGGCCTTGGACATCTAGAATTGTGGTGGTTGAACAGATCCGCCTCTTTGCTGCAATGGAACAGGCAGGAAACTTCTCATATATGGCCTTCTCAAATTCCTGGACATGATATTTCAAGTAGCGATCAATTGTGGTGATGCGCATTAGTTTAGCAGGGTGTGCTTGTCCAAGCCTTTCAATGTAAACTGGCCTCCCTTCCCTGTCAACTCCATGATATCCTTGAGGGTAATACTGTAGAACTTCTTCTAGCTCTTCAAATTCAAAGTCCTAGGTATTCATAACAACAGTCATTAAGATATAGAGAGCAAAAAAATTACTATTGATAAAGCACAAGTCCCAGTTTAGAAATTATCAAGAGGTACACCTACTTAGATGCAAAAGACTGAGATGCCGAAAGATTACAAGACAAAAATGTCAAACTCACCAAAAGTTATTAAGATATAGATGGCACAAAAATTGCTATTGAGAAAGCACAATTCCCAGTTTAGAAATTATCAAGAGGCACACCTACGCAGATGCAAATGACCAAGATGCCAAACGAATACAACATAAAAGTGTCAAACTCACCCAGCTGGCAGCAGCACAAAAATTGGTTGGGAAATAGAAAAACTAGTATCAAGGCAAAAATGCACTCTTCTTTGCGACTATGGCCAGGAAAATCAAATTTCTAAAGTTGGCATACTTTTATGGAACCAACGAAGGTATGAACCTATTACCTCCAAAATGGTGTCTGTTCCATACTCTTTCCTCCATTTGAGCATTTCCTCCCACATCTGGATGGTCTTTTCAGTGTTAAAGTCTCTCGCTTTCAAGAATCTACAGAAAAATCCCAACAACTTCAGATTTACCCATCTTTCATTACATGATTAGGAAAAAGCAAATTAAACTCCACATCATATCCCTTAATCTGCGTCACCAACCCACCCCCAAGAGAATTTTAACTCTATCCACTTGTAAAGCTCAATGAAAATGTTGTTTATCATACTTTGTTGGTGGAAAAAAATATATAACAGGGAAAAAAGCTGTTTATCCATATGGAGAGATTGCCAACGAAATAAATGGATTTCTCTGCATGATGTTACTTGTTATGTTTGACTCTAGCCAACTCACCTCAACAATGTATAGTAGTCATCATGTTGTGCTGGCAACATATCTCTGTCAAGGAGCTTTTGACGCAATTCACAGACAGCAGCCTCCTCTTTTGCATCTCGAACATCCTCAATGGAAACTGAGGGAACCCTGCAATCAACCTTCCTTTTTCCTCTCTTCTTGAGAGAATGAGTAAACTTGTTTGAGGCATTTATTGCCTTCTTCTTTAAAGTTCCAATCTTAAATCGTCTTCTTTCATCTTCAGAGTTTTCAAAATCTGATCTCCTTTCTCGTGTTTCATCGTAAGTCTCCATTCCTTCTAGGCCTAGCACATCATTTTGATCAGAAGCAGACTAAAAAAAAAAAAGAGTTCAAACACGAATCTTCAGAGGGACTGTTCATTAAGTATTTAAACTAAAATAGTACCTGACATTTTTGCCGGGGGCAGAAGGCAGAAACGAGAAGGAAACGAGATTAAAGCCTAAGGGATTGGAGCACCAACAGCATTTCTCTAGCAAAAATGGAAAAGCTCGTGTCTTGCTATCAAAGTAAAAAATTAAAATGGGTTAGATTCTACTCTGCAATCATCAAATTATCGAACTGCAACAGCATAGCAACTCCGGAAATGAAAAGAAGCCGCCTGCATATAATAATGTTTGGCTTTTGTAACAGAGATTGAATTTCAAAAAAAAAAAAAAATTTGGAATCTGATCAAATACTTCCTTTAAGACTGGCAGTATTGTTTGACAGACATTTGACATAACTTGTGCGCATTCCTATGAAGCAAAACCCACTCCAAATCTGACACACATTCCTTGTATATTTTTGTATCAACTAAAGGAAAGGAAAAATTCATGGCAAAAAAGGACGAAATTCACGTCCATCTTTCTTCTACATTAATCCAAACAACCTCAGCCTACAGACAATTCAAACAGCAGCACAACGCCTCTCATATTGTAAAGATTATGCAGCTGATGGAAATAAAACAGATCTGAAATCCTTGCGAGAATTCAAGGACTGCATTGTTAAAGAATGATCAATGGCTCAGAGATGCAAATTTGAACTAATAGTTGTAAAAGCCTATCATCCCAAAATGACCAGTAACAATCTTACTCCAGCAATCCAATTGAGCTAAAAAGAGAATGCAATGAAAGAATAGATCAAGGCGGCCATTTAACCTCCGCAAAATCCAGCTCAAGATCGTTAGAGAAAAAGGACAAAAGGCTTTAAACTCTATCAAAAATCTAAACTTGAACACGATAGCTCTTTACATCGACTCAATTACAACCCTAAACCAATCAGAAAAATTCGAACATTTCAACAATGCCAGAAAAGCATCCCTCAGATCTCACCTCAAAATTCAGAATCCATATCCGAAGCCACAATTTGTAGAAGAACAAATAAAACTTCCCAATAATCGTACATCATTATAAATTTAAAAAAATATATTTTGTATGAGAATATATATCGATAATTGCATCCCGCATTAATTAACGAAAACTTTTTCCAGGGGAACCAAACGAAAAAAAAAAGAGTCACGGAAGAGAGGAGGTTACCGCGGACCCTATAAACAGCGAGCTGGATCGCAATCCGAAAATCACAATAATAGGTTTCGGTGTCCAAGAATACAATTCTGAGGGGGGGAAGAGTAGAGAAATATTGAAAGATTTTTTTGTGGGGGAAGATTCTTCTGTCAAAAATCTACAGATACGTATGTGTAAAAAGCGCGGTGGCTTGCATCTATAGCTTCTTTTGCATATGGATATTAGATAAAACTGCCCATATATATATATATATATATATACACACACAAATATATAGCGTATATATATGAATGTATGGATAGGTGCTATGTAAAATTTTCAAGGTTAGGGGGTGTTTGGGGGTGTTGGTCTCTCTCCTCTTTGCTTCTGTGAAACGCACAAACCAGATTAATGTTGTTGTTAATAACTTGTTACTATTAATATATATATATGATGAAGAAAGAATGAAGCTTCCAGCAGCGCCCCTCTCTCTCTCTCTCTCTCTCTCTCACACACACACACACACACGCACTCTCTTCTTGGTTCTTCCTTTGTCACAACGTGACGATTCTATTTTACATTTCTTCTGTTACCATCCACTTTCGTGTCGCCTCTTTTTCTCTTCTTTTCACCTTCCTGCTACTGTTCTTTCCTACGAATTGATGGATAAATGCTTCTAGTTCTATATGTTTTTTTACCTGTAATAATGACACGAGGAGGAGGGATGCTCCCGGTGTTGTTACGGTAACATATTATTTATTAATTACTGGTAATTTTTTCAAGTGGTGTTACAGCACAAAATTGTCATTCCATCGCCTATGTTAAATAAAGGGTTAAAATTTTCTCCAATTATAAATTTTACTGCTATACTATGTCAGAGCTTTGTTTATTTTTTTATGCTAGAATGTATGTCTATACACTCTGATTTTATTTTAGTACAATTATGTATTACTAAAGGCTCCTCGCTGTTGTCGTCGGTTGATTATTTTAACGATTCTAATTTTAGATAATCAAAATTTCTTTTTATATTTTTCTTTTACTTTTGTATTTAGGTTAATCAAAATTTTTTGATAAATAAAAGAACTAAAATTCTCGGGTGAGTTTTACATCAAATGATCCGCAGAATAAAATCGTCTGCTGTAATCTCGGGTTGGATCATTTTTACCTCACATGTATCATGTATGTATTAGCGTAGGTTAAAAAGTGTTGAGTGGGATTGAAGAACAAGTCATTAAAAAAGCAACAACAGATGCTTGCTTTAGTTAAAAAAAAGTAGACGCCTCCATTACAATCTGATCGGATTCCGACTCTTTTTTTCTTTTTTTTTTGGCTAGGCTTGTGACTTGTGAGCAGTGTTCGTCTCTTCTTTTTTTTTTTTTTATGGGAAAAAAAAACTTTGCTTTGGATTTTCATATTAATCAAAAAAAGAAGACGAAGAGAGAGATTTCTTTTTTTAGAAAGAAAAAAAGAAAAAATGGGGGAAACAGTTGTTTTCTGTTGAGCTAGTCCACAGTTTACCGTGACCGTGAGGAGAGAGGGAAACGAGAATCTGTATACTGTTGCATGTGATGTGTTATCACGCCACGTTGCCTGTATTTTGACTGATGAGAGAGGAGAAGGAGTCGTCTGGGTACTTTTACAGTTGGTATAGGATATCGGTAGGGTGGTTAAAAACGGCGTGGACTAGGTTAATTGATATTCCTTGGAAGACGCAAACAACTTTGCTTTATTTACTTCTTCCTCCGTCCCATTTTGATGGCTCTGATTTTTTTTTTTTTCACATAATTTAAGAAAAAAAATAGTTAATTTTGTTAGAACAATCAATTTAAATAACTATTTTTCTAAAATATCCTCACATTAATTAGAGTACGACTTTACGAAAACTTGAATTGATGGAAAAAAAAAAGAATCAACTCTCATTAAATAAGGTAAGTTTATAGTAACAACAATTTACATTGAATAAGGGTATTTTAGGAAAATTAAAATACAACTATAATTTTTCAATTGGAAAATGGACTACAATTTGAAACAGACGAAAAAGGAAAAAAGAACTATCAAAATGGGACGGAGGAAGTATGATTTAGGTTCGTCTGTAGTATATTAAGCTGCGGAGATAAAAGTGTAGGTTGGTTAGTAGTATGATTTAGGCGTACTGACGAACAACTGATTAACACTGTTGGAAAAAAAGAGTAAATCTTATATATATTAATACGTTTATGTATCAAATAATGAGAGTATATATACTGTCAGCGTATAAAAGATTAATCCTTACAAAAATTCCATAGAGAAAGAGATTGCTGGCCATGACATAAGTTTCAGAGTATCAATATCTTGAAATTTTCTAGCATGACAAAATGTAAAAATAATTTCCCTTGTGTTTTAAAGTTCGAAATCTTCTTATTCTCACGCGGGAACAAAAGGGAATATTCATGGAAAACTCAATTAATGATCTCATTGTGTAAACGAATTTAATGGATATTAAGACACATAATGTCCATTAATTTATATGCTTACATTTTAAGTGAAGATGACGACAAAAATGCCCCTATCTATTTTTGTTTGGAGGCTCCAAACTTTAAGGAGAGGTTTGATAGTCAAACCAAGAGTTTTATTTATGGTCACTTAGCTAATATCTTTACTATATATCCTTATACTATATAAGAATGAGTTTAGGGCAAAGATTTCAACCGCAAGGGTGGGGCTGTTTTGGAAATATGAGAGTATTTGAAGTGCAATTAAAGTATTGAATATGAATCATTATAGCTAATTTGATTTTTTTTATAATTACTTAAATGTTCTGTCAGACATTTAAAGCTATGGGTAAGTTTAACATGTGGCAATATTCGATATCCGATTAAACATTGGGTATAATTGAATTCAGCTTGTGTTTCAGTGGAATTACATAAAAATCCTTTTAATCATTTAATTGGATTAACATCCAAGTCTCTTAATTTCTAAAGCCTTTCTCAGCAGTTATTTGCAAACTTATGATATATAGATGTTAAGACACAATTAATACTGATTAGTAGAGAAGTTTGGTTTCTTGGCCGTTACCATAGTAACCCCCGTCTATTCAAATTCATTTCGTTTACTTATAAGTTTGTTCCACTACAATCATGTAGTCTATTGAATTCAGATGTTGCTATATTAGTTACTCCTCTTTCCCATTTTACAACATCTTTTTCAATAGGTATGTTTTTTTTAACTAATCTACTTTTTTGGTTGTAAGAAATCTGTAATCTTGCAAGTTGTATGTGCAATACTTTTTTTAGTATTTTAATTCAATTGCCCATGTTAGATAGGCTTGATAGGGAGGATATCACATTTGTTAATTGTCATTTGTGGTTTAGAATAAGTTTATCATCATAAAATTTTTCATTTATAGATTGCATCTACTTCTTTTGTTGTTTTAATTATTAGTTACGGTAATTTTCAAATTGTTTGCTACTTTATTGATGATTTCATTTAGGCAATTTTTCACTCCATTTGATTTGCTAATATATTTAACTATCTACTTAAAAGTATTTGGCTGTAGATCCAAAGTATGTATTTCATTACTTTTAATTGTTTTCTTGAATTGAATGGATTAAGATGTTTTAGTATTTTTTTGAGGTAATTATTCATCTAGATTAGCATGTTAGTTATTGTATATCTTTGCAACTAGGTCAAAAACTGACGTTTTGTGATTGTAACCCCTACTGAGAAGAAGATGCTTTGCTATATGTCCTAAATCATACAATAAATCATAATTGATTGATTGGTCAATGTGGATGTTTCATGATGATATGCTCTTTGATTCAATATAAATCAAAGAATTTGGCTTGCAAGAATCGAAATTCCACTCGCAATGATTTCTTCAAGTATGCTAATTGTTCAAATCTCACTTGTGTGACAAGATAATGAGGTGGATTGCCCTCGTATCAAAATCAAATTTAAACTAAACAACAAATTTTAATATCCCTAAAGTGCATGAGCAGATATAAGTAGATCTTTTATTCTATTAGATTAGATGCAAAGTGGTTAAATGTGTTTTATAATTATATTTCAGTGTATATTATATTTTTTACTCAATATGTAATTTATGATTTTTCTGTTTAATATCACATAATAGAATTGTTATACTTCAATTCTTATACTACAAAATACTAAATAATAATTATTAACTATCTTTAATTATAGGTACTAAACTCCCGCGCATGGCGCGGGCTTTTTCCCCTAGTATATATATACATTAGAGTTTTGAGGACAATTCCATTTTTTAGTACTAAAACAATTCATTACCTTATATTCTTCTAGCAGAAAGAATAATTCTAAAAACTCTCCTTTAGCCACCGGAGGTTAAACTGAATTTGAGCTTATTCACAAGAAAGAATGAATGGTCGGTCGCTTTCACACAATCTGATAATTACTTCGTGTCACCCCTGTATGAGACTTTCAGTCAACACACAATTCCAGATTTTGTCCTACATTTATGTCTTGGGGTAACGCCTGAAGCATCACTAAGTTCCTAAGGGCAGGAGGAAAAAAAAAAAAAAAAAACTCAGGTTAATTGCAATTTGTACCCTTAAACTATCACTGATTTCTCATTCGTGCCATAAACTATTAATTGTGGCAATTTTATGCACTCTAAACTATCAATTTGTAGGACAGTACTCAAACTCGTTAAGAATAGAAAGTTTCAATGGTATATTAATTGTCCATGAATGCTGCCGACTGCCGTAGCTGCTCAGATCACCGCTTTCTCGATCGCCTGTTCAGTCTTTTCATTTTCTTTTTTTCTCACGGCAGTTTCTTGGATACATATGATGGTGTCTCCCGTAGTTCAAATCAAACATGATGGATGATGACACAACCTACACAAATGCTCAGAGAGTGGCACAAGACACCAAACCGAACCGATTTAGAACAAGGAAAGGGCAAAAAAATAAAAAGGGCTGAGCTTTGATTCCCGCATCTCTATAAAGAATCATCATAATAATCTATCAAAGGAAGATTCTATACAAGTCTTTTTACGCATGCAACAGGCGTTCAGAAGTCACAACGCTTTCTTCTGCTTATTTTCCCCAAGTACAACATACGTAGATTTAAATAAATAAAGTTACTGCTTAATCTTGCAGGAGAAACGTCCTAAGAAAGAAAGATATGCAAGAAATCGAGATGATGGACGTAAAAAGTTGAAATCCAACTACACCTTCTTGTACCGGTGGGTCCGCAGATTCTATAGCAAGGAAAGGAGCAAGGACCCCCTGTTCTGTTTGTGCTCTTAACTCTTACCTACCCTCTCATTCATCGCTCAAATCATTGGTATAATCCAACCACGCATGGACGGTTAATATATACTAACATCAGGGCGGCTTTTATTTTAATTCCATCATCAGGAGAATTAATTGCCTTGTGGCTGAAATCTGCTTCTTGCCTACACTGCAGAATTTTACCTTTTTTTTTTTTTTTGGGTGAAGTAAAGATGTAGCGTACCATTTTAAATAAACAATCACCATGATCATGCAAACAAAAAACCCAACTGCTAAATTTTAGTTCAGACCAGAAAATTCCCAGGGAATAATGGACAAGAGCACGAAATATTGGGTTTTCGGAGGAGATACTACTGGATGGATGTCTGACGACAATGGATTCTTTTTGGGCGCGGCGGGGGGGGGGGGGGAGGCTAGGCAATCCCATTTTATTGTTTGACCCTTTTTTACTCGCTGATGTTGTGCGGCAAAAGGGTTTTTATAACATGGGAATATTGGCGGGAAGGGGTATTAAAAGGGCGGATACGGTGAAGGGGACTCAACGGAGAAAGGCGTCGGTAGAGAAGTCAGGCGTCAGCATCAGAGTTGACAGAGACAATGACACAACAGTAGGGTCGCAGTCTATTGCCGCTGTCAATTTCTCAATTCTGCACTGTGCTCTGCTCTTCTGGTTTGGTTTTTTTTTTTTTACCATTATTCACTGACCCATCAATCCACCCTATATATCTACGATTTACCATTACATTACACGAGTGCTCTGCATTTCCCGCCCCTCCGTCGTTGGGATGTGTTAAAACTTAAAAAAGGGTCCTGCTACAGCCCTACTGCCCTCACCACTCACTCCATTCCATATTCCATAGCCTCCCTGTTGCTGCTCTGCTACTACCGGTACCTCCTGCACCTTAACGGGTGTCGGATTATAGGACTTGGCAGGTCCTTAGCTTAGCCATGTGTAGTCCTAATGGTGATTAGAATTTATTCTGGTAGCATCACGGACACATTTAAAAGTGTCTCAAGTTGTACTATCAATTTATTTGTATCAAGAGTAAACGAGTTTTGATTGAGGTACAAAAGGTTGATTCGAAATTTTGATTAAGAATTGATTGTTTGATAGGAAAATCTCGGAGCTCATATTTTAAGAATTGAAGTTTTGAAAAAGAATTTTTTTTTTTTTTTTGCACAGACAAAGTGGTCCAAATGGGCCGAAAATAGAGTACTCACTTGAAGAGAGAAAAGAGTGGTAATAAATGGAGGAAAACTTTCTAGCCATGGCCTTGGGGGCAGGAAAGGTGGGTTTCTTAAATGAAGAAGGGACAGGACCAAAAACAGAGAGATCTTTGTGCTGTGGGGCATATGTAAATCTTGTTTAGCTGAATCTCAAAGGTCGCATTCAATGGAATTTCCAGGTAGTAATTTGTTAATAGTTGCACAATTATTGGGACATTAAATGCTGCATCAGGCATCAGCTAGCACAGGCACTTCGGGTTTTACCTTTACGCGGAGGGGACGGTGAAAACCCCGAGGGGACGGTAAAAATAAATTGGAGAGCGAGAGGTGATGTGCTCGAGGAAATACCCCCTACTACTACACCCTACGCTCTAGAGCCTAAACTGACTACACATCTTTTTTTGTTTGTCATTTCAATTCACGGAGGCCTGAGAAGACGAGAGTCATTCAGCTTTAGTTTAGTTTTTAACCTCACCTCTCTTAATATGACCGGGAATTTTTTTCATTTGGCTAAATGAAGTGGTTTATAAACTCAACTACTGTCAGATCAGATGTTGGACTGGAGAAGTTTTAAGTCGAAATTCTAATGAGCCAAGACCAAACTACACCGTATCACTGAATAAATTTTGGACGGCATAAAATTCTGATTTTTATCCCCAGAATGTACGCATAAAAGAGGTGAAGATGCTTAGGCATATGAAGCGTGAACAACTGTTCTGGAAAAATATATCAAAACACCAAAAAAAAGAGACCCAAAAAAAAAAAAAAAAAGAGAGACCCAACCAGTAGTAATAAGACAAGCAGATAAACCAAATGTAACAGCAGGGTTTCTTTGTTGCCATGTTAATTGATAGTTGCACCAAAAGGGACGGTTCAAGACGTTCTTTCTGTCCTCCCAACCTTCCGCCTTGCTAGCTAATGTGTTGGCGCTATTCGATGTATGCTAATTGCAGGGAAGCCAAGGACCACCATCCTGTACCTCCTCCTCTTCTCTGCTGTCAACACCAACAAACTTGCCAACCACACCAGGCACTGCTTAACAGACAGAATGACCGTGAATCAGAGACTCCGCAGTTTGGGCCTTCTTCCCCCCACCTTCTATCCATTTTTTGTTTCACGTGCCCAGAATTGTTTTGGCCCGCGTCACATCCTAATCAACCCACTCTACATGACGATTCCGTTGCACTTCCGAAAATAAAATACTAGGTTGGACGGGCTCTCACCCAACCCAACCGTCAACCCTCAAAACCAGCAGATAGTAGCTCTTCCGACCAACTTCTAACCAACATTGAGTAGCAGTTACGCCTAACCCAGCGTGGACCCCGGGCCACTCAGCGAGGATGAAGAAATCGGTAACGCGAATGAGAGGCGTCAAGGCTTTCCATGCCCCTGCACTCCCGTCATCTTACTCAAATAGTTGAATGCGCGTTTCCCTTTGTAGAATTGAAGACGCGTCCAAGAAAAATGCACGAAACTGCCTGGATTCACGTTTACCTTATGGGGAGTGGGTGATCAGACCACCAGACCAATCTTGGATAAGATGGAATTGGGCAAATTACCCTTCTCCCTTGGATAGCGATCAGTTTATAGCTGAATGTGCCGAGCAATTGCACCCCATTCATGTCTATAAACCTGAATTGCGTGCTCCCCCAGGCCGTAGACCAAGCCCCCAGTAGAATAAAATGCCGTCGTATGCCCCACCCAGGACACATGAATTAATTAAGAAACATAAAATATAGTAAATTATATTCTGACATTCGATAAAACCTCTATAATAGAAGAAACACGTTCAAATCAAGACAATACTTCAAATCCCTTGAGAACAAACAAACAGAAAGCCCAAAAGTTCTGGGGATTTTTTTTCTTTTCCTATTTATTTACTACTAGCATAAAATGTTGCATCCTCAATATGCATTCAACCCATGGCATATTTCTGGGTCCAGGACCGAGCAGTGGTCTCATATTTCGCTCTATCAGTCTTGTACATGTGAGCGATCTCAGGTACGAGAGGATCATCTGGATTTGGATCAGTCAGCAAGGAGCAAATAGACAGCAGTACCTGCAAAAATCCCAAATCAAAATTTATGCCTTGTCCTAAAGACCACAAGTAACAGATATCAACTTAATTATCCAACGCAAAGACCTGTTTTGCAACCACCAGGTCATGCAGGCAAATCTAAAAAACCAAGACATCTTCAGCCATTACCTTAGATATAGTAAGTGCAGGACTCCACTGCTCTTTGAGGATATCAAGACAAATGCTACCATTGCTGTTTATGTTTGGGTGGAAAACTTTGGTTTTGAAGGAGACCTGAATAACAAAAACAAGAAGGACGCTTGAGAAATCTTGCACCAGCCCGTGATATGCTTAGTCTGGAAGCCATTCTTAAAAAAAGATTTCACGGTAGACAAACCTGTTCCAACAAAAGACTACATTTCCATTGTCTTAACAACCCACTACCAACACAGAAAAGGACAGCTGCTTGACCAAAACAATTTGAAGACAAACAATGATTCCCAGCTTTATTACTACCACAGCTGCTATTACATAAACTAAAGGCTTTTGGACAACCAAAGCTAGCCCATACTTCATAACTAGTCTAATTGGAACAGAACATAGACAGACGCTACCCATGTAATCGATGATAAAGGAAACCACAGTTTTTTCAAAAAAAAAAAAACCAAAGTAACCCTAAGCTTATCAACCCAGTCTGATCAAGTTTAGATGCACCTCTTTTCAATTTTAAAGTTCTCTCTTCCAATTCAAGAAGAAATGGCCAAAACATTAACACAAGAATGTAAATGGCCAAAACATTGACACTTGCCTTAGGGGGCTTGAAAGGATAATCTGGAGGGAAATGAATAGACACAAGAAAAACACCACCCGAAAAAGGGCTTTCAGATGGGCCCATTATGGTAGCTTGCCAGTGAAACATATCCTCACCAACAGGTCCTGCAGCAATTATCCAACAATAATTTCAGCATACTAAGTGATAAAAGAGGACAAAGAGTCCTTAGCAGTTCAATTACCAACTTCCCGATACTCAAAACAAAAATAATCATCTGATTAGATAATATAATCACGCTCAACAAAGGAAAAAGAAAACCCTAACAAAGGAATATGACGAAACCTATGTATTCCATCTGAAGGCGAAATAACATACAAACAAGGAGAAAACGATACAGACAAAAACTAACAACAAAAAAATTCCATCAAGTTGAGCATAAGTGATCGCTCTCTATACCTAACATTATGGCATCTTTAACTCAACAAAGAATATCAAAACACCAAAGAAACAATTCTTATATTTTTTAGATTGCTCCAGACATGGGAAGAAGCAGCAGCTAAAAGAAAATTTTCACTATTATATAATACAAACACATCTTCACCGCAAACTCTCAAATATGATTCTGGTAATATAAAATTAAATGAAAGAAAGAACAAAAAAGCTGACAACCCTCTAAGTTGCCATCTACTCTGAACACATGACTAAGCAAATAGTTTTCTCTACTTATCACGAATTAATGGTGTCTACCAGAGCACCAGAAGCAGTATTTTCTACTTATCACGAATTAATGGTGTCTACCAGAGCACCAGAAGCAGGGATTCCCATAGACACAAACTTGGTGTTAAGCAACGGAAGCCAAAAATTTGTGAACAGAGGAGAATCACGGCTACCAAAAAGCAAGTAAATTCGAGCTTACACTAAAAATGAAAAGTTAAACATTTTCAGTATCATTGGCTCCACAGAATGTTGATGTGTTAAACTTATACATAGTGCTCTCGTGTACTTCCTATTCTGCATCTATTCAACATAAGGATATTACCCTCTACAAGCCTCTCCAATATGTCAAGGCACTCAGGCCCCAACAAATGGATAGATAGACCATGCAAAGGAGGCTCAAATCCAAACAATAATGTCATAGATGAGACTTAAGAAATCTGCCATGCAAATTAACTTGATTTGTGAATTCAGATATCTGGGCCCTCTTTAGACTTCAAACTGGGGCATTACAGATTACATGACCAGCCCACGATTTGAACATGTATAACAGTACGTACATGAAAAGGAGCTACCAGATTTCATAACAAAACCTAAGTGGCCGCCCACCTGTTTGTTGATAAAAGATAAGAATAATAATTCAAGCAAAGTTAATCATACCAGCACTGCAAGAAGCAGGAGGGTCCTTCTGCAAATCCTTAAGTTCCTTCTGGATCCTCTTGGAGGCCATTGCAGACTTTGAAGTTCACAATTGCAGGCAAAAAAATATTGGCTACACCATATATTCGAAAATTAATTATCCAGTTCTTTAAATTTCAAAAAAGGCAGCAAATTATTTTCACTACAACAAAAGAGACTCAAGAAATCCAAGAAAACAGGAAATAGCCACTGTTCCCCTTTAATTAAACACCACCTATTTAAAAAGGGCCAACGACCAACATAACTGAAAAAGATATGTACGTAAAAGCTTAAACTCATCTCAAGAGCTTTCATCATAGAGAACACAAAAAACCACATGCTTAGTTAAACACCCAAAAACATCCATCAGCATAGGTAACTGTACTCTCTATAGAATTTTAACATCCAACTGCGAAGACAGAAATAAGCAAGCAAGTTAGCAGCACTTAAAAAACTTAGCCACGAGGAAAGTACCAAAGTACCTTATAAATAAAATCAACCAGTACATGCAGCATAACATTTTTGTTATCCTTTTGGTTCAGACGTACATAAAAAGGATCGATCGATGCATAAAATAGAAAAGCAATTACATCTATGCATGCTCAAGCCATTCAAAGTGTCGAAATGATGCATGAATAAAACGCATACAGGGAGCTATTAAAAAAAGACGAGTATAAGGAATTTAAAACATAGATCGCACAAAAAATAAATAAATAAATAAAGGGGCAAAAAAGCCAAATCAATTAAACAAGATAAACTTATTGAGAGACACGATATGTTCAGTAATTCTCTTCCTTCCACAGTATCAAATCCCCACCAAACCACATGCCCAAGGGAAGGAAGGGGGGGGGGAAAAAAGAACTCTGCTACAGTACTGTGCTACGGCCTTCATCCAGTACCTACCCACGGTCCCCAACCCCCAACCCAAAAGAAGGAAATCATCAACAATTTAAAACCGCAGTTCAACCGATCAACCCTCCTTCTTCCCCCAGTTCTGATCCAGCCTCGGATTAACTCAATTGCTAGAAGATACACACACGCGCACGCCCCCCTCTCCCCAAAGGAAAAAAAAAAAAAAAAAAGAAGCCTTCCGGAAACCGGCGGCGGCGGCCCTAAAAGCAACACAGGTAAAATTCGCATGCATAAAAACATAAAAAAATTGCACCGAAATTTTGGGGAAAATGGAGGAGCAAGGCTAGGGTTTGAAATTGGCATCGGTTACGAACCTTATTCGATTCGAGAGAGGAGAGAGAGGGGGAGGGGAAGGACGAACCCCAGACCCGTGCGGGAAATAGAAAATAAAGATAAGAAAATTTATTGGAGAAAAATAAGCCCTCGAAACTGAGTATAAATAAGCAGACGCGGCAGAAAAGTTGTGGGGGAGCTGGGGCCTGGGGCCTGGTGGTATTTATATGGGGCTCAATCCATGCCGCGTGTGTGCTGGGTTCCGTTGCTCCTTCCTGCTGCTGCTCCTGCTGGCGGTGCTTTTACATGGACCTTGACCTTCCTTCCACTTCCCATCCGGTTTCCTACTCGCCTTCACTTTTTTCTTTTTTTTTCCTTTTGTCCTTGAGGAATGCCAAATAAATTGCCTCACATGACTCAGAAATAATAATATTTTATGTTGATCGATCGAAAGAATTAATTACTATTTGACATGCCTAGTAATTGGTGTCAGATTAATTGGAAAATTTGTTGATTTCAAATGGGGCTTAATTAGGTTTGTTTAAATACCCTTATTTATGTATGTATCCAAACGTAACTCTAAACAATTACTACTAATCAGTCTGAGCATGTTACTGTGATTTATAATTATAATAAAGTATGACAGTTTTGCTGGTTTTTTTATTATTATTATTTTTTTGGCAATTTAAGATATTGAAAGCATAAACCACTTTTATTTTTATATTTAACTCCTAGGCCTCACTTTTCAAACAAGCGGAAAAAAAATGAAAAAAGAAAAAGGAGGCTTAGGTCTGATTACGTTAAAGTGGTCCACGATTCTTTGTTCCTTTTATTCGGTTGACAGCAAATAAGTTCCGGCAATATTTAAAAGGAAAAAAAAAGAGGAGGACCATTTCCTCATATCATTACTTTTGATGGTGAAATTATCCAATGGAAACCGTCTTCCAATGTGCTAATTCATAGCTTGAAAATTACGCCAATTTATTAATCAAATCTTTTCTTAAAGCATTTGCATATTATTCCCAAATGATATTTATATCAACAAAATTCAAGTACTTTACAAAAACCGCGAAAAGCCCGTTTAAATTATATTTTTTAAATAATTTATGAAAAATTATTTCATTACTTTTCGAGAATGTGATGTATATGAAATCGAAAAGTAATAAAGACGATTTAAATAAAGATCAAACTAACACAAAAGAAAGTCAACAAGTATTCATTCGGGTAAAATACAAAAAACTCCCTTGTGGTTTCACGAAAAGACACCTTACTCCCCTATCGTTTAGAAATATACACATAAACACCTTAAACTTCATTACTAAAGTGGAAATTGACCTTTAACCGGATGTGCTGGTCGAATATCAGGTAACAAGGCAGGCTGAAAACTGGACCTGTGAACATCTCCTAGGATCCAATTGAGGATCATTAAAGACCCTCGCTTCCTGCAGAACAGCACCCTTCTCGATCCCCATGAATGGAGAGTAATCCACTACAGATTAAAGAATCGAAATTACAACATCGGATTTCATTGACTGCTACACTCAGGCAAGGTTCAAACAAATTCCAAAGGCTAAAGCAGATCTGAGCCAAAGTTAACCGATCTCTTCGAAATTAATGTAGTGAAGAACTAACCCAGGGCTACAAATACAAATAGTTAATAAATCCGCAGGACCAGTATTTCAACTTCTGCTAATTCCTTTTTTTTTTTTGTCTTTTTGCTTTTTAAGTGGGCACAGGTTTTGGATAAAGTGTTTGATCCGTGTGTCTTCTGGTTTTTAAAAATTTACAACTTCCAGATGGAATTTCATTGACTAAATTTGCTTGCCATATATGGAAATTGAACTGGTTATGTATTTTAGCAATTTTTCACCAGAGGATCCATTCAATGACAGACATGGTAAAGCTAGAACTCAACTCTCCCGTTTCTGAACAATGAAAGGTATGTTTTCACTACTAAAGGTCGTCTCATGTTGCAGAGTGTTCTGAAGGATATTCAAACTCAGAATAAAAAATTTGGATGGAAAATCTTGCGATACCATATTCCCTCTTTCATCAATGTTGTTCCTACAGACCTGAAGCATTGGGTATCTGTTTTAACAAGCCTCACTGCACTTTCTTCTCCTCAGATTCGAAGTCCGTAACAGCTGCAATCTCTTATTTTCAATCTTCTCAAGCTTGGCAAACATTTCTTTTTGACATCTGCATTCACGTGATTATCAGCACCAATTTTCCTGACAAAGCTCGTTTCTTGTCAATCTGTATGGCAGATCTGATTCATAGCAAATTTGCTTTGGTGGTGTCGCATGCTGCTGATACCATTGCAAGACTGGAGAAAGAAGGAGTGTTGCGGATCTCTTCGCTTCTGCCTTCTCTCTCTTCTGTATGCTTATATCGGGTGGGAGAGTGAAGTCGAATCGCAGATATCTCTTTGGTCGACGTTGTACAAATTAGTTTCCCTGGACAGTAACTTTTTTCTTTTTTGTGAAGGAATTGGACAGCCTGCCAGGGTATTTGACCTTCTGCCGGTAATTAAGCCGGTTCAAAAGGTAATTTCCATTTGAGTTATGAAGTTTATGGTGTTTATGTGTAGGTTTCTAAACGATAAGGGGGTGAGGTGTCTTTTCGCGAAATCACAAGGGGTTCCTTGTATTTTACCCTATTCATTCAAGTGGAAGATGTGCCGTCTTGTTTTGTAAACAACAGCCCATAAGTTACTGGGCTGACATTAAGCTGTGCAATTTTTCCCAGGCCATGCCTGTTGGCCCGCACCAACTATGAGCATTAGCAAATGGGCGGTCAATCATGAGACGCAAGACTTGGAAATCCAATTTATCGCGATCACCGGCGGAATGCTGCTGCCATCAAATGCCAAGGAAATTATAAAAATATACATTAAAAAATATGGGCTAATTATATTGACCTCCCCTAAAGTTTAGCTAAACTATCAATTTAACCTCAAAGTTTGACTAAATAACAGATATACCCCTATGCCTTACATCTGCTAAATATGACCACCGGAGTCAATGAAATGACAAAAATCCCCGGCACACAAAACAACATTTAATTTTACTCAATGTACCAATTGGCCATTACCAAACAAGTTTATAAGCCGGGATGAACATAATTGTTTGGATTGCAGTTTATTTGTCAAAATGTATTTGCTTACATCATCATTACAATTTCCAACACACCTTTTTATCTTTCCAATTACCTTTTTATCTCGCATACATCACATCACAAAAAGTGCTACAGTAAAAATATCTCTAATAATTCACAATCCAAACAAAAATTGACAAACTTGACACCGATGAATTGTAATAAGGACATTAATTTATTTAGAAACGGTTAGTGCAATTGGATTTTGTTAACCCAAATAAGAATACATTAAGAGTTGTTAATATTAAATTCACTGCTGGTGTATGCATCATCATAATTGAATATATGACATATATGTAAATCTTTTATTTTAAATTTAAAATTAAATTAATTGTCATGCATTCGACAAAAATAATTTATATCTACTTCTTGTCAATTTATATGGTAGCCAAAGGTAAAGGGCAACCACACATGCTAGGTAAATGAGTGGCCATTTTTGGTGATACAGTAATACTAACACTGAAGTAACAAAATCAACACATTAGAGTTGAGCTGTGAATGTCAAGACAAGTTTGTTCACCCAACGAGGTTAGATTACTCGAGAATTTTGCTTTCGATATAAGAATTGCATCGACCAACTATGCATAATAATCTTATAAGCGAGTTGTAGTACCAAATGTACGGTGTGTTAGTGACCAAAGCGAATCTAAAACTTTTCAAACCAAAAAGGCAAATAAAGGGTGATAGCGATCATTAACAAAAAAAATGTCCAACGTTTGTTAAAGATGTGAATTTCTCGTTTTAATTCAAACACTACAGCTTTAAGAAATACTTTGGGGCGTGGAAAGAAATACTTAGAAGGTTGGGACCGTTGGACAGAGAAAGCGAGACGATACGTGGTGGGTTCAGCACGAATCCTGGAGTTAAATAGTAATAAATAGTCTCACCAGCAGAAACTCGGCTAACTAATATATTATACCCAACAAATCCAAATGTTCCAGGACCGAATTTACCCATCACGTGTCTCGTGTCTCAGCCACCATCTCCTCCACCAAGTCCACCGGGACAACCACACACGTTCACGTCCTCGCGTACATTTATGCTAGTACTATTTCATATCTACTACTTAGATATTTTTCGATTGTTTTTGTTTTTCCTGGGTCACTCTGTTTTGTGATCTGGAGCACAATCGTCGTACATCACATCTTGCCCCCCATAAGATACAGTTCAGAGAAGCAAGAGCGAGATTCGTCCTTTTTTTCCTTTTTGATCTTGTCAATTTTCAGCTGGGAAAAGAGTGCAGTGATTCTGTTTTTTTTTTCCATATTTCGTCTCCTCGCAGCTCTAAAACTAAGGTTAGTATCTTATATTTTTGGAGCATCTCTTTCTTTGTTTCATTTTTATAGATTCTGTTGAAGAAATGATTGGTTTGTTTTTTGTAGTGTTGTAGAATTGCATTTTTTTTAGACTCTAGTTGCAAAGTTTTTTTTTTTTCTTCGTCTTTTTCTGTTTTTGTTTGATTTTCCCATTTTTGGGTGCTGACAAATCACAGGAGAAAGGAAGTGAAAGTTGGGATCTTTATTTATTTGGTCTCCCGTCTATTTTCCATCTAATTCTCCTATCCTCGTTAGCAAGATTATTTAGAGACTGTCTGGCATGGGCAACAGATATTTGAATATGGTTGAGATTTCTAGCTATCAATCCTTGGATCTCGGCAAAGAGCCTTTCAACAGATATTTGAATGTTTCAGATACTGCCTTTCGTTATCGTATACTTGTTCCTGCATGATTTGTTTATTATCTTATTGATTGTCGTCAACTTCATGAGAAAGTACGGGAGTATCCTCATTCTTCAAGAACGATTAGGCTTTGCCTTAAATTTTTTTTCGGCTCTCCAGAATGATGAAAGGATAATTGTTTCAGATAGTGTTGAATAAACACGGGCCTGTGTTTTATTGTCCTTGTGTCAATTTGTACCGGTTCGATCTTCATGTTATTTCAGACCAAAGTTACCAGGCCATTATAGATTAGACATCGATAGTTGCGGATGTGTGTTGTTGAAGTCATTTAACATTTAAGGTTATCAAATGGGTTTAGAAATTTCTTGTTCCTGTGTTTGATCCCAATTTAAAATCAGAAAAAATTTTCAATTGAAAATATCCTTCCTGTAGCATGTGGGGATGGTAATGTTCTTAAGGTTAACGTTAGACTACACGAGTACATCCTTTCTCAACAGACGTATGGGTCGTCATACATTGACAAGTTGTCAAATTGCCAGATTGCAATGGAGATATGGTTCTGGAATTGCTATTACTACTGTCCTATGATGTTAAGTACTGTTTTCAGTAGTGACAGACAACTTCCCTTCATGCTTTCAAATGGCACATCTATCAAGCTAGAACTATAACTAGATGATGCTTGTTCTATTAGAAATAAAAATTAATCTAACAACATAGTTGCGAAAGATAAATGCTCTTTTGGGAGAAGCTTATTTTGCTTATCAGCTAATGCAGCATACCTACTAGATGTGTTTTGTTTTTGCCCTAGAAATCTTTGCACCTCTGTAACCATCTCAGGGACCACCATTTGAAATCTTGAATGCCAATGTATGTATCTTCTCTTGCTTTTTCTCAAGCAGGCAAATATGTTCCCCTTGATATTGTAAAAAATATAGTTGGAGTAGATGTGCAAGCTACTGGTCGTTATCAAAGGGTGAAAGCTACTCAGTTCCCTTTAACAGCTTAGAGTTTAACTACAGTACCAACAGGTTCAGTTTGAAGTAAAAAGGAAAAAGTGCAATGATTATCTTATCGGCAATATAAAAATCATGCCTTTTGTTTATTTGTCCATTAGAAGTTGATGAAGTGGCAATTAATTTATTTAGTGGCTGAACTTAAGAATATAAAACAAAAGTGACCACCTTTCTGCATTCGGGATATGTTGGTGTCCAAGTCTTCTCACATTCCATGACTTGTGTAATGGTATGTTTGCTCGTGTATAAGATGGAGTTATTTGTGTGCAGCTTCACAAAATTGTTACTTTTCCTCTTCAAAACTACACAAGGATGCTCTAATTAACATTGTTCTGCTCTGTCAGTTTGGATGTGTCAGAGTTTTTCACGGTAATTCAAAATGGGAGGTGTACTGCAAAAGGGTGAATCTCCGAAGGCTTATTTACCTGAGACAAAGCTTGAGGCCAAAATCATCGGGGCAATGCAGAGGAGAGAAAGTGAAGGCAGCTCTGCTAAATCTTTCAACAGCATAATCTTGAAATTCCCCAAAATTGATGAGAATCTCAGAAAATGTAAAGCTATATTTCAGGAATTTGGTATGTACCAAAATCCATGCATTGTTTTTCACAGACTGCATTTAAAATTCGGCCTTTTGAACTCAACATTTGATGTATTCATAGCCTCAAACTACATGTCTAATTGTGGAAATAGAATTTTGTTGGCAGTTTATGTCATTCCAAAGTTTGAAGAAAAAATCAGCTGCTAGCAAATGTAATCTGATAAGTATCATCTTTTGATCATTGATGTTCCCTGTCCTGTGATGGATAAACATAGAATGCTTTTCTGTTTTCATTTCTTCATTTATGAATGCCATCAGTTCTTTGCAATTTGTTTTGGTCGTTGATTATTATACACATGTCCTCATATTTTTCTTTGCCTACTCACTGTTCCCTTACCAATTACATCAAGAAACAAGGTTCTTGCTACACTAATTTGTACTAATTTATTTGCATACCTATTTGTAGACATGGATGGAAATGGTGCCATAGATCCACAAGAACTAAAACAGTGTTTCAGAAAACTGGAGATTAGTTTTTCAGACGAGGAAATCAATGATCTCTTTGAAGCATGTGATATTAATGATGATATGGGAATGAAGTTCAATGAATTTATTGTTCTTCTTTGCCTTGTCTATCTTCTGAAGAATGACCCTGCTGCTGAGCATGCTGTATCCAGAATGTCATTTTCTGTTCTTAGATTCCCTCTTAACTTGGCTTAATCCTAAGTAATTGGATTTGTCATTGCAGACAAGTTTTTGTGATTAATAAAGGGCTACAACATTTTAGCGCATATATCATCTCTAATCTGTTTTCACCAAAGAAGAGTAGTGATCTGTTTGTCTTTGCGTTCTTCTTTATCATGCACTTCTCTTCATTAAAACATTATAACCTTTGATTTTTTCTCATTATTGCAATGCTATAGCTGCTTATTCCTAGAGTATATTGTTGGATTTATATGCTGCATTAGTGCCTTTCACATGCATGAGGAAATAAAGCGTGCATGGAGATTCTCTTCCTGTCCTTCCCTTCCACCATCCTTCCCCACCTCCCTTTCTTGGGAATTTTTTCCTTGACAGTAGAAGAAATCACGAATTGGACTGCCAAATCTTGAGGCTACATTTGAAACGTTGGTTGATGCTTTTGTATTTCTGGACAAGAACAAAGATGGTCAGGTCAGCAAGAATGAGATGGTTGAAGCAATAAATGAAACCACCTCAGGAGAGAGGTCATCTGGGCGTATTGCCATGAAAAGATTTGGTGAGTTCCTCCCACCTCTCACTCTCTTGTTCAAACACGAAATGCTTAGCGAATGCATACAGCTCGGCCAGGATGATGCTTCTTGAGTTTCTTTTGATGAATTTGTGGTTATCTGTGCTGTAAGCCACTTATTTCTTTAGTGTAAGTGATTGCTAAATACCTTACAAAGGCCACTTGGCCCACTTAAGTTTCTTATGTGCAAAGAGAGTCAGTATTGTTGTGGATTTATTGCAGGATTCACATCCTGACGTCCAATTTAGGAAATTGGTGTCAGTTTCTTGAGTCCTTATAGTTATCAAACTGACTTGTAAATGCATCCGGAATCATTTCTTTTTCTTATTTGCTTGTAGTTATTATTCCAGACAAAGTATGAAACTTTCTGCTGCATTGACTGGTACATTTTTTGTGGTCGTTTGGGCTAACTGCTAGCTTGGTGTTTGGAGCATGGAGAACGTGATTTCATATTATTGGTATGGTACACTCGTTTATTTGCCGAAGCCTCTGACGGCAATTTGTTCTGTTCTTGCAGAAGAGATGGACTGGGATAAGAATGGAATGGTCAATTTCAAGGAATTCCTTTTTGCTTTTACTCGGTGGGTTGGAATAGAGGATAACGATGATGATGATGATGATGAAGGCGCTTAGGAGTAGGGATGATTATAGTATTTTGAAGTGTCTTATTTCTATCTCTAGGCATATTGAGGAAGACTTCGGAGTAAATACTTTGTGAACAATGTGATCTCAACTGCAATAGGCTTTAGCTTTTCCAGTAATAAGTTAGTAAATTTGAACGCTGAACTGATCATGGTTATCAAATCCCACCATTCCAAATCCCTATTGTATATACTCTGTGACTGTAAATGGAGATCCACTATGACTAATTTTGAGCTCTGCGTTGAATTGTTGGAGGTCCACTATTTTGAGCTCTCTGTCGAGTTGCTGCATCCACTGCCTCCTGAAGTTGTTTATTAGCTAAAATCATGCTTACCACGAGAATCTTTAGCATTCAAACTTCTATGAAGCGTTTGTAGACCCTTTTTTCGTCACAGATGATGTGTTCTTGAAGTGGTAGTCGACACTTGTATCTCTCCACCATTGTAAAGCATAAAGCAAACCATAAATAGATTTTATCACTCTTTGGGTCTCCATCTTTCTTTTTCAATGTTATCGATCTTATTTCTGCTCATCTCTCGTTTTCTAAATTGTATGCATAAAGCATAAAATGCTATAGAAAGCTACTATCAGTGAAGCATTCGTAGAGCTGTACTAGCGTCTATCTTGTGAAACCTCGTTCCAAACGCTATTCTGCTTATGAGTGCTGTAACATTGACTGCTGTACTGATTGCTCTAACATGACCAACAACATTGACTGCTGTACTGATTGCTCTAACATGACCAACAACATTGACATACCCCTTATAAACCTCAAGTTGGACTTAAAAAGAAAACATGCAGATCAGAAGGAAAACCGCTATTTTGAGCCTTTAACCACACACACAATTTGAAAGCTCGTTAGTTTTGCACTTCTTTCCTTGAGAGGAGCCCTTGAAGAAAGGAACGTTGGATGAGGCATTGAAGGCTCAAAAATTTAACTAAGACCGAAAGCTCTATAGAATAAATGTAGCTCACATGAAAGCAACCTGCTCAGAACAAAAAATAAGCTAAAAGAACAAGCCGAGAATATGGAAGAGGTCATTGAAGCATACAACTCATAAAATCACTTCCAAAAGAATGCCTCAACAGAACTAAAGAAGCAATCCTACGCTTATTGTACATACGTCTGACAGCAATGGTGACCTTTTTACATGTCTTACAAGAATCCCCATGTTATCAAAACTTCCATCACACTCTTACAATGAGAGAGACTATAGCACAAGAATAGCATTGTAAAGCAAATGCTCCACCATGCAAGGAAAGTGTTCATAAGCAAACCCTCAGACCCCTAAGGTCTGTTACTATGTTATACTCTTGCTATTTATCTTCCAAGTAGTATGAAACACACTTCATATCATATAGAAACAAGTTAGAACCGGCAGAGTAGCACCAGTGCCCCGATGGCATTTGGAAGGATCTGCTGACCCAGCAATACCTTTGCATGCGGAACTGCTATTCACTGGAGAGATCAACACACAAGCTCCAAAAGCCAATCACCAAAAGGGATGGATTACCCCCTCGTTTTGGCCCTCTTCATCCCAAGGCTGTTATGGAAAGGGGACACAGATCCAGACATTTGGGAACCTTCTTCACGAAGAGTGCCATTAATCATGGCGAGTTCTCGTAACTGCTGCTTTTTATAGAAGTCCTGAGATTCATCCTGCATTTGAAGAGGACAGAATGCTTCATCATTGGATATCCCAATCTGTAAATATCTGTCTCCATTAAAATGCTGAGGAATTGCAGAAACAATTGAATTTCACAGGAGGAAGAGCATATATACATACCACAGGCTTCAGCAAATCCTCAAGTATCTCACGTGCTTGCATCAGACGAGCGTCGATTACCTCAACTGGCAATTCTGCTTCAACTAGTATGTGAAGTGGTTCATTTAGATGTTCATATCCTGGTTTGCCTCTCATCATGTCTTCCTTTTATATTGAACAATATTAAAGTTGTTATATTAATTTATGGTGATCCACAAGCTATTCACTGTATTTATGGGGAAGACCACCAAAGTCATTCCAGTCGTTACCTTTGTTGGGTCCTTAATGCTGCCACGGCCTCGAATGAGAACACGACAGTCAGTATTGGCTTCAACTCTCTTGAGAGAGTTCCCTCTAGGACCAAGGAGGCGTCCAACAAAATTAAACTGCAAAAGCAAGTTCTTCAAGTGAGTTTTAGAAAATCATGCATCATAACAACATAGAAACAGCAAATCCTGATCATACATTAGGATACTGTTCCACTGGAATGTCAACCCTGATTGTGCGTTTCACTATAAGACCTGATGAGCTTGCTTGAGAACCTAACCAATTTTGTGCAGATGGTGGCTGCATCAGACCTGATATCTGCAGAGTACGATCCCAAATATGGTCAACAAGGAAAGGACAACATCAGAAATTTCACATTTTATTTCCCATATAGCATGTGAGTGTTTCCACTGGGATGATACACAGATCCAATTCCAAAAACATTGAACGGGGAACTATGACAAAACAAACCCCTGAAAGGACCATACAAATGTATACCACCCACTAGATTTAGACACTACAAAACCATTCTTATATCGAAGTAAAATTAGATAACTGTGAAGTTAACAAGTTAATAGAGAATTGAAACCAGAATCCTAATGATCAGTGCATGTTATTACTGGAAAGTATAGAATATTCCTATACTTTTTAAATCGAATTTTCAAGAATTATCAATAGCCTGTTAGCACAATCACAGGTTAATTTTTCTTTTTTCACAGGTTAAATGTTCTTAGATTAATATCAATTACTTCTTTTAGCACATACAAACTCAAATGGTGGAGTTACTTAAAATATACATGTGCTTCCCCAAGTGGGCAGAACGAAGCAATGTGCTCTATCAGCATCCAATGCATTACCAATACAAAGAATTGAGTAAAGAAATATTCAGATTCATATGAAAGCAACAACAGGAATATCTCTAGTATGAGCATATATTAATATGAAAGACAGCAAATCTTTGCAACATCCTGCCAAGAAAGTTGATTACAGTGAAGAGAACAATCAGCTAACTGCAAAAGAAATTTTGAAGCAAGAAGTTCAGTTAAATATACATGACATTCTTGATGTTGTTAGCTTCTAAATACCTGTCATGGGGGAAACGCAAGTTAAAAGTTAAACGGCACTAGGAAAAGAAACCTAGTTAGTACTGATGTAAAAGAACTGTGTCAAGATGCTTCTGAAAAACAGTAAAGAATTAGATAAAACAAAGGTTATGTTAATGGTTAGTATCCATACTTCGGATTGAAATGGTGACGCCCATCTGTTCACATTAGCTCCTCCATGTGAATATATTCCTCCTGAAGCCAGGGGGCTAGCATGTTCAAGCCCACTTTGATCTAAAACTGATGCATTCCCCAAGAGTGTGGTTACACGCAATATTTCTGCTTCAAAAAGGTCAATTTTCAAGAATAAGATGTACCAGTTAGCATTTGTTAAATAATTAGTCAGCAGTCACCACAATATCGATAGATTCTAAGGATTCTTAACTGGTTAGTTAATGAACAATACTTCCAAACCTGACAAGCTTAGTCATTCAGAAGAATGTAGCCTAGGGTGAGGGACAACGAAAGTCTAGTACAGTCAAATACGGATATAATACATAGTCGTAATAAATCATGCTAGAATTATTGTTTCTAAAAGACAAGGATATCAGTATATCAGTAACTCAGTGCCTAGTTAAAACCTTACACAAAGAGTGATAACCAAGTCAACGAAGATAGGTACTCTTTTTCCTCTAGGAAGGTGAAAACGTTAGACACCGAGATGACAATAAATCCCAAGCCCCAAGGAATAAACGACAGGAGCGATCCACATGCTTCAGCAGTTTCAACTCAGAAACATACATCACCAGCCAAGGCAACTGATTTTGATCGGTCTCCCTCTAAAGGCTGAGCCTTGAATAGTAGACCAAATGTATGATTCCCTCCATTAAAGAAGTGTTATTAGCCATAATCTGTAATCCACTTGATAGAGTTTGAAAGCAAATTAGAATCAAATTTATTCAACTTACCATTTGACTTGATACCAAACTCAAACTTTACTTCATCATTCATAAAGTTTTCAAAAGAAAGCCAGATTTTATATGCAGGATGCCTTATTTCCAATAGTAAAGACAACCAATTTAATTCTTTTAACTGCTAATTGCGGAAGACAGAAACATAGTGATCCTAACTCCTAAGCACAATGAAAAAAATTCATCTACATATCCACTCAATATGGACCTTAGAGATTTAAAGAAACAGATTAAAAATAATTAAATATAGCCACCACCTATTTTTTGAGTATGTCCAGGATATACAATTTCACATTTCGGAGACATGTCCTACAACACCTACCTTTACTAACCACCACCCCCCCCAAAAAAAAATCAAGACCATCTTTTAAACTCATACTCTGTTCTTAACCCTGGATGGAGTAGTAAATCTTCACTCAACAGAAACATGAAAAAAGTATATCACTTCTCTTCTAATAGGCAATCATAATCGGTTTCAAACATTTAAAGCTGCTAATTCAAGATTAGAAAGTGGTAACTTCTGTAATCTCCATGCTATTGTCCTCCAGCATCAATAAAGAATCAGTATAATGGGATTCTTCAGATGCCTTAATGCTCATCCACCCCCTTTCTCCATGACGTTAGCTCTCCATTATTAACCAACAACACATGTTCTTTTCCATCTATTCCTTCTCCAGAATACCAAATGGCATTTTTTCTCCAAATAATTCTTTCCCTACCACTAATTTCATCTCCCAAAGAACTTAGTCAAGAGCCTCCACCCTTTCTCGGCCTCCTTCCCCACCATAACCAACCTTTCAGAATCTGATCACATCACCATAATCATGACGAGAATCACCAATCTACTACAGAGTCTGCAGCAGCTCTAATACCAATTTATGCTCGATGATACCAAGCTAATTATGCAACATGATCTTCCAATTCTATGACCTCCTTTCTGGCTAGTTCTCACATCTGCTGCCCCCAACCCCCAAACCAGATGACGACACAAGCAGTTTCCTGCAAGTTACTGTGAAAATTTTCCATTTTCCCATTTGCTCACTAGCTTCCCCTTTCTTAGTCACAAGAGTTGAGTAACTTTTCTCTATCAAAGAGACAAGCTTTCACAATGCAATAAAAACTAATGTCCTTGAGCCCTATTCTTCGATGGCTAAACTCTGGCACTGCAGTAGTGGAAAGGAGAGAACTAGGCATAGAAAATAGAAATGCTCATTCATTTCAGAATGTGACAATTGTTTAATGGTTACCATGGCTAGCCAAATTGGTGCATGGGGCTTTAGAAAGCACAACTATAGTTATAAAGCAATGACTTGTCAAAATTAGTTGCTGAGCGGACGTAGCTGGAACAAAGACAGTAGAAGGTACTGGTTGTCACAGGATTAACAAAAGATATACTTTTTATGCTTTTGGAAATGACATGAGTGCCGGTGGTGGTTTATTACATAAGATCTGCAGAGATTGTGATAATTGGTGGATCAGATTTTGCAACCATTTATGACTAGAAATGGAAATAGCAAAAGGGAAACAGAAATAATGCACCACATCATATGAACTTGAATGATATTTAGTGAAGGCACAGATATTTTAACGATCAGAGCAATCTCCATATTGCTATTACAGGAATACAGGAAGCAAGTCTTCAGAAGAGAGCCAGAAACAGCAAATGATCCTAAAATTATTCACTAAATGACGCAACTATTAAAGAGCCAACAAGACAACTACTAAACAACACATGTTATGTGCCACAAGATCCTTAAATAAGACACTTCCTTGATGATTTATACAAGGTAACTCGATGATCACGATCTACTTCAAACATTTCTGCCTTTCTCTACTCTTTTTCTTTTCCTTTTTTCTTTTTCCGTCCAATAAACACCAGGCATACACAGGTGGGGAAAGAATGCAGGGATCAAAGCAAACATCTAGGTACATAGAAGATATTTAGTAGGGTAGTTAGAGCTAACAGCATTTCAATAAATGAAAAAAGCAAAAGCATCCTTGTGGGCCTATATTCAATGAACTGGATGCGGCATTAAAGCCTTCACCAAAATAATCAGTACAACTGTAACCACTTGCTCATTTGTAATGCAAACCAAGATAAAAATTTCATCTCTAGGTCCTGGGCCCATCTTCCACCGAAGACTATTCTACGTGCCAAAAGCTACCAAAACTCAAGAATTATTAAGTTAGGAACGATCCAGGAGAAATGCTACTTTAACAGATTTGTTTAGTCGTGTGTGGCCATCACAACTACGTCAACCTGAGATACAGTAAACACAAGTGTAAAGTTTCATTCAGCCACGTGTTTAGCCATCACAAACACGTCAACTCTATTCTACAGCCACGTGCTCCACAGTTAATTAGCTTCTACCACAATATTACATGCACAAATAAGACCAACATAATAAATGGATAAAAGATTTATTTATCAAGTCAATCTCATACTCAATAATAAGGAACATAAGAAAGATCCAGTAGAAATTGCGCAAGATGGATGTCATGAGTAATTTTCTTCCCAAGTTTTCTTTTGATGTTATCCTTGCCAGACTTGTATGAAGCCTTAAAACAAGCTCATCAAGCAAAGTAGAAGAATATCCTTTATGGGATTTACTGACTCTGCAAGTGATCTCATGACATTATCCAGACAACCACCATAGGCAGTCATGAATTGATTCGTCAAAGACTCAAAGATGTGTGGGTCAGCTAAAGCAAACCAGAGATTAGTGAAAAAAATTGTAAAAATAGGCTGAAACAACTTCAACCATCTCATCAAAACGTCCCATGGGCGGCAACCATATCTAACATAGACAGACAATTACTACTATTAAACATAAACCAAAAACCCTCCTGCCGAGCCATTAAACCACAACAGCTAGCAGGAGATAATCTAAAAAGTGAGGCTACCAGCTTACCCTGATTCAACAGTCGATAACTATGGGGCAGCACTGGCATAAACGGATTAAGCTTATGCCTTTCCGCAAGTAACTCGGATAAATACCTGGCAACCAACGAACATAAAAGATTACAACACCAGCCAGCGCTTATGAAGGAAATAAATCACAAGAAATTTGTAGCGTTATAAAACAACAGAAAACAAAAGGAGAAGTGTGGGTATAATCAAAAGCAGCAGGCTTTAACATATATATAACGCACCCGTCAATCCAAAGAAAGCAGGAAGTTAATTGAATCGAAAAAAAGATCTAAACTTGATTAGAAAGGAGGTCATACTTTTCCTGCTCAGCAAGGGCGGAGGCGGCGGAGCGTAGACCACTGGCGGCGGCGGGGCCGATGTGAGGAGAGTGAGGGGCAGAGGGAGAGGGCGAGTAAGCCATGTACCTTCCAGACGACATCTCGTCTTTCTTTATTCACCGCCCGCCGATGTCTCCTTCAGATCCACCGACCAGTCAGTCCCTCGCTCCCTCTCTCTACTCTATATTATAGAATGAGCAGAGGCCAGAGATGATGACTATTATGGCTGAGGAGGCGTCGGTGAATGAAAAGGAAAGAAAAAAGAGAGACCAGAAAAAAATGTAAAAGAAAAGGGATGAGTAGCAATACTAGTGAGTAACAAGTACTGATACTATAATTAAGTGCTGACTACTGCTAGTAGTACGTAAACACTAGAAAGAAAGTAAAAAAGAAATAAGAAGGCCTCCTGTTAATTTTTTGTACAGAGGAGAGGAGAAGAGAATATTTATATTGAACGGGATGGATGGACAATTTTTCCAAAGGCACAGTGACGGAGTCCGGCGGTGCTGTGCTGTGCTGCTAATTCCTATAATCCTATACCCCAGTGATTCCAGTCCACTGTCTCCATTGCCGTTTACTCCACTCCCTCATTCACACACGTATTCATGTCAGTCATTTTGCGCTCCACTGCCAATGCATCCTTTGGTACTGCTCTGTGCACTCCCTCCCACTACGTTCTGCCACTTACCGCCGGTCAATATTGTTTACAACGCTACTTCTGTTGTGTTCAGTAACAACTGATAGTGAAAGAAATTGAATTCGCGCTGTGTAAGAATTCTTGAATTTATTCAGTGGGCGTGTTCTCAATTAAGGCGTAGACACTTGATAATATATGCATGTTCATATAGTGAATTTAATTAATATATAGCATTCGTTACTTAAACGCTTCTAAAAATGGTAATTTTGTCGATCCCAAAAAAACTGACTGAAGTTGCAGTAAATAGAAAAAGGTTTCTCCTTTCCTTTTTTTTTTTTTTTTCCTGCTTTTCACTGTCCGATCTCTTTGCAGGGGGCATGCCGGACCTGCATCTACAGTGTGTCTAAAGCACTTTGATGGGTTGTGATGATTGCATTACAATGACGATGGGCTGTCAATTTTCAATCTTTTAAATAAATGCGTCTATTTTTACTTTTTATGTTAGGTGCATCCGGAATGATGGAATATTGGCTCTTCCCTCTCGTGCATGGATATAATTACAAGTGGCTTGCTATGACTGTGGAAATTGTTTGTATGTTAAGTAAACAATAGAACAGAGTAGCCCTCTTAATTGGTTTGGTAGTCGGGATGCCATTGTTAAACATTCACCGGAAAACTACGTTATATGTACTATCATGTAGTGGTATAATTGTACATCATCTTCCCTCTCCGTAAATTTTGGAGGTCGATTGAACATTTATGTTGACTAATCTAATCACGGAATCCCTGGCGTTGTTGATATCCCGTTGCACGATGACCGCGTATCTTCTGGACTTTCTAACTTGTAAATTCATCATCCACCAAGGACAGAGAAGGGAGCCCGCGTGAATGGTCCAGCAGCAGCGCCTCTCACCAATGAATCTTGAGGTCACAAGTTCGAGTTTTCGCTCCGCTGGATTTCTCCGCGCACTTAACGTGTTCGGGTCGGGTTGGACTGTCGGATCCGGGCCGCAGGGGATTAGTCGGTCCCGTAAGAATTGACTCGAACACCCCCGTGTCGATAAAAAAAAAAAAAAAGGATAGAGAAGGGAAAAAAATAAAAGAGAAGTGAAAAATTATTCATTTCTCATCAACACAACACTACATTGTAGGTAGTAGTGAAAAATTAGTTGTGTCCCACTTCATGTCTAACATTTTATTATATGTTCAATTTTTCTTTACATATGTCCTATTTTTTATTATTTTTTTATTTTCTTGAGTTTCAATAATTACTAATCGAGTAAAGGATAAAATACAACAAACAAAAAAGAAAATCGCATGCAATGGAAAAACAAAAATACAAAAAAAAATCCGATTTTTTTCTCGATATTTTTGTCGTTTTAGTCTGTTGAATCTTGTATTCTACCAACCTGATAGTTATTGAGATTTAAGCTAACCAGTAAAAAAATTAAAATGGAATGTTCGCGAAAGGAAAATATGACAGTATATTAAAGGGCTAATATCATAAACCTCCCCTAAGATTTCTTCTAAATCACACCTAGCACCCCTGGAATGACAACTTTAGTATCCCCTTCTGTTTGACAATAGTAGTAATAGTGGATTATAAGAGAAATACTTTATTTTTGTTCCATTTTTACCCGCAGCCCAAGATGAATATTGAATTTTAGAAAATAAAAATAGAAACAAATAAGCATATGATATTAATTTAGAAGGTGAGGGGGTAAAAGTGTCATAAAAAAGAATGTTATAATTATGGACCTCCAGACAACCCCGCTACTGTGACTGTTGCTTCCAATGGTTAACTGATGATGCTTAATCTCTATAAATTGCCTTCAACTGAAGACACCATTAATATGCAGCACTTTAATGGGAAATTCTGCAACAAGTTGATCGGAGATTTAGTAAGGAATCAAACAGTTCTAATTGGTACATTGGCAGCTATATTTTTATTCAAATCGGAAAAATCGATTTAATGAAGTATAAGTAATATTTTCAGTGCTTCATATGCTTCCAAACTAAGTCAACATTATTAGTCATAGATAATACAAACTTCTGCAGTGATTATTTGGGGTGCACGTTGAAGTATAAGGAAATATGTAGCAATGTAGATTCCAATAGTTAATATATACCACAAAATTTAACAATCCTACATATCCCAATTTAGGAATTTTTTACTTCTTACTCACTATAAGATTAATACAACACACACGAAAAAATGCATGTTTATGTATACATCATAGCATTCCTACCCGTAAATACACAATATTGGTGATTTTTGGGTAATTTCTCCTCTTCTCATTGAGACAGCCTGTCACATCCTACTTCCAAGGGTGTTAGGTGTGATTTCGAAAATATGAAAGAAACTAGGTGTGATTAGAAGAAACTTCAGGGAAGGTTTTTGAATTCTGATATTAACCCCATAATAAAAGGCCGGAACGATGGCACGGGAGCGAAGGCCCTGGTGCAAAATTGTTTTCCACATTGGATAACCAACGAACGAGGGATTCTCTCTTAAATTCGTCATCGTTGATGTGATTGTTCAAATTAAGGCCGCTTTTAAACACCCCGCGTCTGGAACCTGGAGGCGGCAGTGCAATATCCATGTTCCAAATTCACGCTTTTAAACAAGCAGAGTTGTAATTAGACCTTTTATATTAGGGGTAATTTCAGAAACCTCCCCTAAAATTTTTGATAATTTCACTAATTTTCCCTAAAATTTACAAAATTACATAAATCTCTCATGAGATTAAGATTTGATAACAAAATTAGTCCAATTAGAAAAAGTAACATTCAAAAAACAGTTTAAAAAAAGAGATGAAACTTCTATTTCCTAAATACTCCTTATACATGTCTAAAAGTTGTATTAATAAAAAAATAAAAATAATTAAAAGTTAGAAATAATTAATACATACATTTCATAATCCAAAAAGTTCACATCTAATAAATTAGACAATACAAATAAGTAACAAAATTACATTAATGATCACAAACTTTAACAAAATAGAATAGTTATCTCTTTCAACATGATGTTTGTTATGATTTTTGTAACAAAATTTTTTTCCCAATTTTGCCTTTTTTTTTCCTCCTTCCTCCATCAGATATATCAATTGTTGTTATTTTGTAAATACAAGTCATCATTTATCATTAAAGAATTTTTTAGCAATTATTTTCATTAATTAGTATTTAATTACTTAATCGTTAGATATTAGTAAAGGAGCATGAAGGGAAAAGAAATGCATAATTCAAAAATTTTTTCAGTTCAAATCACAAGAATCATAACAAATATCATGTCAAAAAAGATGACTAGTCTATTTTGTTAAATCTTATAATCATTAGTATAGTTTTGTTGCTTGTTTTTGTTGTTTAATTTATTAAATATGAACTTTTTGAGTGGTGAAATGTGTGTATTAATTATTTTTATTCTTTTACTAATACAACTTATATATATGCATAAGGGGTATTTATGGAATAAAAGTTTTATCTTTCTCCTTAAAATATATTTTTAATATTATTTTCTCTAATTGGATTAATTTTGTTGTCAAAACCTTAACTTTAGGGGAGGTTTGTATAAATTTACAAACTTTAGAGCAGGCTAGTGAAATTGTAGAAACCTCAGGATAGGTTTCTGAAATTAACCCTTTATTTTATTTTGAGTCGAGCACAGAACAACGGACCACCAGTGACCAGACCCCGCAAGTCCTTGTTTATTGAATTGCAGTTAAAATTAGAGAAGACAGACGAACAGCCCAGCAATGGAGGAGAGGGACACGATACCCTTCAGAAACCTCCACGGTAGAGACTACCAAGGCCACAAGAAAAAGGTACCAAAATTCTTCACCTTCTCCCTCTTATGCAAATAAAGAAAGTTAAAGTCTTTCAGCTAAAAGCCCTGACTTTGTGGTGAATTTTGGTTTTCTGTGGTTAATTGTTTCTATTTCCCCAAAATATTTTGATTCAATTGCTGGAATAAGTATCACTGCTTAGATAAAGTGGTGGCTTTGCTCATGTTTTTTGTTTAAAATTCGTAACTCTTTTTTTTAATATATAATTTTTTGGGGTGGGCGTGAGTACAGGTGCATTCGGTGGCATGGAACTGCAGTGGGACGAAGCTCGCTTCTGGTTCGGTTGATCAAACTGCTCGCATTTGGCACATTGAGCATCACGGCCATGTATAAACTTTTCCTTTTTTTTTTCTTTCTTTTTTCCCTCGTTATTTCTCCTTTTAGTTTAAAATGCTGTTGTTGTTTTTCCCGTCTAAGATTGGAAAGGGTTTACTCTTTTTTCTTTGCTGATTCAAAATCGTGCTTTTTGTTTTCTGTAATGAAGTCTCCAGAACTATATAGTTTCATTTTTCTACTTTGAATTAGTTTTAGGGTTTGTGCTGAATTTGATGTTTTGATTTTGAAACAAAGTTATACACTCGGTTGACGAGTATATTAGCACTAGTATCAAACTTCCAACAGAAAGGCATGTGTCCTCTTAGTTAATCTGTTGGTAAAGCATCTGAATGCTGTTCAGGAGAGCCTGTTCTGGCTGCATATTTTGTCAACTCTATTTGCTGTATACATCCTTCTGTGGGAACTTTAAAAAAAAAATTGTCTTCAACAAATTTTTATTCCATTGGAGATCATGAGGTCCTTAGCTATGTGGCTTCCACAGCAATGCATATCTTGTTACCAATGCAGGCAGGAATGTTTTGGAATGAATGACCACTACAAGAGAGCTGCTTTTCTTTTCCGTTCTTTTCCGTCTCTCTTTCTGACATTGAACAATTTGGTATTCTCTGCCTTCTATGGCCATTTGGAATTTTTCTGCAGGGTAAAGTTAAAGATATAGAGTTGAAGGGTCACACTGATAGTGTGGATCAGTTGTGCTGGGATCCTAAACATGCTGATTTGATAGCAACTGCGTCAGGTGACAAGACAGTTCGCTTGTGGGATGCTCGTAGTAAGTGAACCGCCAGAATGCATACATCTGTTTAAATCTTACCAAGTAGTAATAACCTAACACTTCAATTGTAAGACATTTTAAAAAAGGTTTATGCTTAAATAGGTAAATAGAGTTTTGGAAAGGAGTTAATAGTCAAGTAACTATTTTGTTCTATTTATTCTGATGAAGTATCTTCTACGACATTAGGCCTTTGGATAAGTAACAGAGACTTTTGTTTTAGCTTTCAGTATTTATCTTGCTGTAGACTCACCCCCCCAACCCCCCTCCCCAAACAAAAAAAAATAGAAGAAAGTTTCACAAAGTGCGGAAAGGAATATTTTCTGCTTCCAAAGTAATGCTTCATCTTTCTGGCAACATCTGAAAATTTTCGTCTGCAGCTGTGCTCTTTAGTTGAAATAGACATTGAATGTAGCCAAAGAAAAGTTCACTCTTCAATGGAAAACAAACTTGACATTCTACTCTATCCACTGCATGGAGCTGACTTGACAACTCAACTTTATAAACAGCATACTGCTGCTAAGGGTGCTCATATATTTGTGTCTTGAATTGACAGGTGGAAAATGTTCACAGCAAGCTGAACTTAGCGGAGAGAATATCAATATTACCTATAAGCCTGATGGGACACATATTGCTGTAGGGAACAGGGTATGCCATGCATTCCTTGCCTAACATTTTAAAGCTTTTATGGGTTCAGTATCCACAGTCTGGAACTGGATCTATTTTGCAATTATGTTTTCTCCTGCAAATCCATGTTCGTTTCCAAAGAATTATATTAATGCACGCAGATTAGTATGTAACTTGTTATCTATTTCTATCTAATTAGAAATTATGTTGCAGCTCTTCTTACAGTCTTGATGTGTTGTAGGATGATGAATTGACTATATTGGATGTTCGCAAATTTAAGCCTCTCCACAAGCGCAAGTTCACATATGAGGTACATTCATGTTTCAGCTAATGGTATTATTTTCATACAAGTTGTTCGTGGTTCATTTGTGATGGTGGTTGGAGGAGGAAGTGGTCTTTAGAGTCCACATCAGGTTATTTTATGCAACATGAGATCTTGCAAACTTTACTTGGGGTATATCTTACCTAGTTATTCTAGGACTTTTAATGGCCATTTTGCCTTTCCTTCAGTGTCATGAATACACTTGTCTGAGATAATAAGTCTGGGATGATGTTGTTGATATTTCATGTGCATAGCAGAAAACCTGTACTTCTGGTTAACTGTTATAATTTTATGTACTTGTCTGAAGTAATTTACCTGATGATTAGCATTTCTTCTTTCCACATTCCTTCTCAGTGAGTCAATTGAGATGCCTTGTCTTTATAATCTGAGATGAAGTCTTTAATTCAGGTCAATGAGATTGCATGGAACATGACAGGAGACAAGTTCTTTCTGACCACAGGGAATGGTGAGAAGAAATTAAGTGGAAACATCTATCATTCAGTGTACTTGCTTAAGAAATTTGATTTTATCTATTTTGTGTCCATATATTACAATTGCACTCCTTTCCTTTTGCTCCTTAGGTACTGTGGAAGTACTAGCTTATCCATCTCTTGATCGAGTTGACACCCTTATGGCTCATACAGCTGGTTGCTACTGCATTGCCATTGACCCATTAGGAAGGTGTTTCTCTGCATATTCTGTTGGCTATCAGCTTCTACTCTAATACATAATTTTCAGTGTGAAAAATAAAAAAACCCTTGAGAATGTCTTGGAACTAGTATATTTTGTTGGTTACAATTTTACAAGCTTTCAGGGTGGTAATTGATCAAATAACAATGCAAACCAAGGGGAGTGTTTGGATAGAGATTATTTGAAATACTATTTGGAATAATATATTGTAGCACTTTTTGTGATGTGATGTATATGGGATAAAATAGTAGTTGAAAATATAAAAAGGTGGTTGGAAAATGTGTTTATAATGCAAGCAAAATTATATTTGAAATAACTTGTGTATCCAAAGTGTATCAATTTGAAATTTGCTGCCTTGTGCAGATACGTTGCTGTTGGAAGTGCTGATTCCTTGGTCAGTCTTTGGGATATCAAGGAGATGCTATGTCTGCGCACGTTTACGAAACTTGAGTAAGTACTTCTTTTCCACGTTCCCTTCTATGAAATTAAGAAAGAGAGAAAACTCCCCAATCTTATTCATTGACCACTTGCTCATATAAGGAAATTGTATAAATAAAATTGGAACATATGCTTGTCTTCTTTCCTATGTTTGTCCAGACCTGAAATGATTTCATGCACTTTCTTAAAGAGCTGTAACTCTTTACATTCTACTCATCTTTGTTTTATTTTCTCAGATGGCCAGTTAGAACAATAAGTTTCAATCACACGGGAGAGTACATTGCTTCAGCCAGTGAGGATTTGTTTATTGATATTGTATGTTTTTCTAAGTTGTCTCCTGCTGGTAGATGATGCTTAATTCTGAAGTTACTAAGTTCTGATCCAGTCAACATTTATGTCTCTTCATGCGTCAGTCAAATGTTCAAACTGGACGAACAGTTCACCAAATTCCATGTCGAGCTGCAATGAATAGTGTAGAATGGAACCCAAAGCACAACTTACTAGCATATGCAGGAGATGATAAGAACAAATATCAGGCTGATGAAGGTTACTGGATTTCCTGTTCTCTTTGTAAACTAAGAAGGTGTTGTTTTGTAGCTACAAAATTTGAATAACGTTTCCCTACTTTGTTGCAGGTATATTTCGGATATTTGGCTTTGAGAGTGCCTAGTTGTCTGATGCACTGCTGAGGAGGAAGAAGTCATTTGAGGCTTCGGATACTTTTTTTCTGCATGCTGTTGTTGCCCTATTCTGTTGCTGGTGTATTTTGGATATTATTATGATAGTGCGGCCATATTTGGTCAATTTGTATTTATCTTCAGTTTTGTCTTCTTGAGGTAGTGTGTATTCAAGGGTTGGGGATATTTATCAGTAGTGATTTCTTGCATAGCATTTTACCATGAATCAAAAGCCTGAAAATTGGGCCATTCATCAGCGTTCTTCTAATTTTATCTTTTTTGGAGTTGGAGGCGCAGAGGTTATTGCTGTAAGAATTGCGGTAAAACAAAAAAGAAAGGGGCAAGGGACTTGGCAAACTATCATAAAAATAAAATATCAACTTAATTTCAGCGGACCTTCCCTTTGCATAACAGACTCGAACACAAGCAGTGTTGCAAAAACTGCATTTGAAACTTGATCTGAGTGCTGCAAATTGCAAACACAAAATGTCTTGAAGAAGCACCTGCTGTGTGAACCAAAATAACCACTAGGAAGTGAACTGTTGGAGACCAGTTGTTGCCTCAACCTTTTGAGGTTTCTTATCCAAATCAGTAGAACACCACCAAGGTAAACTTCTAAGCGACCGTTATCAGCAGCAAAATGCATGTAATTATTGACCCAAGCATGCGGTACAAGAAGCTTGACGAGACACTCTGGACGTGGATATTTCAGTAACGTTCGTTCGGACCAGGATGCTTCACCCCCTTGAAGAGATGGACCCCCAATGTGTATTAAGCAATGCAAAATTGATTACAAGCCTCGTAGCTCTTGATTCTGAAAAGTAGGACTGTGTCTGGAAACCCAAGGGAGAAATTAGCCCCACATAAAATTCACCTTCTTAGTTCTTACTAATACAAGGAGAGGCCGAGCGGCCTTGGCTAATGAATAGGAGATAATGAAATTTACCTTTCCAGTGATTTCTTCCTTTTAACCGTTTTGTTTTTCAACTCTTGTAGCTTATGTGCTTGAATGGAGGGAAGTAACTAAGCACAAAGGATGAATCTGCTGGTGGGGAAGATCAGGCCTGCAAAACAAACCAGGCAAAGGGTAATGAGATACTGGGAGAGCGAAGAAAGGGGCTTCCATTTGATCTCCACACTAGAGCTTTTCATTCTTTTTCCATTCTGGGGCTCCTTAGACAAATCAAAGCTAGCCCCCTTCATCCTCAGTTCTTGAATACATCTTGTAAGTGTTCGATTATCGTTCTTCTCTCTCTGCAACTGATTAGTCACTTTCCAGTACCTGAAAAGCTTCATCTGAACCAAAAACACGATAACTAGAGAAGTACACATGCTCAAAACAGATGGGATCCACCATCTGTGGCACATATTACGGTGCTGGTTCTCGTCTGAATTATAAGATGTAAATGAAATTGTTAAGAATAGCCCGTGAAAAATAAAGTAAAAACAACACAGCTGAAATATTTCTTTTCTAATATTATCCAATCTGGCTTCTTTTATGGCAATTTTGCGGCCAAAAAGATCTTCTTCTCTTTGCCAGAGCTTGAGAAGCAAGAGATGGCCTGGGCTTTGGGAGATCTCCATTAATGGATGGTGTTGTATGGCTGAAGATGTTGTGCTCATTGCAGAGATGAGCTTCTGCTGATGCTCTTCGTCTACAGGGATTTCGACTACGACATGGGCATCTTTCGTTTCTGCCATTTGATCAGAGTTGCTTGAAAGCAAAAAAATTGACGATTAATTGAACAATAATTGGAGAACTAAATTAAAAGATGGATAAAAGAACTCAGAAAAATCTGTGCTTTGAATATCAGCGAATTCACGATTAACAAAAAGGTAACCAGCAATGAGGAGGCAAATATTTTGATGATCGCAGATAGAAGAGTTAGAGAGTTTGCAGATCTGGTGCCGATAAATGTTGGGATATTTAAATGATGCAAAACGCCTGAGTTTAGCAACGGTCATATTTTTCCCAATGCATTGCCGGCACCTGCGCAAGTAACGTTCGGATCTCTATTAAATTTTTCAAGGCACGTAAGTACGGTAATTTGCTCTTTCCTTTTCTTTTCTTTTTTCCTCCCATTTTCTTTTTAAATGCTTCAGACAGCTACTACAGCTACTGAGGGAAAAAAATACATTAAAAGAAACTAATTTGATCATTTTTGTATCTCCATTAAAAAAAAATTATGTCCTTCCATTGGCTGGCAAAATGAAGATAATTATCTTTCTTTTTTTTTTTCCAATTGGAGATTCTAATGGTGCGCTTGATAAAATTGAAATCTGAAATATAAATTATTAAGTAATTGAATTGATATGCACTAAATTCGATATATTTGAGTGTATATGACTTATCTTTTGAGATAAATTTTTTCTAATAAATTCAGTACCACTTAATTAATGAATTAATCTTCTATACATTGACAATGCATACACTTTCACTATTATATGCATTAATCCGAATTTAAATTTGCAACTCAAGTTTTGCATATGTGTCATATATCCAACCGTGATAGTCACCGTCAATGTATATAAGATTTACTTTTAATTAATTTAGATGTTCTATTTTTTTTTTATCATAAAACATGTCTAAACACGTCAGCTAAACTGAGTTTTAAGTAACTATATATATTCAAGATAGATCTTAACTATATATATTCAAGATAGATCTAGTGCGAGACTGCTTGCTGCAGTTCCTGATTTTAATTCTTAAAAATTCACATTTACATTTTTAAGAGATTACCTCAGCACATAATATAATAATTGGTTGGAGCAGAATTTTCAATATTCTTAAATATAGAACGGAAAGCAAGTATATATGTTGGTCTAACAACTTTTTTTTTTAATTTCAGTAATGCCCTATAGTCATTATTCTCTCTCTGTCTCTCTCTCTCTCTCTCTTTATTTTCTTTTTTAATTGAGTAACTACCTATTAATTTAACACAAATTCCTGCTTTTTCAGTTATTATTTTTGTTAAAATAGCATGTAGGCGTGCCTCTCTCAATGGTGCTCATAGATATTAATCTTTCCAATCAAATTGTTTTACTTGGTTAGGACCTAGGAATTAGAAGCAAGATTTTTTTCCCTTTTATTTTGGTAAATAAAAGTTTGGGTGGGTTCACCTCAAATTACTATCACAAGTTAAGACTCACATCCGAAATCATATGTTACTTATAAAAATCATATGTCACTTATAAAAATTCTTACAGATCGCCTGCCAACACAATTCTTATAGAAACAACATATTTTAACATCATCCAACAAAACTATACACTTTTTTTTAATGCTACACCACCTATATCAGGTGGCAACAAAGCTATACGCATGTAATTATAGAACCAAAAACTAGGATGGTTGTCAACAAGCCTTTAGGATGGTTAGTTTCATAAAATAATTTGTTTTTCATTAAGAAAAAATGTAAACGCCTAATAATTTGTTCTTCATAAAATGGTTGTTTTTTGGCACCATTTAGATGGTCCTTAAAATTGGACAAATAAAATTAAAAAAAAAAAGGAAAAAGAAAGCAAAAACTTATTAGTGCCTAACAAATAGAGTCCGCGATTCTACGTGGAATGTGATTCCATGCCTAAGCATTCTGCAAACGGCCCCAAACAACTTAGACGGCCGAAAACTCATCCACGCGTTGACGAAAGTGTCTTCCCTGTCAATTTGACATAACTTGCTCAGCCAGTATCCCAGTTTCAAGTTCTGGAATATATTATTGTTACGACGTGTTGCTTAGTCGAATTAATCAGCAGTTGATTTTTCCTTCCCTGGGCAAGAATGTCATAAATGTTATTGTAAGGCAGTCAAATAAGTTGATAGCACATTTATTCCAAATAATATTTTACACATTTCATCGTAAACACATTTTTCAACTCACCTTTTTATATTTTCAACTATATTTTATCTCACATACATCACATCATAAAGAGTGTTATAGTAATTATTCCAAATAATGTTTCAACTAATAATCTATCCAAACACCCATGTTAAAAAAAAGTCGATATACTAACATCAACACATAATTTAGTAACTTTAACTTGTGTATGAAAACATCTTTAAAAATATTTATATAAACATATTATCTTATAAATCAAAGTAAAAATTTAATGTATTTAGGAGCATTTCAGCATAATAATAAAGTAAATGAGAAGTTTGAGTTTGGGATCATAATAAATAGAGAGACTGTTTGTGATTTCTCCAATGTGGAGATTTTTTTTTCCTCTCATAATGAGACTGAAATTAAAACAGAAAAAACAATACCAAATAAATTAAAATTGTCAATCTAGTGACGCTGATACTATGCATAAGCTTTTAAATAACAAATTCATAATCACATAAGTTTATAATTTTGTAGGAGAGGGGCTAAATTCACACCTCTCTATACTAAATTCGCACCTTATACATGTATTATACACTTGTGCCCTTAGATTTTAAGTTTATTTAATGCTTCTTGTAGTTTCAATAAACATATATTTATATAATAAAAAAGAGAAAAAACAAATGGTTGCATTATAAAATAAAAAAATTTAAAACATTTTGCAAGGGTTTAAGAACATTTACTAATTTAAAAGTTAAATTAACAATTCAAAATTTTCAAATACTATTAAGCATGCAAGTAAAAATGTCCACATATTTCAATTCCATGAAATTAAAATCAAGCAAGTTTCAAGATACAATATGCAATCATATTGACTTTATACTAGTAATACATAGTATTTGGTTATATGTAAGATTTAAAGAAAAATCAATAAAGGAGAACGATAGTAGATCATAAGAGGGAAGAGAAGAAAAAAAATGTTGAATGAGAGAAACAAGAAAAGGAATTTTTATATAAGACTTCAATAAAGATTTTAATACGAATATTTTTTTTGTAGAAAATATATTAATATTCCCTCTCTTCATTATGTAGAAAGCTAATTAAATACTATAAAAAAGTGTTGATTTAATGTATAAAAGCCAAGGACATAAATGTTTAATAAGTGTTTAGAGTGTGAATTTAGTATGTATGAGTATGAATATAACCCCTCCCATTCTATAGTCTTATCTCTAAACTCTTAAACAAGATTAGAGAAAATAATTAATTGCGTACTTTTTCATGTAGGCTCGAGCTACCGTTTTTACTTTACTTCTAATGCAAAATAAGTCATTCTAAATTAATGATGAAGATGAGATGTTGTAGCACTAGAGAAAGTGAAATATTACTCATCTCAAACCAATATAAATGTTTTATAGCTATGCTAAATATATATATTCTGAAGCTATCTTAGAAACTACAATAATTAATGGTAGATTTACCAAACATAAGAGTCTATTTATATTTTGTAAATATTTTTTTTGTGTAAGTGAGAGGTTTCAATCTTACAATAATCCTTTAAAAACTAAAGATATAATAATAGTTCCTTTGATCTTACATATTAATATATTATTATCAGGCCGTTTGGATTGTTATTTTCTAGAGTTTTTATTGAAAAATGTATTATAATGATTTGCTGTATGGTAAAAAAAAAAAGTGATTGAAAAATATGTTCGTGAAAAACGTAAAATTTTGCTAAAGAGAAATTGCAATCCAAACAAGGCCTTAGTTATTAAAATTTACTACTTGTTATTTTTAGGCTTAAAGTACAAGGAAAATTGTTCACAATTTTGTTTACATTTTGTCAAATAAGTTTTTTTGTCATTCACATCTAAAATGTTCTTACAAAATCAAGTTAGCTAAATTTTGATTCCAACCATAATTTTCGATCACTTCTCTGCTCGAGTCCACTATACGATACAAACATGTTTTTTTAGGTGTAAATAGGCCAAATTTTGATTTTTTTAGTGGCAAAAATAAATATGAGTTGAGTTATTTGTTTAACTAGAGGAACAAAAAAGAATGTGGGTTGGGTAATTTATTTAACTGCAAATGGAATCTGACTTTTGTTGCACTCAAAACAGTGTTTGTAGCAGGTTATACGATGGATTCAAGTTAAAAAGTGATTGAAAATCTAAATTAGACTGCACACGATAAATTTGAAGTTTAAAAACTAAAATTTGAAATATGAATTCATTAAGTTAAATACTACTAATATGATACATTTAAATTTGTATCATATTAAGTGATAAGTAAATAGTTTATTATTTATTCTTAAGAGCAAGTTTTATCTAAAAAATTTAGTGCCATTTAATTAATTCAGATAGTGCATTTTTAGTTATCAAATGTGTCTAAACATAAAATATTAAGAATTGAATCCATTAAATTTAAGTGTTGAATTGAATTATTAAATAGAATTAAATGCTAAATTAAATTGTCAAATAGAGTTAAATAGTTATATACTGAATTGGAGGGACTATTGCCGACTTATTATTATTTAGTGGGTTAAATGCAAAAAATCCCTACAAGTTATATACCTAGTTACAATTTACCCCATAAACTATAATAATAAGCATTTTGGCCCATTGAAGTAAAACCTCGACTAAAGGCTTACGCATTCTTAGCCGCATCTATTAGTTTGCTACTGAACCCTCCTCGTCCATCGAGAAAACTAATTAGCACAAGTCAACGAATAGTAATAAAAGCTGGAAATTCACCGCCGGTGCCGGTTTCCAGTAAACTCTGAGGCCCCAAAATTTGTTTTCCCATTATTTCTTGTCAAGAAAGAAAAACCCGACCAAACCGCTCACTATATATACGCATGTTCCGATGAATTCCTTCTGCTAAGCTGAATTTCAGGTATAATATTCGAGAATTTGGAGACTAAAGATTAGTTCTTTTTGCTAATTTCAACTTGTTGTAAGAGGGGGAGACAGTAAGAATGCATTTGTACAATGCTTGGTTGCCGCCGGCGGTGGCGGAGGAGACGAAGAAGGAGAAAGAATCATTCCACAAAGTGTTGAAGGCCGTGAAGGAATCGTATAAAGTGGATGATCCTGAATCTGTTTACGCCACTCTTAAATGGGTCTCCGTTATTGACCTGTGAGTTTTCATTTCTTACTTCTACTACTTTTATCCGTGTAGCTGTAAGAATTCGACATTTTGAAATTGTTACTGAAATTGAGACCCTTTTGCTGCTTATGAAATTGGGTTCTATGATTGCTTTAGTTATAAAAGGTGCTTTGGTATGTCAGAGGTCTCTTCTACATTTATGGGGTCCTTTTTATCTTTTTTTTTTCTGATTAATTTGTCAAATTTCATATTTTTTTAGTCTTTTCTATGAATATGAAAAGTTAGAATGTAAGTTAGTATGTCCTTGAAGGGTACAATTTGATGTGAGTTAATTACAAGTTGATTTCTAGCATTTATTGGGGCTTCTTTTCATGTCTGGTACTGGTATGGCATGCTTACCGTAAAGGAACCTACAATTTGGAATGAATGGAGTGAAGAAGTGAGAAATGAATTGTTGGCAATGGGATAAGTAGTAAGTGTACTTGGCGCTGAAGTGAAGCTATTTTTTTTCATTTCCTTGTGCAGGTTTATAAAGGCGAAAAGTGAACTTTTAATGGAAGATGTGACAGCTGTTGTGGAAACTGGGTTGGAACTGTTCCAAATATCAGAGAACAAACTTCACGTGCAGGTAGTGCTTTTGACGTAGACTGCATAATCCTTATTCTTTTGCTTGTTGATATATTTCCAGTAACGGTGCTGGTTTGACTTATTTTTACTAGGTTAGATGGGGAAATCTCTTGGTAAAAATATTGAACAAATATCGAAAGAAGTTGTCCTTGAAAGTTCAGTGGCGCCCTCTGTATGATACCCTGATCCATACGCATTTCAAGAGGTCAGTTTCTTTACATATGGACATACACTTTTTATTCCCTTCTGCAGTCCATGCAGTAATGTAATTAATTTGTCATTTGGCAAAATAAGAGACAAAAGATGCATGGCAAGGTGCTAAGTGTTTTGTGCTGATTACTAAACGTGGTTTATCTTGAAATGGATATGAGGTAGAATATGAGTGTAGGAAATTACCAGTGAATAGCTTTACTAGATAAGGTAGTGCTTTAAGGGTTGGGAGACATGCAGTTAGAATAGCTTGTGAATGTTCAATGCAGATGAATAACAAATGAACGTTTGGGTGGAGAAAAGATAAGAAAAAATGATGTAAACAGAGTATGCAATAAACAAGGTAACTTCTGGTATAACCAATAAATTAACTCAGACTCAAGCTGAATAAACTTTGGTTCTGTGTAGTCAATCCAAATTATTGAAAGATTCTTTGAGTCAAGTCGTATGGAATTATGGGACATACATTTACTTAGCTAATTTTCAAATTTTTTGTGCAACCCTGGACCTTCAATTGCTACTGTCATTTTCATGTGATTTTAGTTTGTTAATTACTATAAGCATTTGTTGAACTTCTAAAGCATCACATTGACAAGTAAATCTGGTCATGGCTGCAGGAACACTGGCCCAGAAGGGTGGAGAGTGAGACAACGACATTTTTCGACAGTTACTTCTCTTGTTCGATCCTCTAGGAGATTCTTCCCTCCAGGCTCTGCCTTTGAGATATGGTCTGAATTTAGGTGATATTCTTTGCTCTTTTCTCTTTACACATTACCATCAAGTGTTTAAAATTGTGGATGAAAAAGAGCAAGTGTTTCAGACTTAATTTTATACTTGAAACATCTAGTGTGGAAATCAATAAAATTTTTAACAAACTTGTATGCTGCTGCTATTATGCCATCCCTATTATTGGTTTCAATTGATGCATCTTGTAAATTCTCAGTGCTAAGATCACAAACTTCTTGTTAAGTGGTGTTTTATGTGATGTCCTCTTTCAATTTTGTGTTCTTTTTGCTACTTTTTAGAGCTTGCTTTATGCTTACCTTTCCACAGTATACAGCTCTTGTTTTAATGTGGTTTCATTGTTATGTTCAACCTGTCAATTGATGTTATAAATTTGCTGGTACTGTCAAACATGCTTTTAATCATCTACCTATTGTATGATACCCATTTACAGATCTTTATTGGAAAACCCATGGCATAACTCTTCTTTTGAAGGTTCTGGGTTTGTTCGGCTGTTCCTTCCAACAAACTTGGACAATCAGGACTTCTTTTCACAGTAAGGAAAACTAGTAATTGTTGGAAGACTCTTCTGTAACGGTTATTCTAATTGTATGGTAAACTGAATTTATTTCATCTCTTATTGCAGAGAATGGATGAATTTATGTTTAGACCACTGGGATTCTGTACCAAATAGTCAGTTCTGGAACAGCCAATGGGCATCCGTTACAGCTCGCGTAATAAAGAATTATAAGTTTATTGACTGGGAGAAGTTTTTACCTACTCTTTTCAATAGATACTTGAATATGTTTGAGGTGAGTATACCTTTGCCTGATTTGCTTATTTAGACTAATAGCTCACATGTGGAATCAAAGTAAACCTCATCTGTGGTAATTCATGCTTTGTGAAAGACTTGCTTCTTTTCCTCTCCAAAGGGATCTATCAATTTTTAGTTTAAAGTTAGAGAATAAGTCTTTACCTGCTTGATTTTATCTCCTCATGAATCGTGGATGTCTAATAAAGTTGGCTCAGGATAAATTTTTGTCATTGCTGGACTATTTATGCTTGCTATCTCTGCCTCGAAAGCTACAGGCTTCTTCAAAGTGAATGATAGTGTCAAATCAAATAAGTAAGGGTTCAGCTGTAACTGTGAATGTAAATATAAAGCATGAAACTTATGAAGTCATTGATGTTTTAGCATCAAAATGCTATTTTACCATCCAAGAGATTAATTTTTGGGGATACATGACAAAAAGGAAGTTGAGATAGTCAGATTGGGATATGGTTTTGATATGTGCTTAAGCACTGGTTTTAGTGAGTGAAAGGGATTTTTTGGAGTTTACTTGAGAATTATGTGGAGCTTAATCCACAGAAGAAGGCAGGTTGATTACACTTAAGGTAGACCTTAAAATATGGGATTATCTGATTGAGATAAAGCAGTTATTGATTCCAGCACTATGTGGAAACTGTGGAACTGGTGGAACATTGGGTGGTCAGGGGGCTTCTACGACTTGGCTATGTAATGCATTAATCAAGAAGCAAATCTTGTGTGGAATGATTGATTTATCTCAAAAAAGTCTTATTTGATTTATTTAGGATAGGGTTTTGCACTCCACACCAATCATGGTTTTGTGTTTTCTATTTGTTTTATCTTTCTTGTTTCCATGGATGATGTTTGATGGTCACACTCAAGGGAGATGCACACACTCTACGTGTTTGTGCAATTGTGGAATAAGTAACTTAGAAAAATGAAATAAAAAAAGAATAACTGAATTGAAAGGAAGAGACTTAAAGTTGTAGAAAGATATAGGCATTAGATAGTTACTAGCCTGAGGATATTAATGGAGATTAGAAAAGTTGTTACGCCCAGAGGGTGCTCAATCTTTAACATTGTAATGATGGCTAGTGTAGCTTTAAAATGCTTCACCGCAGAAATGTGGCTCTGGATTTGAGTTTTGTGTCAGCCATTTCTGCAAAAAAGTTGAAAGTCATCGTACTGGTTTAAACTTTTTTCAGTTACCAAAAGTAAATAAATAAATAAATAAATAAATAAATACTTGGTACATCTTATAATCTATGAGCAATAACAGGTTCCTGTAGCTAATGGGAGTGGCTCAAATCCGTTTTCTGTGGATGTTTCAAGAAATACCAGATTCTTGTTTTCAAATAGAACAGTTACTCCATCAAAGGCTATTGCTAAATCAATTGTAAGTTAATATTTTGAAGTATGAGAAGTTAAGAATGTGTTATGTAGTTCCATGAAATATTTACTTATTATCTCACTTCTGATGCAGGTTTATCTATTGAAACCTGATGGTGCAGCACAAAAATACTTTGAGAAATTGGTCAACCTCTTGGAACAGTTTGTTTTCTGAAATTTTGTTGTTTTACATCCAACAAAAATTGATTTTGCTGGATAAGATATTGTCATTTACCCATTTTTTAAATCCAGATATTATCATCCTTCTAATGGCGGTCGTTGGACTTATTCACTGGAGCGCTTTTTGGCTTACTTGGTTCACATATTTCACAAACGTTTGCTACATGAGCAAATGTCAGATAATCTATCCTTGTGAGTTTAGTTTACATTTATCAGTGATATGTGGATTGCTTTCTTAATTGGGAATTGTTGATCTTCAGGAGCAGCAGGGATGATGGCAAGAAAAGTGAACTCTTCCTCCAGCAGCCTGACCGACTTTCTTTTATAAATGCATTGCTGAAGCTGATTGATCGTGGTCAATATAGCAAGAATGAGAATCTATCTGATACAGTTGCTGCAGCAACCTCTGTTTTGTCATACCTGGAACCTTCACTTGTTCTACCATTTTTAGCATCTCGCTTCCACATGGCTTTGGAGACTGTCAGTATACTACAAAAACTACTTTTTAGCTGGATTTGAAATGGAAAAATTATTGTTCTTTCAATTCCCTAAAAAGCTTTCCATCTTGCCAAACTTTTTTAATTCCATCAATTTTGATTTTTGTATCAGATGACAGCTACACACCAGTTGAAGAGTGCTGTGACATCTGTGGCTTATGCAGGGCGATCGCTGTTTCTCACTACCCTGTCATGTTCACCTTTCAAACAAGATGATTTTGGTGGCACCGATTCTTTCAGTGATCTTCTGATGATTGCTTTGTCCAATGCCTTATTTGGTTTAGATGCCAATGATCCACCAAAAACCTTGGCAACCATGCAACTGATTGGTTCTTTGTTCTCCAATGTAAATGTTGATATTTATAATACCTGTGGAAAAATGTATGCATTCTTTAAATGTTACTCAGCTGTCTTTCACTTGCAGATGGCTTTGCTGGAAGATAGTACAAATGAATTATCACCCTTACCAGAATTTCAGTTTTCCGAGTGGCTTGATGAGTTCTTGATTCGTCTTTTTTCTTTGCTTCGGCACTTGGAACCAAGCGGTGTTCTGTAAGTAGGAATTTCGATGTCTCATCCTTCTATCTGTCTGCAGTCTCTAACGAAAATTACCGCTGCTCTTGTTCTTTATACTGGTTTTTACTAGCTGCATTGGTGCAGGAATGAAGGAGTTCATTCATCAACAACTTCAGGAACAATTCTTGTTGAGGATGGTCCTTACTACTTCTGCATGTTAGAAATTGTCCTAGGGAGGCTTTCAAGAGCACTTTATAAACAGGTGCTTGTTGTTCTGTAGTTGAATAATTGTTTCAAATTCTGAATATCTATTTCTTGAAGATATTGTGATTTTAATCATCTTCAACAGGCTTTAAACAAAATTTCCAAGTTTGTTAAATCAAATATTCTTCCTGGGGCAATTGCTGAAGTAGGACTACTATGTTGTGCCTGTGTCAATTCAAATCCAGAAGAGGCAGTTCTTCATATCGTTGAGCCAATTCTACTGTCTGTTATATCTTCCTTGAGAGAGACACCTGTTATGGGTTATGGAGGGAGAAGAACTTCTGTAGCCATTGGACGAAGCAAGGTTTCTTCAACTGTAATTGGATCTTTTATTGGCTTTAAAATTGTCTTGAGTTCTCTTCCTGATAATTAGCAGTGTTTCTTCCAGGAAAAAGCCACACTTTCTCCAGCTCTTGAAACAAATATTGAGTATCAATTGAAAATATTATCAGTTGCGATCAGCTATGGAGGTCCTGCACTTCTTCGCTACAAGGATGAGTTTAAGGAAGTGATTTTTTCTGCGTTTGATTCAACATCTTGGAAGGTGGTCATCCTGCTAGACTTTTCATGATTTTTAAGTGATATCAATTCAATCTATACAAATGTTTGTTCTTTCTGTTAAGCAAAAACAGGATACTTAACGTATTTAATAGCAGTGTGACCTGATGCTCTCTCTGGTCCTATTCGATTTGGCAATTATTTTCAAATGTTTTAACAAAGAGACATAAAGCATATATTCTGCTTCTCGGTGTAAAAATCATAATTTCCATTTAACTGAAGATATAGAGTATCTTATGGTCAACTTTAACTTTATATTTTGAACTTAAGAGACATGGGCCTTAACAACCTAGTAGGTTAATGTTGTTATCAAAACTAACATAATATTAGCATGTTGCTATATGCTTGCATTTTTAGGACCTTGAATAGTTTAAAATATTTCCAAGTCTTCTAGTTTTGGAGGTTATTTTGTAATGCAATCAAATCCATCATGTTTCCTTTTTCTTCATGGAGACTTTATATCTTGACAGGTAAATGGTGCTGGTGATCACGTTCTCAGATCTCTTCTTGGAAGCTTGATTCATTACTATCCTATTGACCAATACAAGTCTGTACACTTCGTGTTCCTATTTTACCACAATGAAACTACTTAGATTACACACATATGATATACGTGCACCATTCTAGATGCACAATTATAGATATGAATGAACTTCCTTGTTCTCAGGTGTCTTTTGCGTCATTCTGCTGCTGCATCATTAGAGGAATGGATTAGCACAAAAGATTTTTCAAATGCTGTACCACCTGTCGGTCCAAAGTGGCATATCCCTTGTGATGATGAAGTTGAATTTGCGAATGAACTCTTGAAGTTGCACTTTGACTGTGCTTTAGATGACCTTCAGAAGATATGCCAATCTAAGATCCACTGTGATCCAGGTGCTACTTGGATATTTCAACTCTAATGCTTTTAAACTTTAATTGCAATTCCTACCCTTTTTCAGAACATATAGAAGGTTGATGTTTAAGAATAACTACCAAAATATAGTGCACTATGTTCATTGGAATATTTGAGACGCTTAAGTTTTTGTTAAGCACACATGAAATTTTTTTTGGTTACTCTAATCGCATCAGAAAGTTAAAGAAATACTAGAACGCTGATCAGTGATCCTGTTAAAATTCTGTCTCTGCCATCTTGTCCTGTTGCAATGCATTGCCTGACTAGTGTATACACATTGATGGACAGGAAATGAGAAAGAGCATTTGAAAGTGACTCTTTTGCGTATTGATTCATCATTACAAGGCATTTTGTCATGCTTGCCCGATTTCAGACCGTCTGTTGGGAATGGGATGGTAGAAGATTCTGGTCTTTTTTCTTTCTTAATTGCTGGAGCAACAGGTTCACTTGTTGGCAGCACAGAATTGCGAGAAAAGGCTGCTGAGATTATCCATGCTGCTTGCAAGTGAGTATCTACATGTCTTTATTTATCTATCTTATCATCTATCTATCTTTCCATCCATCTTTTACCTATTGACTTTCAGCAAACCATAGGTTTACATTTTTAGCATTCTGTTGTACTTCTTGCAGATACCTGTTGGAGGAAAAATCTGATGATAGCATTCTCTTGCTGCTTGTCATTCGTATAATGGATGCTTTAGGAAATTATGGTAATCAATGGAGAGGAAGTTACTTACATATGGCAATAGATGAAAAGTTATCAGAATAAGAGTATATTCTATGTTTTTCATTGTTTGATCCAATTAACAGGAAGTTCTGAATATGAGGAGTGGTCGAGTCACCGGCAGGCTTGGAAACTGGAATCTGCTGCCATAATAGAACCTCCGATCAATTTCATTGTCTCATCTCATTCTAAAGGAAAAAGAAGGTCTACTCTCTTTTCTCCTTGAATTTCCACTGTAGTGCATGCAATGGTGCTGTTAACTTTTCCTTGTTACATCTTTAATTAATTACAGGCCTAGATGGGCTCTTATCGACAAAGCATATATGCACAGCACTTGGAGATCATCACAGTCATCATACCATCTGTTTCGGACGAGTGGCAACATATCTCCATCTGATCATGTGCTTATCTTGCTGGATGATCTTCTTAATCTGTGTTTACACAGCTATGAAACAGTCCGGACGTAAGTTCAGAGCCAGGAGATTGAAGTGCTTAAAAAATAAATATACTCTGATACCATAAAATTTGTCACATAAGCAGATATTTGTTATACAAGTTATTAAGTTGTACTTTCTTGCCATGGTTCTCTAGGGGTTCCTGTATTTTTAGTGTAAGTTGCAAATTTGAAAGCAATTGAGTTATAATTTGTTTCCAATTTTAAGACAGGCTTCCGTGCTTTTTGTGAGGTGGTTGTGCATTTGATGTATCATGAGTTTTATACATGCTGTGGGGTTTTCTGGTCTTAATATGGAAGTGAGGGAAGTTTTAAGATTGATTTTAGTTCGATGTTCATGATTCTGCTAACTATGTTATTCCATATGATCTTTGAAATGCTTCAGCCCTTTTATCCTATCAAAAGGAATTAATCTGCTGTGATCTATTAATCTACTGTTGCATAAGTCATGCCTAATGGATGGTGATGACTGAATAAATAATGCATTAAGAAAAGAGATCATTGCAAAAGTGAAATGACACTTTTCTTTATTATATTGCCTTCTGTAACTTAGCATTTGCATTCTCTCTCCCTCTCTCTCTTCCTCCCTCTGCTGCAGGATTTTTTTTTTAAAATTTCTGATTAATTTTTCTCTGGCATTTTCAGACTTGCTGGGAAATCTCTTCTGAAAATGCTGAAAAGATGGCCTTCTACAATCTCGAGCTGTGTGTATGCTCTGAGTGAAAATTTAAAGGCTCCGAGTTCACCAGAATATGCTGTCTTGGGCTCTTGTGCAGTCCTTTCAACCCAAACTGTTCTCAAGCGTTTGACATCGGTAATTATTAACATGAAAAACTTTAAGTTTCTGAAGTGATTTTTACTGAGAACTGTCATATTCTTTTTTGTATCCAGGATGCAAAGGCCCTCTGTTGTTTTCTTCGTGGAATTCTTTCAAGGTTACATTATTTTTTTATGTTAATTTCTATCAAGATTTTTATTTGGCTCCTCTGTAAGGTATTTTTAACACACTTCTTTGTTGGTCATAGCTCTCATCATGAATCACTAAAATCTCAGAAAGCAATTACTGAGGTGAGATATTCTATCAAATACTTGGAAGTCAAATTATCATTGAAACTTTTTATACTTGATTCTACACTTTATATTTTCTTGACAACCAATTCATTGATGACATCTACAGCTCTTTGTCAAGTACAACATCTATTTTGAAGGTATACCTAGAAGCATTTTAAGGACATCAGGGATTCATTCGGATGCAACTGATTTCTCAGATTTGGTTTCTGAGATTGGTTCCATGAGTTTTGAAAGTACAAATTTGCATTGGAGGTAAGTATCTACTGTCATGGTCAGAGTCCTTGGTTCTTCAGACGTCTGTCTTGATTTTTGCCCTGTGGTATTATGTGACCTGTTGGTTTTGTACTTAGAATCCTTATTAGCTTTGTTTGTACCCATGTTTCAGGTATAATCTGATGGCTAACAGAGTGCTGCTACTTTTGTCTATGGCATCTGCAAATGATCCACATTCATCTACAAATATTCTTAAGGAAACTTCTGGTATTAGTTTATCCTTTTCTCTGATCAATTGCAGTTGCATATTCTGTTACTAAAAGTTTGTGTGATTGTCCATATAGTTTTACTATTTGAGACTAAATCTTTTCAGGTCATTTCTTAAAGAATTTGAAGAGTCAACTTCCACAGACGAGAATTCTAGCTATCTCTGCCTTAAATACTCTGTTAAAAGAATCACCTTACAAAGTCTCTGCTGGAAACCCTGTTTTCATTGGGGATGTACAGGGAAACACCAAATCTTCGCTTGAAGGAGCTTTGAGTATTATATTTCAAGAAGAGGGGTTCTTCAATGAGACTCTGAGTAGTCTTTCTCATGTGCATATAATTGCTGATGCAGATAGTGCATCCTCCCGAGGACATCACGGAAATTCTTCCTTCCAGAGCTTGGCAGACAAATCAATCACACACTTCTATTTTGACTTCTCTGCTTCATGGCCTCGTACTCCTAACTGGATATCTTTGCTAGGAAGTGATACTTTTTATTCAAATTTTGCTAGAATCTTCAAACGTCTAACCCAAGAATGTGGCATGCCTGTTTTGCTGGCACTTAGAGATGCATTGATAGAGTTTGTTAATTCCCAGGAGAGGTCTAAGCAATGTGTTGCAGCTGAGGCATTTGCTGGAGTCTTGCATTCTGATGTTGCTGGTGTTTCAGAAGCATGGGACAGCTGGATGATGACCCAATTACAAAATGTTATTTATTCCCAATCGGTGGAATCTGTTCCAGAGTGGGCTGCTTGTATTCGTTATGCAGTTACTGGCAAGGGAAAATATGGTACTAGGGTACCTCTTCTGAGACAAAGAGTCATGGATTGTCTAATGACTCCATTGAGCCAGACAGTTACTTCTTCAGTAGTTGCCAAGCGCTACACTTTTCTTTCAGCTGCATTTATAGAAATATCCCCACAAAGGATGCTAAGAGGTGAAACAGAGCTTCATTTTACGCTATTGAAGGAGTTGGTGCGTAATATGAGTCATTCATCAGCTCAAGTAAGGATACTACTTTAACTAATAACTGTATGGACAAATCTTGTTTGATCACAACCCCTTCCCTCGTGTCAATTGTGTCTTATTGTTTTGCTGCATCATGTGCCACCTCATAGAGCTTTCTTGAAATGTATCTAGAATGTGAGCCACAAATAATTTATGCTATTCTGTCGAGCACATGGTTTTTTGGTTTGCCTGTTCCTGGAGCATCTCATGTCCCCCTTTACCCCACCACCATCCCTCCCCCCCCCCCCCCCCCCCCCCCAACCAAAAAAAAAAAAGAAACACAATCTTTTTCTCCTGATGTGTATAGTTTCTTCAATCTCTCCTCTTAAGGAATTATGTCTTGCGCACTTATCCCCTTTTTAGTTAACAGTTGTACCCTCGGCCGCTTTGGAAATCACAAAACCTGTCTGAGCATTTATCGATATTAAAGAACCCATCCACAATTGGATGTTTTGTAAAATTTGTTGGATGTGGCAATAATTGACTCTAATGAAATACACAAGTCTAATTGTTTCACATAAATGTCTCCTGACAGGTGAGAGAATCAATTGGAGTTACCCTATGTGTGTTATGCTCAAATATTCGGCTTCATGAATCCTGTTCTCCTAGTAACTCTCTTGAAGGGGTAAGGGGTGATGTATATGGAAATTTTGAAGGTGGAAGTTGGGATGAATATATTGTGCAACGAGCTTCAGAACTTGCAGTGAATATCCACAACATTAGTGCTTGTGACATATTGGAAACCTCCTCAGACAAAACCTTACACAATGGAATATCAAAAGACCATTCTAGAGATGATGTTAATTGGATGGAAACGGTAGTCACTTGTGAAAATACCACATGATTAAATTTCTTCACACTTTGATTTTGATTATTCACTCTCTCTTCTGTTTTGGACAGGTATTCCATTTCGTCATCTCTTCTCTGAAGTCTGGAAGATCTTCAGTTTTGCTGGATGTTATTGCGGGCCTACTGCACCCCATCATCTCCTTGCAGGTGTGATAAATTTTCTGCTGTCTCTCCATTGATATATTTGCACTTCTTTTTCTCCCATATTCTGGAATGATTTTTTATTAGCCATTATATGTAGCCACCCTTTTAAAAGATAGTGACACTAATGAAAGCAGTAAAAGCTTTAATGAGTGCTCATGTATGGCATGGCAGAGAAATGAGCAGAGAGAGTGGTAGGTTAGCATGATTTCAAAAAGGAAAAAAAAAATCAAATATCAGTCAGCTGGTATCATAAACACAATTTTCAACCATGTTTTTATTTCACATACATCACATCATTAAGAGTGCTATAGTGTTTTTCCAAATAATCTCCTATCCAAACACACTCCGTCTTTTTCATAGAATGCCACTGATTTCATGAAACATATTGGATAAGATGTCAACTTTCACATCCTATTATACTGTCTGGTGTCCTATCTAATGGAAAGAGAATGATCTATGTACACACAGCATAGTAAGGTAAACGATTTCAATCATATGAAGTGAGATGTTAATCAGTTCACTTTATGTTTGTGTATCATAGTCAGAATGTTGATATTTTTGTTGAATTTTGGTTTACATCCATATACTTATATGCTTAAGAAAAATTATTGTTGCTTAACTTGTCTCTTTGAGTTGGACACAAGTTTATTGGAATAGTTGCTCTTTGAGTTATTTGAATATAACTAGGGCTTTAATTGGTGACTGAATGGCTAATCAGCTGTCTGGGATCAATAATGCAACATCTGTAAAATAAGCTGGAAATCGTATTTGCCTGATAAATCAAGCAAAGATCTTGTAACAGTTTGATGTGGGGGGCAGACACAAAAAATAGAAAAGACATCGTTTAACTTTGCCAGAGAAATTCAACTATCTGAAATAATGGTGTTGGTGCTCGGGGTGCTGGTTGCTTTTTATAATGTTGTGTTGCTCCTTTTATGAAGGAAACATCAAATAAAGATTTGTCAACTCTAGCCAAAGCAGCTTTTGAATTGCTAAAATGGAGGGTTTTCCATGGAACAAGAACCCAGAAAGCCATCTCTCTTATTCTTTCTTTAGGAAGTGACTCCAACTGGCGAACTAGATCTGCAACTTTGACGTTTTTGAGGACTTTTATGTACAGGTATGGTTTGCTTTTTCGAGTCATTGTGTTGTTAGAATGCAGCTTTTACTGTGTATAGTTGTCTTTGTACTTTGATGAACATATCTAATGAATAGATGCAACCAAATCAAGTGAAGTGAATGGCCTGGATGTCCATCAGGAACCCATACTCAATATACTGAACTTAAGCTTGGTTTGGCTCAACTGAGTTCTCTAAAGAGCTACCTTATTTGTATTAAGGACATTACCACCCCTAGTGATATTGCTCTATCATTTACAGAGTTAAACATGTTAAGCAAGTAAATATGATTTCTTTTTATTCTATACATTCTTAAAACAATGGCTGCTTGGACTGGCTTGCCTGCACAATTAACTATCTTGTAGCTGGACTTGGCTCAAACTACTATTTGAGCTGTTTGAGATCAAACTTCACAGATGGCACAATTGAGGCTGAGCTACTTGCAGCTTAGATTATTTGGGGCCCTAGTCAGGTGCCATGCTATGTGAGAACATTCCTTCTAGGAAAAGCTAAATGTCCACAATTTAATTATAAGAACATTTCTATCCTTGCTTCAAATTATCCATTTGAAAAGCTATGTTATGGTAAACCTCATTTTTGCGATAAACTTTGGTATCTTATCCTGATTTTTGAGTCATCTTTGCTGCTGAGATTAAATCATATGCTCACGTTGTACTAATAGTTTGTGTGCTCTAACAGGCACACTTTCATCCTCTCAAATGTGGATGAGAGGCAAATATGGCATACTGTTGAAAAGCTACTTGCAGACAATCAAATTGAGGTGAATATCAGCTTGCTTAGCATATATTATGAATGTCCATAAAAATTTGGGAATTACTTAACATGTTTCTGCATTTTGTTCCTTTTTCAGCTTTTTTTTCCCTTTGTCGTGTGAATTGAAAGTCATAGGATCTATGTAATGACAAAGTTGCCGTAAAAAAATGTAATGACAAAGTCAAATTGTAGGAAATTTTATCTTTTAGGCCTTTCTTCTTTTTGAAACTCAAACTGCATGATATCTCCAGAGAATGTCAAACTGTGAGGTTGGATGAGTGTCTTGGGAAATAAAAAGTAATCAGAATGGTTAACCGCATAAGTTTTAAACACCATTCTTTTGGTGCTCTATTTTGGAATGAAAAAACTTAGTGGTTTAACATCCCTAGGAACATAACCCAAAAAAAAAAAAACTGAAATTCTATTCCTGAGCATTTTTAGTTCTGATTCCCAATTTTCTGTTTGAAGAAGATTGCTTGTACCGTTTTTGTTTCCAAATGGTGGAGAATTGCACTGAATCCTAGATACCCAACTAAAACTAGGCATTATCGTGTGTTGCTCAGTTCTGGAATTTACAATAAATGATTCAGGTAAGGGAGCATGCAGCTGCAGTATTAGCTGGCCTCATGAAGGGTGGAGATGCTGATCTAGCTGAAGACTTCCGTAACAGAGCTTTTAGGGAAGCAAACGTCATCCTGAAGAAAAGAAGGCAAAGGTTAAATTTTTGGTTGATTTTCTACTTAACCTGTTGATTAAAGCCAAATTTCAAATTATATGCTTAGATGCTATCCACAATTCGGTTTGGCTTCATAATGCACAGAATATACATGATATATGCATTAACTGTATTAGTTGGTACATGCCTTGATATTTAGTCTCATGTACATGGCTCTCTTGTTTGAGCTTTTGTTTATGGCTAAATGAAATTGATGCAATCCATATTCTTTTTTGTCATATAGCCACTGTGAAAGCCGGTTCCTTGTGCATGTCTTATTAGTTTTATCTGATTACAACTTGTTAAAAATGGCTTATTTACTATTCCATTGAAGTTTCAACTTTTCTTTTTGTAATTTCAGAAATTTGAGATCCGGGCTTTCTGTAGCATCAATTCATGGTCCCGTACTTGCTTTAGCAGCTTGCGTATTATCCATTCCGTACGATATGCCCAGGTTTGTGCCAGACTCCATTATGTTTATAGGCATTGGCATCAGTGGACATGGCATTTGCTGGGATAGTGTAATGTGCAAAAGTTAATCATGAGTCTTGGTTAATTTATATCAATAATCATGTGAGCTTTTTAGTATGGTCACCATTTACGCCATTTACTGTTAGAAGGGCAAGAAATATATTCATTCTAGAAAGTGTAAAGGCCAATCTAGACGGTTTAAAGACCTAGTAATGCAGCGGATTTTTTATCATGTGGAATTTATAATTGCCTTGTTGGGTGACAGTGTGGCATGAACTGATGTGACGTTTCTTTCCTGAACTTTAACTGTAGCAATTACGTATTGAGCATTTAAACTAGTTTCATTTTGTTGATTTCCATCTTTTCATGTTACTTGTCCTACTCTCATCAGTTTTTCTTAGTAAAGAACTTAATGTTTTTAAGCACATGGTATCTATCATGAATTGAGCCAAGCTTGAGTTCAAAGGGGTCTGTGATGGGATATCTGTATATATTATCTTGTTGTAGAAGTGACTGTTGAGCTCATGAAAGGTATTATTGCATTAAACTGAAAATCGTCTGACAAGGTATGGTCTTCTAATGATATTTCACACCTTTTCATCAGTGTGTGCTGAAGACATTTGAGAAAAGCATGGATTTAAATAAATTCCATCCTCGACTGTTAGTATAAATGGAAAATTTTATTTATATGCTACATAAGGGCATTATATCTAGCAAAGAATGTCAACTTCGAACTGAAGCTGCGCAAAAGAGAGAGGAGACAAAAATTATTTCTGAGTCCAGTTGCAGCATTTGAAAAAGAGTATTCTCAAGGGCTGAAGTCTCAATTTCAGCATATTTAGTTTTAGGCACCCTAAGCAGCACGTTTTATATTATCAGTGATCCACTCAGTGACAAGTACAATATATTGTTTCAGCTGGCTGCCTGAGCATGTTACATTACTTGCTCATTTTGTTTCGGAGCCATCACCTGTTAAATCCACGGTCACAAAAGCAGTTGCAGAATTCCGACGGACACATGCTGACACCTGGAATATCCAAAAAGATGCTTTTAGTGAAGAACAGCTGGAGGTATATTCATCTCAGTAATATTTGCTCGTACAAATTTGCTCTTTTTAGTACCTTAATAATTTTTTTGCACGTATCAACTCTAATGCTTTGTTTGTATATGCAGGTTCTTGCAGATACATCCTCCTCATCATCATATTTCGCTTAATATAATTCTTCCTGCCAGAGAGATAGCGGAGACATGTACAGGGAAAATTATTGGAACATAGGGCAGTGTTCTCTACTGCCTCGACAAATTTATTATGAATTTATTTACATATCTTTGTCATTTCGAGAACATTATTATTTTTACATGAATAAGATGTTCTTGCCCGTTGGTGGTCATTCTGTGCTCTTCCTTAGACCATTGGACTCATTAGTTCTTCAGATGGTAAATCCCACAAAACGCAGTCTGAATTGAAAAGGGTGGCCCCATCTCTCATTTCTTTTCCACCCTTCCAGTCTTGACCATTTTCATCTTCGAGTTTCTCATCCAGCTGGCATTGTCGGTCTCCTGTTGCACTGCTTCCTGGGCACATGCTCTGGTTCCATGCAGATCCATTTCCTTCATTGACAAGGGATGAAAGGCCATAATGAAACCCGGAATCTGGGGCAGCAAATGCATTGCAGCTTCCAGCAAAATTTGCGGATCCTGCTACAACAGGGTCCCAAGGCTTGTTTGTAGGTGAAGTTTCAGGGTCCTTTATGGCTCTTGATATTCCGTACTTAATCTTCTCAATGGTTTCGTCCCTATCCTCGTGCTTAACATGTGTAGCTGCTGTGTTAACTGGTGTTAAACCTATTTGCTGCATTTGGTAGCTGCCAATACGTTTCTTGGTGAGGAGGTGGAGCATCTCATCCTTGAAACACCCCAAGGCTGCTTCTGCCAAGTGGGGAACTTGCGGTGGAGCCAGAGTGGTGGCAATCTCAGTAATGAGGTGAGAGAAAGGCTTGTGAGTTACGGGATCGATACCCATGCCTGATAGCTTCTTTTTGAGCTTGGTATTCCAATGGTTTTTGACATCGTTATCGGTGCGACCGGGCAGCTGAGCTGCAATCACGGACCATCTGTTGTACCAAAATGATAAAAGCTAAACTTCTGGAGAAAAATCGTACTTCAAAACAAAGTAGAAATTCTAGGTTGTTTTGTTACATGATTATAGATGTATGAAATGAGATACCTATTCCCCAGAACTGAATGCAGAGTGACGATGGTCTGCTCTTCTGCATCCGAGAATTGGCCGTGCTTAAGGTCAGGACGGAGGTAGTTGGTCCACCGTAATCTGCAGCTCTTTCCGCATCTCTGTAAACCTGACAAAAGAGTGGCAATGCGTTACCGCCATGAAAGTCACACACTACCTGCATTACTCTCATTTAAATTGTAGTAATATTCTACTCTCTGTAGCTGATACATCATTAAAGATTCAGCACAAACCAGCATGTTTGGGTATAAGACGCCAGTTGCGAGTGCCATGTTGAGCAATGTAGGAAGAGAGCTTGTGGTCTTCCTCCGGCGTCCACTGACCCCTTTTGACGTTGTCTTTCTCGCAGCATGGAATTCGTCCCATCTCAGAAGGCTCCACTCTGTCAGTTACCAGCAGCAGCAGAACGGAGAAAAAGCTTCCGGGGCAGTTGCTGTAGCACAAGTGAGAGAGATGGGGAGATGGATTGGAAGGATAGGCTAGTTGTTGCAACAATTTTCTTCAACCTAACCTTAAATAACAAATCCGAAAACGCGAAAAAACAAAAGGGGTAGTCTTGCTCGTTGGAGTTTATTAATCTGGGATGTATTTTACAGGTATAGCACGGAGTGTAAATAAATAGAACATGGTTTTATAGCATAGGAATGAAAGGGATGACATCAAATGCGCATGATTTCATTAAAGAATTCAACGCTGTTGAGCGTGTGAGACATTGGCCGGTAGCTCACCCTCAAGACGCCCGGTCAACTCCCCCCCCCCCCTCTCTCTCTCTCTCTTCTTCCTCGTTCTGCTGAGGTTTGACCCCTGGAGTTGGGTGGGCTTTCTGATTTGGTCATGCAAAATCACTAGAATCTGGACTTCGGCTTTGATTTAAGGTTCTCAGCACGAGTGGGTTTGTCTTCTTCTTCCACAATTTTCGCAAAACAATCTTCGTTTTGAAGGATTTAAACAAATCATAATTCGTTGGCATTGCAAAGCTTTCCTGATGCCAAGACTGGCTGGCGGGTGTTTATTCTCCTCTTCATTCTTGGTGGTGCTATCGCATTGCTGTTCGTTGGTTCCGTACAAGTAGCTACGGCTAAACTAAACTGCGTTGGCTCGCTTACCGCCAAAACAAGCCACTAGCAAACTCTTCTCTCTTCTTCGAACTTGCCCTCTTTGAACAGTTTCTGGGCATCATGGAAATTCTTTTGTCACGCGGCTGAACCATCGAACTACAGGCGAATGAGCAAAATAACAGGAATGAAAAGAATTTTATATGCTGGAGAGCAAATAATTTTATAACTCAAACATCACAACTCTCTCAATAACAAAAGTTGGACAGGAGATTATTTGCCCAAATATATTTATTTACATCACCATTATAATTTTCAGTACACATTTTTATCTTCTCAATTATCTTTTTATCTCACATACATCACATCACAAAAAATAATACAGTAAAAATATCTCAAATAATTTACAATCCAAACACGACTTTGAGACAAATTCAAATCTAGGTATCAAATAACAAATCAACTTCTAAAACTATTAAAATTCTAATTAGCTTGGCTTAATTTTTTTTTTTTTTTGGTCAACAATATTACTACCTCAACCTTGCACTTATAAGGGCTTTGACAGAGCCAATAAACGCAAACACTATCACCACAAGGCACATAATACTATAGGTTCGAAGAATAACAGCTTTGGGTGTCCATGATTCTATATTTTTTTGCATTATGTACATCTCAACCGGGAAATACACGACAATGGGCCAAAAGTTAATGGCTCCAGCCACTCCCACAACTTCGTTAAAGTAAGGGAAGATCGCTGCAATTGCTGTAATGCATATGACGTATGTCGTACGGAAACAGATCCTGAGGACATTCAGTCGCAGTGCTGGCATTGCAGGGAGTTTGAAGCTATAGTTATCATGCACAATTCCACTCCCGGGAAATTGCCTGGCTAATCTTCTTTCAACAGTACCGAATAGTGACTGACTGAATATCTGAAGAAGCAAAAGCTCTTGAGCAGTTGTAGTATTAAGAATTTATCATGACTAAGAGCAAACAGACAAACAACAAAAAAGGGGAAGGCACATCTCATTTGCAGCAACTTGCTGAATGTTTTTTTTATTAAGAAGTTTTATGAGTTAATTTTATCACGTACTGAGGTGACATTCATACTAGTGAAAAAGCGAATGAAGCATGTGAAGCATACTCTTAATATGAATTGATATTCAACGTGAAGTGACTCCAAACATATACCAGTTGTACAAGAAATCCTAGAGTGGCAAACAGAATTGTTAACAGAGAGTGGTGCTGGTACCTGATATCCTCCAACGAGATGAAGAACAATGCAAGCATTAGCGAAATCTATAAGCCAATACGGCTCATAGAAACCAAATCCTGTCAAAAGATTTCCTGGAGTAGAATTCCCAAAAGCTGCATACCCAAACCCTCCACAGCAAAGGTAAAAAAAGGTTGTAATGCAGACCGCACTAATAGATGCCTTTTTCATTGTGGCCTTCTCTGATGGAGGTGATTTTAAAGTGTCCTGAAAGAAGTTTCATATATGTACCCGTATTACCATAATAATTCTTTCAAGCAAATTATCTCCACATGGTAGTTAAGTGTCTGCACCTGTATCTCCAGAAAATAAAGAGAGAAGGGAAAGGCAAAAGCAATGTCCCCAAGTGCTTGAGAAACCAACCATATTTTTTCAGCAGCAGTAGAAGTAGGAACGCCTCCTATGCTGCCTTTTACTTCTCCATTCTCTGCAATTCTAAGTTAAGAAAGTCAATTTTCTTTGGGGGCTTCATCTCCTGTAGCCGTTCGGTTAAGATGCTAGAAAGAAACTTTATAATTTATTATTTCCTCGTTTCCTCAGACAATAATATTATGGCGATGAATGAAGTAGCACGTTCAGGATGTACCTATTATTTTGGCTAAGCCAAGTCCAGAACCAATCAAAGAGTATGTGAAGGACATGATGGCTGCAACAGCAGAAAGCCACTTCATATTTCGGAATTCAGGTATCTGTGATACTAAAATTTGGATCACCCCAAATAAAAGCATGTAAGTAGAAGTCTTGTAATCACAGGAAGCTTCATGTCCTTGGTTATGGTAACAGTTTGATTTCAGAATTGCCCTGCATCAATTGAAAGAATGCTCATATGACAGTCATCAGTCTTTACTAGACTAAAAGCTCTTGTCTGGGCATGACCGAAGAACAATTTAGAGATCATCCAAATGCTCCTGTACTGCACTGCTTAGGTGCTTTATGGTTTAGCGTAACAAATTGTCCTATTGATCATGATAGGCCAGGACAATTGTCAAGTAAAACTCATGGTGTGTGACGATTCTAATTATAAAGACACTGAAAATCTGCTGTGCATTCTCTATTAAAGTGGTTCTAACAAATCAAAAAAAAAAAAAGTGAGAATCATCAAGCCAGATGGATTTTCTATTTAAAGGAATTATTGATGGATGTGATGAAATACCTGATGCTTATAGCAGCTGTTATTGTATAGACAATTCCAACCTTGATGAAATTTATAACAACTACTACTCCACAAATCCTTCCATTCATTTTCCCTGAGATACAAGTGGAGCATGCACTTTTATTACTACTAACTTCACTTTATTTTCAAGTTAAAAAAAAAACAACAACAACAACAACAAGAGTCAGTTCGTCATGAGACTATGTCGAACCTCATCATGCAAGAAGTCGAAGAATCCTGTTTAATGCAGGAAAGAACGAAACCAATCGCAGAAGAATCCAAAATTTACTATAATCATAAAAACGTGAAAATTGGCAAAAAATTAGAAGTACACAGCAGACGGTAGTGTTTTTGGGCTCCATGACAACCCAGTGGACTTCTTACCTAAAATCCTTTGAACAGCGTCAAGGAAGGAGGCATTTCTGTTTGGACCAATCTCAGGATCAGGAGATTTATAGCAATTTCGGAGAAGAGATGCCGAAATGAAGGTGACCGATGCAAAACAGAGCATCGTCAGAGGACCTGCGATCCACCCTAGTCTCGACATGCTCCATGCTAGTGACAGTACCCCTGACCCTATTACTCCTGTTATTATATGCGCCAAAGCAGTCCATACATTTCCTGAATTGTTGGAGTTGTTAACACACATTTGTCAGCTGGGCATAGGAATAGCCCGGATGAACAAAATTCGGGGATTTTTAAAATAAAAAAAAACATATATTACATATTTATCTTTCAGGAAAATTATATGAAGATGAAGATGAGAATGACCTTGACTTGGGCAAAGTAAGTCAACAAAGAAGGGCGACAATAGGATTTCCACTAAAAAGATTCCTTTTTCTTTTTTTTTTTGGGTTCCACAAGTATATCATGCCAATTATATGTGGATGAAAGGTAAAGTGCTTAAAAACAGGATGGGCCTGAAAACCACTGCATCGTGATCTAAAGATGGAAATGCTATGGATGGTCCAGATTTTGGTGATGCCACAAATTGTCACTAGCAAAATAAATGAAATGGAAGGATGCCACTGTTTTGTTGTCCCAGAAGATCCTTATTACCTGATCATCATTAAAAATAAGGCTTCGATTACATGAAAAGGGAAGAGAAGAGAAAAGACGGAGATAAGAAAGAGATGGGGTTACCGTTTTTCATTGCGGGAACGAGAGGGGTCCCTTTCGATTCAGTACAGGATTCTGCTGATGCCGAAGAGAAGTTTGAGTCTAAGAGGGAAGCTTTTATGCCACCATCTTCTCCTCCTCCCATAATTCTGTAATTGAGGCCTGTAAATGCAAAGATTCTACCGAATATCAGATCCTCGATGAATATATTTCTCCTTATTGTTGGACAATTAATAAGGTGCTGCTTATTCTACTCCCATCATACTACCAAATCCTCTGTATCTGTGATGCTCCATTATTGGAGTTGAGTTTATTTAGAAAAATGCTCCACAAATTGAATAATCAAACAAAGTAGCAACTAACACAACAAGGGTTGGTGGTCCTTTATTTAGTGCTTGTCCCACCTCAGACAGCGTAGAGATGGAATCCGCAGCCATCCATCCGGTGAGATCTGACCTCACTCCACCACATTGATATGGTTAGTTCCTAATAAGTAACATATATTGGCTCTTTTTTAATAAACTGTTTTTGGAGTGTTTTTCAAAAATTTTACTGTAATTATGTATATGAAAAAATTTTATTATAGATATTTTTTAGATTTTTTTAGAAATATTTTTAAAATATATTTAGGGGCATTTTTATAATTTATAACTTTTTTGAGTTTTTTTTAAATGTTACACCACCACCTGCTTCCTACTCCTTCTCCTCCCTCTTTTCTCTCCCTTCTCTCCCCTTCCCTCCTTTTCCCCAACCCCCAAAACCCTTTCCCACTCGCGGGTGGTAGCTACAACTCTAGCCACCACTCTAGTCGCGGCTTTCTTGGTAGCTACCAGAAGATCGTGACTAAGAAAGTCGCGACTAGAAGCCCATGAGTCGCGGCTTGTGACCATGAAGATCACGATCAGGAAAGTTGCGGTCAATGGAGGGAATGAGGAATTGGGAGGCAGGGAAAGGGAAGAGAGAAGGGAGAAGGAGAGAGAAAGAGAGAGACAATAGAGATGAGGAAGGGTCGTGGGTGTGGGGGTGGTGGTGGTGGTGGTGATGGTGTATTGTTTTTAATATATATTTAGAATTATTTTTGATATATTATATGGATATGGTGTTTTTGAAATTGTTTTTATTTGTGTATTATTGTAACATTAAATCGATTTGTTTGGATAGTAAACTTATTCCAAATAATATTTCGCTTGCATCATAAATGCATTTTTCAACCCACATTTTTATATTCTCAACCCACATTTTTATCTCACATACATTATATCACAAAAAGTGCTACAGTAATTATTCCAAATAATATTACAAATAATACTCTATCCAAACAAATATTATATATGAAAAACTTGGATTGCGTTTGGAAGACAAGTTTTTTGCCAAGTTTGTCTGTTTCAAGTTTTTTAAAAACTTTAACTACAGTAATCTCAAAAAACTTTTCAAAGTTTTTAAACTATACATTTCAAAATATTAAAAAAAAAAACACACTTCAAAAATTTTTTTAAAAACTTTTACAGTAAGTTACAGTAAAATTTTAAAAAAACTCACTTGTCAAACGGGGTGTTTTTCAAAAGTTGAGAGAAGTCCAAACAGAGCCAGCTTGCCCACCAATCACACTGTAATTTTTTCCTCCTCCTTCTTTTGGCCTTTTTGGCAGTTCTAGCTCCTCTTTTGAAAGCGCTCAAAATAATCCACTCAAGTTCCAATTTTGGCACAATTAGATCCTAATTGTTTCTTGAAGCGTGTCATTTTAGGATATGTTAATCCTCAATGCAACTAATTGGGCATCTTTACTTATTCAAATGGTGAGTTGTGAATGTAGTACAATTCAGTATCAGCTTATGGAATAGTTAAGCTGCGACCTGTTTTCATTTGTCTCTAATTTGATTGACTTAGGAAGACAATGGACTCCATGTGCCAAAGTAGAAGTTTAGGTTACCAAATTGACTCTAAATTTACAAATTTCTCCATTTTCTTCCTTCTTACGTGCAAACTTTCTTCCCTTTATTTGGAAGTCATGAAATTCGTGCATTTTTGTACCAATAGAAACAAGGGAATTCTAGCAACGTCTTGTGGAACTAAACTCTTGTTCAGGCTGGAAATTTCCATTCAAACCAAAGACCAAAAGAGTCTGTCCAGAGTCGTTATGGGTTATTATCAACGTAGAGGAAAAGAGTTTTTTGGCGTGCAAAAAATGAAAAAGCCAGCCCCACCACAAGCGTGTCAAAAGCGGAATTGGAATCGTAAATTCCACTGTTAAGTACTAGTATGACTTTATGTGTTTTGGCTTTTGATATAAATTTGATTTGCAAGTGAGATGAGTTTCTTTTTTTTTTTTTTTTTTTTTATCAACACAGGGTGTCCGGATCAATCTTTACGGGGCCCGACTAATCCCCTGCGCCTGAAGTACCGCGCCCCCAAGTGAGATGGGGTTTCATTGTATTAAAAACTAATAAATTCGATACCTAAATTATTAGTGAAAAATAAAAGAGGACAGTATCTAATTAACACTTCAAATTTGCCCATAGTAGTTTTCAAAATAATTAATGTCTGTATGGTTAACTTTGATAATTATTCATGTCTTCATACTTAGTTACCAATTAAACTTTAAATTAATTAATTTATTTATTTATTTGAAGTAGAGGAGAGGTGGAGTTTTAAGAATCGAAAACGGAGAAAAGAAATTGAAATCCAAAACCTCTACCATCACAAAATTAATCGCCTCTTGAATATATCGTCACAACGTATGTGCGACAACAATCAATCAAGCTATCAAACTTACAAATGAACCAAAGGTGTGGACCTTTTTAGTAGGAGTAGTATATATTAGTAGTGTGGTATGCTTTCAGCTTAGTTTAGCACTTATGAGCCCTTGCACTGACCCGATCAAGCCGACTATTGAAATGACCAAGCACAAGCAGCTGAAAGCCTCGAGAACAATCCATTTTCTGGTCCAAGCGCCAATATTTCTTCGCACGATGTACATTTCCACGGGGAAGTAAATGCCCAGAGGCCAAAAGTTCAAGGCTCCCAGCAATCCCAAGACTTGATTGAAGTAAGGAAATAGCATTGCTATTCCAGTGACGGATGCCACATACACCGTTCGGAACCATAGCCGGAAGATATTCAACTGAAAAGCCGGCAAACATGGGAGCCTCACATCCAAATTGTTCGCACTTGCACTGTCTGGGAATTTTGTGTTGAACCATTTTTCAACTAGTGCAAATATAGGTTGGCTGTATACCTGAAGAAGATTGACAGGGCCAACGCACGGAATAAAAAATTTCACAGACATGTTTGTGGAGGACAAAGTTTGCCGAGAAAATTGAAACATTTAATCCGGCCCACAAAATAATGCAACAAGTTCGTAAAAAATACTTTATTGCAAGCGTCAGGGAGGTCAACGACGCAATCTGGTGAATGTATACCTGAAACCCTCCAACGAGGTGCAAAATAATGCAAGCGTTCGCGAAGTCAACAAGCCAATACGGCTCGTAGAAGCCAAATCCTGTCAAGAGGTTTCCTGGCGTTTTGTCTCCAAATGCTGCATATCCAAAGCATCCGCAAGAGAGATAGAAGAAAGCGGTAATGATGATCGAAGCCGTTGAGGCCCTTTTCATCGTCTGGCTTTCAGGTGGGGGTGACTTCAAAGTGTCCTGAATGCAAATAATTTGAACCCTTATGTATATATAAAAAAAAGGTTTTCTGGGGCAGCTTACAAGTTCTGAAATCCCACCTGTATCTCCAGAACAATCACTGAATAGGGATAGGCAAAAGCTACGTCTCCAAGCGCCTGAAAAACTGACCATAACTTTTCCGCCAGGCTATCAGCTGGAACTCCACTAATGCTGCCCAAGAACCTCCCGTTTTCTGCAATATAAGTTTAGTTTTCCATGAGACGATGCATGGTAGTAACTGTTTCTACATTCCAGAGGACACTGGAAGGAAAAAGAGAATATTCGGTTTCACTGATTAATACCAATAACTTTTGCGAGGCCAAGTGCTAATCCAATGAAAGCATAGCAGGAGGACATTACAGCGGCAATGACAGACAGCCATGTCATGTTATGGAAATTTGGTATCTGAGACATTACAATTTGAACCGCCCCAAACATTAGCATGAAAGTAGAATTATCATGCCCGCAGTTGGCATGGTGCCCTTCTCTGTGGTAGCAGTTTGACTTCTGTATTGCACTGCAACATTTTTTTTTTTTTTTTTTTTTTTTTGTTCCAAGTAGAAAAATAGCAGCAGCAAACGTTGTATTAGTCCAACCTGGCTCAAAAAATTAAATATGTAGCCCACGAAGAAAGATTCTAATTTTTAAAGAGCCGAGGAGGCCTTAGTATTATGGCCAAAGTTACGACTCGAGGATGAGGTCCAAAGATTCTAATTAAAGATTCTAATTAAAGAGATTCTAATTAAATAGTAGGGGAGGATGGGGTCCATCCTCCCCTACTATTTTAAAAAAAAAAAAAGAAGATTCTAATTAAAGAGTGAAAATAGCCACACAAAAAAAAAGTTCAGGGTCAGAATGCAAGTTTTTTTTTTTTTTTTTTTTTTACACAAAATGTCCTTTCGGGCAAAGTATAATCAGTTCTCTTCAATTTGAATTTCATGTATAAACTGAGAGAGCAACAAAACCAAATCATTATATACTGAATGAGAAAAGGTCCAAAGATTTACGTTGACTTCTAGTTGTAGACTAGAGCATATAAGTGGGTGTACCTACCTAACACTTTCAGTTGCCGTGATGGTATATGCAATACCAGTGCCACATAAACTCTCTACCGCGAAAAGTACACATATCCGTCGTCTCTTCTCTCCTGAATCACATTTCGATCCACCCACTTAAAACTTGAGTTAGTAATTAGTCTAATCAATCTTTGATTTAAGGGCCTAGAAACAGATATATTTAAACTTCATAGCAAAATATTCTACGTCAAATAGTACGAGGAAGCCATAAGACGGAATCCTTAAAAAAAAACTTCATTCATCATGTCATGCTCGTACCTACGCTACGCACCATGCAACTATTAGCAACTCTTTGCTCTTCTAACTCTTTGACTTTTTTTTTCCCCGTACATAAAACACATGCATTTTTCTAGTAATATACTCATTCTGCGGCGGGTTGTTTTGTACTCGATCGTGTCAAATAAATGTTAGGTCACTGGTTTTTGGTATATGGAAGTTGGAACGACTGACTAGTATACATTGCCTTTAACAGTCGGCAGGCTACACAGTACTACACACTCCCAATATATATATTTTTGGAAATGCCCTGAACAAAATACACAGCAAAGCAAAGATTCATGGTGGCTTTTGGGGTGTACAACGTGTAACGTAGAAGCAATTCCAAGATTAATACATACAAGCGTCATATTTATTCTTATACATAATGCAATCTACATGGAAAAGAAATACGGTAATTAGTTGTCAACGAGATCAGAATCCCACTAGTGAAAATAAAAATCAAGAAAGCGACCCCTTCAATATATAATTCGTATTATTATAACTTTTCTGTCTCCATATATTTAGGAGGCAAATGGGGAAATCATGCTGCCATCTCGATCAGGAGTAAGCATGTACGAAAAAGAGTAGTATTATGACGATTAATGCTGCTGAAATATTAGTAGTTTTACCCAAGTAGAATTTGACGGCTTCAGTGAGGGAAGGAATTCTGATAGGACGACCAAATTCAGCATCAGCATCAGGGGAGGTGGGGGTGTAGCAGTCACAGAGGAAGAGGGTGGAAAGAAGGGTGATGAGAGCAAAGATGATGATGGAGAGCGGACCTGCAATCCATCCCAGCTGGGCTGTGCTCCATGCAAGAGACAGCACTCCTGCCCCTATTACTCCCGTTATTATGTGCGCCGTTGCAGTCCATAGCGTCCCTTCAGTTCATTCCACGCCCACAAATATTCAGTATTATATTTTCATCATCCAAATATATTGATTTACCAACCAGTCAACTTTCTTTTTCATCTCTTATCATCATCAACCACAAATATTACCTGTTCTTTTAGAGAGTTCCCGAGAGCTATCGACATCGGATGAATCAGAATCTGTAAGGAGACATGCTGTCTCTTGATGCTCTCCTTGTGCTCCATCTGCAGTAGTAATAACCATATGGCCAGCCTAGAGCCGAGACCGAGAGGATGGTGGACGTGCGCTTGGATTAGTTTTCTTTCCTTGGGCCACGCGGACTGAAAAAGCCATGTGCAATCTGCAGCTTTTCAAAAGCTCATTTTTATAGGTGCCCCAACATATTCATAAAAATAAAATAAAATTTTCTCTAAAAAAAAATAAAATAAAGAGTAGGTTGTAAATTGTGGAGTGAGACGTAAGCCAAGGTCCTTTTCTTGTTTACGACGTTCGTTTAATTTTCGTCCAGTCTCTAATAATGGAGCAATTGTTTATTGGGACTGGGGAGAGGCTTCGCACGAACACGGAATATCACCTTGTTTGGATTAATGTTAAGTTTTTTTTTTAAAAAAAAAGAGTTAAAAAGAATAATAATAAAATAAAGGTGTCATTTAAGTTGCAACTTGTGCAAGAAGGGAAAAAACTGTGAATTGATGAAGTAAGGATTTGATTGAAGAATTATCTTTATAAAATTTGATAATCTAACGGCATATTTGATTACTCTATTTAATGCTAGAAATAAGTTTATTAAGATTTTTTTTTTAATTCTACGTGTTTGACAACATAAATGTCTATCATTTAATACACACTGCTGGGTAATTTGTGTTTAACATCTAAATGAAAATTTTCCCTAAACTTCAATGACTTGATGTTTTCAACACCAAAATTTTTAAGTTCCAGAATTCAGAGTTCAAACTTCAAGTGTAATAAACAAACGGTACGTATATATATTGGATTTGCTCAGGCACACCATGCGGAGACGCAATACAACAACTAGCGTGCGAAATTAAGCTATTTCTTATGCCTTTTTTTTTTTTTTTTGTCGCAACAAAAATATTCTTATAATCTAATCTAGCATAATTTAGAGGAATTGGGGAAGAGAATTCGACGTGAATACAGACTCTATCGAAGAAGGTCAATTAAGACCACACCACATATAGTGACAAATTGATGGGAGACATGGTTGAATCCTTTGACGTTGTGGCATTTCTTACACCATCTGTGAAATTAGGTTATTTGATTTTGTTAATTCATGGAGTACGAAATTCACATTGAACCAGTGGTGGGTCTGATTATTCAACGCGTACCTACCATTTTACGTTTGACGATTTGAATTTTGTTTGATTTGTCAGTTGCAATTATGAATGGATATAACCACAACTGTACCCCCTCTCCCGCAATCCCAAGCTAATCAAGGTTCAAGTACGATAGTAAATAAGTCTAATCAAAACGAACACCGTAATCTTAAAACTTGTTTGATTATTTTAATAAATTTTGTTCAAGTTTGATTTATTTTTTTTTGTTGAATTGAATTTAAAAGAGTTTTTATCAAGTTAAACTCAAGTAATTTTTATATATAAAATTCAGTTTTATACTAATCGAACCAAGCTTGAGTCGAACTTGAAAATTTATCAAACATAAAATGCTATTCAAGATTGATTGGATTAGTTGATGAATCAAATTCTAATGAATTCAATTGGCATGTCAAATAATTTGATTTATTAGTTAAATTTGGGTCAGACAAAATAAATACTAGATAAATAGATCCAGGCTGGGCTTGGAGCTGTCTCGCCTTTGGGATTACGGTCAAATATCGTCATCAAATGGCAAATGCTACGTCTTGGGCCGGTGGTGGGGGAAGGGTTGATGTCAACCAGAGGAGCGCTAGACTTGGGCTTCAACCGTTGTCAATCCCGTGAATTTCTCGTAGAATAGAATCCACTATGTTCTGTACACAAAGCCCAAACCTAAAGATGTTCACACTTGACAGGCAGTGTGATGAAGCTCGGAACTTAACTTGGTGGGAACGTACTACAATGCGATAGACGTAGCAGCGTACATGAACATGATTGAATAGGTGTTCCCAATTCAAATATTAGGCTTTTTTAATTTTGTACGTCCTACCATTAACTTCTATCTTACGTGATAAACCTGAACTTTCTCTTATTGTCCAAGATATTTAAGGTTTTTAATTTTTTTTAAAAAAATTATATATTTATCAAATAATATACAATGCTCAAACTACTACTATAGTACGAATATATTATTATTTTACCTCTTACAGTCAAGTCACCGGACTCAATTTTTCATTTTTGGTTATAAACACTCGGTCCATTTGATTCAATGTAAAATATTTTCAACGGAAAATGTCTTCCATGGAAAATTTTATCGAAGAAAATAATTAGGCCATGTTTGGATTGCTTGTTTCCATCGAAAAATATTGTCGTTTTCCGTGATCACATTTCCCTATCACCTTTTTCCCTCACATATATCAAATCGCTACAGTAATTTTTCCATGAAAAATGACGAAAAATGCAATCAAAACACAACCTATGTTTTTTCTTATGTTTGGGAGTAGATGGATACTACAAATCTTTAGTGGGCTATTGCACAAGTGGTGAGTTTTGTTCTGAATCTTAACACTAGTGGAGAAGCCTGAATGGATAGTCTTATGACTTATACCTGGGCATGGAAAATAACTTCAGTTCATTTAGATGGAAAGTCATTTTACACAATCTGATGTAAAATATTTTCGGTAGGAAAAAATTTTCCCAAAGCAATAACCCAACCAAACAATAGAGAATCAGGAAAATATTTTCTGGAAAATATTTTCCTTCCAAACAAACATACCCTCGATGTCACTCTTTTTTTTTTTTTTTGGTTTAATTTCAAATTTACCCTTATAATTCACTCAATACGCATATTCAACTAATACTCAAATCAATTATAGCATTACTGATAGCAAAAAATTATCTCAAATCAATACCCAAGCTCTCCTTTACAAATCCTACTCAACTTGACTAGGCATTTCTTCCTTTATCCTTCTACTAACATCACTTAAATCTCAAATCCTAATATTGCCCAACTAGTTATATATTACTTGGACTTTAATTGCTATTAGGATAAAATGACTGAAATGTAAACTACAAAGTCCACAAGGAACCCACTCCATCTCCTTCATTCCAATCTTTTGCACGACAGATTATATGTCTCTTGCGATGACTTCTTCACCTTTCCGTCGTTGGATCTTCTCAACTTGGTCAATAAATTTTATTGATCGGACGCACATCAGACATCGAGTGTGCATTTGATCACTCGTTGTAATAATAATAAATCGTTGAATAATGAATGACACAGCTAACTAATAATCATTGTTCATTTTTTTTTTTGGGTCAGATAATCTACCCTTCTCTGTGCACTGCTACTAAAGATTAATATGAATAAAGAATATTTAAAGTTTGGGAAAAAATTAAAAAGAAACAGATAAAAATGGCATGTTTTCTCTGCAACTATGCACCAGTATTTCGGTGTAAACTTTTCTCATCTAAACCTAGCCCTTATCAGTCCTTCAACTGAGCCGATTAAGCCCACCACTGAAATAACCAAGCAAACGAGGCTAAAAGCCTCAAGAAGAAGCCATTTTCTTGTCCAAGCGCCAATGCTTTTCTGCACCATGTAGATTTCCACGGGGAAGTATATGCCCAGAGACCAAAAGTTCAAGGCCCCCAACACCCCCAGTACTTGGTTGAAGTAAGGGAATAGCATTGCAATTCCAGTTACAGAAACCACATATGCTGTTCTGAAAACGAGCCTAAATATATTAAACTCCAATCTGGAACACAGAGGGAGCTTCAACTCTAAATTCCTTCCTAGTCCGCTATCTGGGTACTTAGCAGCAAACCATCTTTCCACCATTGCAAAGATTACTTGGCTGTATATCTGGATTGGGATATACGGACGGAGAGAATCAAAACCATCATGTTAGAACAGTGACGGAACAAGATTCTTGGTACCTATATATTTGAATCTAAAAGACCAAAAAATTTACCTGATATCCCCCGACGAGGTGCAGTATAATGCAAGCATTGGCGAAGTCGACAAGCCAATAAGGTTCATAGAAGCCAAATCCAGTCAAGAGGTTTCCTGGGGTTTTGTCTCCAAAGGCTGCATATCCAAAGCATCCACAGCATAGGTAAAAGATGGTGGTGGTGACGATTGAAATCCTGGAGGCCTTTTTCATTGTCTGGTCTTCAGATGGAGCTGACTTCAAGGTGTCCTGAATGCAAACAAAAATCCCTCCAATCTTTAGGGCCGTCAAAAAGTTTTTTGGTACTACTGGAAAAAAAAACTATGGAAATCATGAACGAAGTCTGGAATTCTCACCTGTATCTCCAGAAGAATAACTGAATAGGGATAGGCAAAAGCTATGTCCGCAATTCCCTGAAACACTAACCATGACTTTTCTGCTCCGCTGTTTGCTGAAACTCCAGAAATGCTGCCCTTGACCATTCCATTTCCTGCAGAAATTTTTGTTGAGAGTAGTATATACCAAGATAGTCTGAAGTTTTACTCGCGAAAGGTGCACGTGAAAAGAGAGCGTATTACCAATGACTTTTGCCAGGCCAAGTGCCATTCCAATGAAAGCATAGGTGAAGGACATAACAGCAGCAACAACAGACAGCCATGCCATGTTATGGAAATCTGGTATCTGAGACACCACAATCTGAACACCCCCAAAGATTAGCATAAGCATATTAGTATTGATACGTCCACAACTACTATCGTGCCCTTCTTTGTGATAACAGTTGGATTTCTCTATTGCACTGCAGAAATTGTCGAAATAGAACAAGAACATCAGGAAAGATTCTGTATCAGGGAGGTATGACCGGAACTCGTATACAAAGTCTCCAGTTTAGAATAAGAATGAAGAAGGAAATAGTAGCAATATTAAGCATGATCGCATAGTAGGATCACCGACTGGTTTAATTAGCTTGCTTCATTTTTCCAATGGCTATTTATGAAGCAGAAAGTGCCATTTGTGTGTAAAAGTTTTTAGAAGAAGAAGTTCTTATGCAAAAACTTCTTCAGAGTTATTCAAATTTAGAACTTTTTCATCTTATGGTAAAGTACACAAGTACCTCTTAAGATCAATAAGAAAAATCCCCAATAGATTTTAAGTCAAACAGCATAGCAGCTGTTTGCAGAATCAAAAAAGTGGGAGAGCTTGTAAGTGCACCTAACACTTTGGGTTACCGTAATGGTATATGCAACAGCAGTGCCATATAGGCTCTCCAGCACAAAAAGTGCACATATCTTCTGTCTCTTCTCTCCTGAAATTGATTTCAATCTGTCAAATATTTACCAGCTAATTCTTCTGAACTTGTGAATTACCATAAGTAAATGACACGAGCAAGCTATTAGATTTTTTTAACCAAAAGATTGAACAGTACACATTTATTGAAACTTAATACGTCTTTGTGCAGCTTAACTGCGTCCATATTCCCTAAATTGATGTGTCACGGGACTCTTAACGGACAGACAGTAACAAATACAGAGATTCCTTTAGTATCTTCAGCAATAAAAGGACACTAAAAAGGGATCCCGAAAATCATTCCACTAATCCTAGTCATCCAATGAAAGTTTGTTCCTTCAATGTACAGGAAAATTAAGAGAAACATTAATTACTAAATTCCTACTAAAAAGAATGATAAACGGCACCTCCTTTCTCATTCTACTGGTTCTGGAAACATCATCAAGGGACCAAGGCCAATGTTAAACATCATCAAGTGACTACTTACCCAAGAAGAATTTGACCGCTCCGGTGAGGGAAGGGTGCCTAATTGGACCCTTCTCGGGATCAGGAGTCAAGTAGCACTCGCAGAGGATGAGAGTGGAAAAAAGGGTGATGAGTGCAAAGAATATCATGGACAATGGACCTGCAATCCAGCCTAGCTGGGCAGTGCTCCATGCAAGTGACAAGACACCTGCCCCTATCACACCGGTTATTACATGTGCTGTTGCAGTCCATACTGTCCCTGCAAATGCGTTGTGAAACAACAAAGTCAGTAGACAGGGGGGTGGGAAGTGGGAGCAGTGAGATTCAGGACTCTCATTCTAGACGAGGAAGAAACAGCTTCAAACATCAGGCTACATGACTGAGTCAAAAAAGAACTGAAGAACTTAGACAGGAGATCATCATCATTTACCTGTTCTTTTGGAGGGTTCCTGATCAGGAACTGCAGATTGTTCAACCTCGAAAGGTTCTGAGTTGGTCATGAGAAATGCTGCTGTTTCTTCGTAGTAGCCCTCTGTGTCATCCCTATTAATAATACCAGTGGCTCCTACTCTCTTTAGGGGAATGTCATTTTTCAAGTCTCTGTCCTCTGGCTGCAAATGGCCATCAGATTTCAATCCAGAGATCTCCAAATATCGCATCTTTGGAAGAATGCGTTGACAAAACTGTCCTTTTCTCTATTTTTCCTTCGTTTAGTATCCTATTCTATATATTATCCTGTTGGTGAACCTCGCTTTCTTTCTTTCTTTCTTTCTTTCAAACTCTGAGAGCTAATGGTTAGGACCGCAGTCCCGACATGACCATTTTCACCAACTTGTTCTAAGATCTGGCACTTTCTGCTTTGCAGTAATTTCACTACTATGTACGGGTTAATAGGGGGTTCAAAGCTTTTTTTCCCCCCGAAAACTCTCCACACACTGTTGAGATCTATGTTTGCCTAACTTTGATTTAAGATCTAGATTTAACCAACCATCTATGAGTTTGACTTTTAATAATACAAGTCGTGAAAGGAAGGCTCAATGCTACAGGGAAAAAGAAGCCAACAACATTTTATTAATTTTCGAAACAAATACAGCTGAATTGATTCATTAACAATAATCTTGCTTAGATATGCTTTTAACAATTTGCAGAACTGAGGTTTAAGCAGCAGTAGCCATGCAAGATTTTCGAAACCAAGTTGTTGGAGAATTGCGAATTCATATGTACCATATACTTGCTTGCTGACGATGACTAAACTGAAATAGATTGCCAAACGAGTGAACTATAATCCATAAGATGATTAGAATAGAGCCTCGTGTAACAATAATGCATCTTCTTAATTCATCAAATAATACTTGTCAGTAAAAGTTTTTTTGCTCTGCCAAATGCTACTCCCAATTTGTTTGATCCTCCAAAATTAGCTTGTAACCAGCCAGAGCGTCTCGTCTCATTATTGTCGTCTAAATTATTGATCTTTTGGACTCGAGCGTTGCTGCATAAGTAAACACTCGTCTCGTCTGAGTCCACGGTAATTGGCAGTCCTAAATTGCAGCTAAAAAGAAAGATCTTTTAGCACTCGCAAACCAAGAACCCACAACTGGGGCACGTAATTGACTAGTGGCAGTTTTGTGCAAATCAATTCTCTCACAGTCGTTGAATCTGACATATTTTTATTGCATTAGTCAGTCAGTTGCTATATTCGCTGCTGCATTTGCGACTTTTCTCATTCGTCCGGACGACTCAGAAACTGGCATGGCTCCCTTTGTTTTGGACTCTTTTTTCAAGTGTCGTGTCGTCTGGACGCCAAACGGATGCGATTGGGGGACCGGTGGCTGGCGGGGGGTTTGTTTCATTGACCAGCAATGGAAGAAGAAATGGAGAGGATAAAAAGGAAAAACGAAAAACGGAGCGAATCCTCACCACTTGATATATGCGTATGCGTGCCAAGTGTTCTGTTCCTTTCTTTGTCTGATTATGGCGTACTAGTACTAGTATTAAAATGAAGGAACCGTCGTGTCTTTTGGTAGTATTTCATAGCTATGTATGTCCAAGACAAGAAGAATCCAGACAATAAAAAAAGATGAAAGTTTCAACTATAAATAATATGTTAGCCAGAAAAATTAAATTTCAGAACTACTTATATCTTGATGAAAAGGTAGATGTAAATGCCTATAGGAACTTTTCGACCCAAAAAAAGAGAGACAAGAAAAGGACCCACGACCCAAAGGAGTAGTACCACTGACTGAAAGAGTAAAAATGCAAATAATAATTGAAGAACAATGACAACGGCCAGTAGAAACTGCTGCTATGACAAAAAAAAAAAAATAATGTAAGATGAACAGTAGTTTTACCTGGTACTATTGAACATGGACGAAGGAAGGGCAGCAGGCTGGCTGATGAGTGATGATGGATGTCAGGTCACTGCACTAGCTGTCCGTGTATCCTTTGCGTATCAGTCCGTGACCAATTAAGTACGTTTAATTTGGCTGTCGTCTGCTGTATTTCTGCAATTTTGTTATGAAAACCAAAAAGCATGTTCAATTCAAAAAAGACTTGCACGCATAAACTAGTTATGAAGATGGCTCATTTGACGCATCCTGACAATGCCCTAAAAAGATTCCCGGCATATTATTTAGAGGTGGCAAAAAAAGTCCAAAATCCAATAACTCACCCAATCCGCCCATTAGTTTTAGAGGATGGGTTGGGTCAATTGGGTTATGGGTTTTATTGGGTTGGGTAAGAACAACCCAACTTATGCCTTGGGCTGGTTGGGTTTTTAATTTGGGTACCCAATACCCAACTTGTTTAAAAGTAATTCAAAATAATAAATACAAGATTTAATACACATATGCCCAACTATTTACATTTGGACATGTGTTAATAATTCATTAATTAATTTGTATTCAAAATTCTCATATATATATTTTTTCAATCATTTTTAAATTTTTATTTAAAATAAAAAAGAAATTTGAAATAAAAACTCATGCTTATTTTACTTTTATAACAGTAGTTAAACTTGCTCAACTTCTATAATAATTTATAATGCCTTTTAAAAGTATGTTGTTTTCCTCCTCTTTTTTTTTCTTTTGGTAAAAATGTCAATAGTTCATGAATTCTCCTCTCATTTATTTCTTAAAAATTTTGGGATTTTCCTTAATAATTTTTTGGGAACCAATACTAGTACTTTTTACAAGTATATAATATTTTCTGCTTTATATTAGAACTGTCGTAATTCTAAAATATTAATATGACCATAGCATCATGTATGATCCTAGATGATTCTAGTTAATTAGGCGATGAATTATCTAATTGTATCAAATCAATAAAAAAATACCTTCTAATATATATTAGATGTATATAGATCATGATATTAACTTCGAATCAATATAGTTGGCTATCATTTGTTTAAGTATTTTTTTTTAAAAATTTTGTGTAAAGGAAAAGTGGTTATGGAAAAGTGAAGGATCCAATGGAGACACAAGGAAACAAGAAAAGGGAGAATCCACTTCGAATCCAGATTACTACACTAGCTAAACAAATTCCGACACAAAATCCTGTTTTCTAACAAGTGTGTGCACAAGTAAGTAAACTTAATGGAAGAGGCAATTTCGACAAAATTAATTGAATCAATGGGTAAAGTTAGGGCTCAATTTGCAGAATCTCGTCGAATCAAAATTTTTGAGAATATAAGGACGAAGTACTAACTTATTTTCTATAATTTCAAAATTATTATACAACAAATTATACGTCTCTTGCTTACATTTTCAAGTATAATATAATCTAGCATTCAATAATTTATATACATAGAATATTACAAGTTACAATAAAACAGATATGAATAGTAAAAGTGTTAATAAGTTATGACAAAAATAAGTTTCAATCAATTAGTAATATTAAAAAAAGTACAAAGTAAACAATTTTTTTAGCTAGTATATTTAAATGTATAATTTATTATCTAAAATTCACAATACAAGCAATATAAAGTATTATTCTATTTATGATGTGTTTCCAAGGAACTTAAGAAGTGTGTGTGTGTGAAAATATATTTATATATGTGAAAAAAAAATTTGTGTGTTAAAATGTATGTGAAAAAGTTTATGTATTAAAATGTATTAATTAATTTGTTGGGTCATATTTGGGTCATGGGTTTGAGATAATCCAATATGACCCAACCCAAAATCAACCCAATCTAAAATTGGGCGAGTTGGATATAACCCATTTAAGTGAAAATTCAATATTAACCCGCCCAAAACCTGCCCAACCCGTCCAATTGCCAGGAGGTTAAGAGCGTACAGGTAATAAAGATGTTGAGGTTAGCAAAGTTGAAGTTGGCATGATTCAACTTGCGTATTACAATGGATCAAGAAAAGTACTACTCATTCAACCGTCGCCACAAACGATTGCTTGGTCTGACCAAAAAAAAAAAAAAAAAAAAAACAATTGCTTGTTGATTTGTTCCTTCAGATTTTAGCACGTTAGCATCGAGTCCAAGAATTCAACAAGAAAATATTTGGGCCTGCAAGTGAAGCTGGTGGATCAATAATATATATTGCACAAACCCAATGGAAAAGCTACAAGAAGCAAAGTCAAAAGTTGCTACGAAGCTAAGTCCCATCATGCCCAAAAGCGGACGTCCACCCACTATGATTCCTGCTGCTTCTGCTAAGATCCGGGTCGTGCCCCATGACATAAGTTTTGCTGTAGATGACATAAGATGATCAAGTCCAAGGAATTACTCTATTATATATTTTCGTTATGGAATTCTCTCTGTTTCTTGGATCCTATTTATCCCGTAACTTTTTTTTGCGTTAGAAGATCGTAACAGAGAAGGATATCTTTGTCTCGTTCATAAGGTGAAATGGTTAAAAATCTAAGGAGTGTGAAGCAAAAGATTCTTCTGACGGGTTTGGGCGACATATAGAGCCTATGCAATCCAATCCAATCCAAAACCATCCGCTGATTTTTGGACATGCCATCTTTTACCGTTGTTCAGAATAGCGATACCATTGCAAAGAAATAGTAGTGTTGAAGGAGGTTTACAGAGAGCAAACTCCATTCTAAATTAATGGGTTGTTTAGAGTTCAATGTTGATGGTCCAGAGGTACAGCGCTCTCTCTGGAACTGGGAGATCGAGGGTTACCAATCCAGAGGCTTCTTCAAAATGAAACTGGACTTCCTCTGCGTCAACTGTGATTCTTTTGGGTCTCACTGATGAATAGGCTCCAAAAGCACCACATCCCCGTGCTTTGACGCATATGTTCTTTCCATAACCTACTTCTTTGACCGCTCCACCTGAATTGAACATCCTGATGAGGCCTATAGGAGCGAATCGAGAACCATTTGATGTTTCCTTGACAGGAACAACCGTGAAAACCTCGTACTCCCGTGCCATCAGTGTAATTGGCAGAGCGGCATTGCTTGGAAGGTAGACCAGATTTCCTGCAGCAGATAACAAAGCAAATTAAAGAAAAATTCAACTAAGCCTTTGATGAATGAAAAAGGCAGTTCGTCATTTGACCATGAATATGAGAATAGACAACAGCATCGCCTCTCCATCCATCAGGAGCAATTCTTGGTAAGTAGTCGACATCATTAGCCCGAACGGTTCCAGTTATTGTATCCGGTCGTTCGTCGTGAATGAGGTTTCTCTTTCCAATTCTACACCATCCAGCCCCTTGACAGTTGAACACTCCAATCACTCCATTCAAATCATTGAGATTCCAAATCTTCAGTAAACTGCAAATGCGTCACAAGGCGTTATTAGCGATTACAACAACTTCAAAAATGAAGGGAAGCAGCAAACAAAGCAAAACTCAACCTTTTTCCGTCTCTAGCAGGATCTGAAAACAAGCAATCCCTCGTCGGCCTTCCTGGAAGTTTGGCCCTCAGGATGGATCCATCAGGAAGCACGAGCTTCCTCAAGAGATTGAAGTCATGCTGCCCGGGCTTGTCACTGAATATTATAAAGAATCGTTCGACGTCAGAGCGTGTCACCACGTTAATAATTTTGTAGCGTAGCATCAATCATATATTAGATTAGAGGAGTAGCACGCCACCTGACGTAAATAGCACAACCTCCAACTGCCCGTGCTGCTCCATGGTATTCAGCCATTGGGTGCAAGCTCTAAATTGTAGTAGTAGTAGTAGTATGACAAATGAAGTTCAGCAATCGAAGTTACAGAAATCTGAGAAAAATTCAAGCTATCCTAACCGAGATGGGACTTCTGTAATCAAAGGCTTACGTGAAACATATCCCAATCTGGCTGCATGAACTCGCCCAGGAAGACGGTGTTATAAGCAACTGATGCTATGTGAATTGTGTGGGAGGCAGGATCGCTTGGCCAAAAATCATCTGATGCTCTAACTACTGCACTTCTCTTGGCACTACAAGCATCAAAAATAATCTCATATCAGATCATTGTCTCCCCTTTGCGTCGCGTCAGACTTAGTGAAGTACTGCAAGTAGCCAAAGTCAAAAATGGGAAATGGAAGATTACTTTTACCTGTACAAACCGTCTGTGTTGTGACTCATACAAGAAATAATTCCATTATCGGGAAAATTCCGAGAAATTGAAGCCTCTAATGCTTGATGGTACTTCCTTGCTAGTCTGATTCTTCCACCATGGCCTGCTCCAAGGGTTTCGAGGATGTTCTGAACATCAACTTTAACCCCATCGATGCCAGCGGAGGCGAGATATGAGTGCAGCTCATTATAAAAGTTGAACACTTTCTCAGGGTTCACAAGGCCTAGCCCATTTTTGGTAATGCAATCCAGAGCATCACAGGCTTCATTTGATTGAAACCCTGGAGAGGAAATCGGATAAGCCATCTGAGAGTCATAGTGATCCATCTCAGTGACACCAGGCCTCACACCACCCCAATACCCAGTGATTGCATGCCAGACGTAAGCATACCTACAAGGGCATCATGGTACCTGAGTTAACAAGTGCCTATGAAGTAAAGTACAGAGGGGACAGAACGAAAGACTTCATACTTCAGAGCATATGCATCTTTAATTTCTGTGACGAGATGGCGAAGTCCCATGGCAGGATCTTCCGATCTGTGACCCTCCTTGCCATTCTTTTGGAATTTGTGGTTCTCTTTGATATGAGTTAGCCTATTTGCAAAACTGAAGAGAGAAACAGGAATTGCAAATATTCAGCTTGGTTGATTGAATCTCGCAAACTTACTAATAAAATACGGTTTTCACTTTGAGCACTCACTTAGCCGCATTGTCAGCTTTGAATTCAAAGCTAGTAGGATCCATCCCAACAGATTGCCATCCATCGTCAATGATAATAAACTTTGGGGGAATCCCACCTTTCTCCAAACTGCAAGAAAATGCTGTTGATCATCAACATGTCATACTAAGTCCATTTGCAGCAGATTAGATGTCTAGATTGGTTTTTGTTAAGATACCTCTCTAAACCTTGCTTCACTCCCTCTGAAGTAACATCAGTGTAGAAAGCATCCCACGTACACCACCCAAACCAATTTAACATGTCCGGCATCTGATGACGAAAGGAACATACTAAGGAGAAGCACCAAATAGCAAACAGCATCATAATACTCCTTGACAATAGATGTTATGTTAATACCTTCTTCCTATCACGATGAGAAAAAGTCTGTAGGTGTCTCTCCACACTCCTATACACGTATATTCACCAAGAAGTCGGTTAGAATTTCTGGACAGACATGCAGCTATGGCTTAGAAGTTAGATCTACATATGTTCCCAAACTTCAGTTTTTAGCAGAAACAAGCAGAACAAGATTTATGCCCAGATTCTAGACCATAACTTGAGAACAGAAAAAACCAGTCTGCCAAACGAAACTTTAGAGCAAGATATCGAGTGATATCTCTGTGGAAGAATCAGCAAACGCAATAATAGAACAACACAAGGATGGTAGAGCATACTTGACTGCATTAGTGATAACATCAAATGGGTCTGATCCAGCAGCCACGAAAACTAAATGGCTTCCCTCAAATTCTTGGACAGCAGGATCACCTGAATTTAGTGCAAAGTTAGAACCCCGAATATTAAAAAAAAATTTGAAAAAAGGGGGAGAAAAGTTAGCATTACATTATTTGCTTTCAAGATACAAACGACTACAAAACAGTAGGAAACAAAGATTTCTGGGAGGTAATCCAGTGCAAAGTCCATACCGCTTTCTAAGCTGATCTCCAACTCATCGTTGGCATTCCCCTGAAGAACAGCCCTGAAATCACCTTCTAGAATAGGCAAGAAAACAACGTATGTTGCGGACTGGCCACCACCATCTTCACCAAAATGGGAACCCTCTTGACCCTCAACAATCAAGAATTGCGTCTCAAATGGTATGTCTTGGCCAGATGTCCCCATTCTCTGAGTCATCCACCACATCTTAAACCGGAAAACACACATGAAACGCAACCCCCTGTAAGACAAACCACCCAAACATCACTACATAGCAGCATCACATGCAAATAAAATTTTTATACGAGATTCACGCCTCCCCTTTCACCCAAAAACCTAAATAAATCAAGGTTCACCTCGTTGAACCAGAACTAAGAATCCCACGAAAAAAAATGAAGGAAAGCGAGCAAGAAACATGATAGGAAAAAAAATTCAATTTGTAATGACACTGGCGCCTTATCCCGTGAGTGACCAATCATTCTGTGCATTGTGAGTGATGTGTGATATTATGATAAAAAGTGATTTTTCCAAGAATTTGCTCATTAATGATTAGTAAAAAAATTGGAGAACATACTGGAGTTTGCCAACAGGGAAGACGCTACGGCTAGCTTTGTGATCGGATTGAATGCCAATAAAAGCGCCATTGATGAAGCTCTCACCGGTTGCCGGTGTCACAATGACATTGTCATGAATATCACTGAGAATGCAGATCCCCAGCACATTCAACTTCCCATCAGCCACGCTTATTCCAGCCCCTACGGTCATTTTCTAAGCTTCCTCTTAAGCTAAAATGAACAAGTACTACTTCAAAAAAAAAAAATTCAGACACAAAAAAAAAGGCTGAAGCAAAATCAAAGTCTCACCACTCTACAAAAACCAAATATACGAAAAAAAGAAGCAAATCTAGAGCGAAAACGTAGTATCAGAGTAGCAGTATCAACTAAGAATGTAGATTTGATTGTCCCAGTCAAATACTGGGATTGCTTATTCATGTCAATATTGCTGGAGGGTATTTATAGTAACAAAGCATTAGATTCTGTGGGAATAATCCATATGGGTGCTGACAGGAGATCTGTGTACTCTTCCGTAGGTAGCCCCGTGATCCTGTGCAAACCCCACTGGTCTCATTTGGCGTCATCTCACACTTTTATCTAGTTTTTGTTATTAGCCTCGTATCTTGGTCAAACAACAAATATCTTTACTTTTCAAGCAGTAAACCATTGCAGATTTCAACATGTTCATACAATAAATATACAATGTGATTTATATGTGCAATGGCGAGTCTTTTTTTCTTTTTACTTTTTAAACCAGTATCAGGTCGTATGTGCATAATCATAGTACGTACTAGAGGTGGCAAATCAACCCATTTAACTAGATTTACCCATACCCGCCCATGAATAGATGGGTATGGGTATCTTAATTTTTTGTATATGGGTATAAATGGGTTACCCAATAATACCCATTTAATAAATGGGTATTATTGGGTAACCCATCAAACCCAATTAACCCATTTAAAATTCTCTTCCCCCCAAGTCTCTTCTTTTCCCCTACCTTTTTTTTTTCCAAATTTTTCATTTTGTCATGATGTTAACATTATTATTATTATTATTATTATTTGTTGGTTTTATCTTATTATTTTATTTTTTCTTAGTTTGTTAACTTACTCATTTTTTAGCATTACCAATTTATGATAAATTTTAGCCTATTTTCTTATCTTTATAAAATAAAATTTTAAATTTATATATGAAAAAAATGTTAGGGGTTCAAAATTTTTGGATTAAGTTTTTATATTAATTTTTATAGTACTTAATTCAAATTTTTATATTCGTATTATTCAATTATTAAATAATAGGTAATTTTGTGACATAGAGTATAAATGAAAAAAATTGGTAATTAAGTTTATTGAATATTATAAGTAAATATTTAAAACTAATGATGGGTACAATGAGTGGTATAAATTGATAACTTAGTTTGCAAAAATGAATTTAAATGAGTTTGCAAAAAGTTAAAATAAATGAGTTATAAATGGGTAATTGGGTTACCCAATTCATTTTTTGACTTACCCATTTATACCCATCTAATTAAATGGGTATAAATGAGTTGACTCACTTAAACCCATTACCCATTTTATCCAACCCAAACCCGCCCAAGTCACCCATTTTGACACCTCTAGTACGTACTAATCAAATAGTGAGAGACATTCCGATAATCAGTTAGGTGAGAAATTAAACGGGATTGCCAGAAAAAAGTCATCAAATTCATGAAGGAGTGTAGCCTTGTTGTAGGGTGGTCCTTTTTTTCTTGGGCCGCATTGATGATGGCGGTGATGAATTAATGAGGTTTGTTGATGTTGTTGACGCAATCCAAAGGTGGCTGCATCAGCATGAACTGGAACTCGATTGGAATGCGGAAAAAATTCTTGAGATTCATTCACGGGGGCCAAGATTAAAAGCTAGTCCGGTGGGTAGGTAGGTGGAACACTTTCGAAAAGCTCGTATGGTACCGGACACCTGTCCATAATCCGCAGGGATTGATCCTCATTTTGTTGGATGCACCGGTCAGAAATCAGACGGTATACTCCGTCCATTCTATCTATCTATTTTTTCTGTCAAATATAAAATTAAGTAGTCCCGCTCACTAATACTGTTGATATGATACATAACATTGAATGCATATTTAGAAAATGTTTGATAAATAGATTTCAAATTCAATTTTAACATGGACGGTTTACTTTCTGAATCAATATAATTACACGTAACTATAATTCTGACAAATTTAAGGATCTCGTCTTCAAATGCTTACCTAATCTCATCTGAATCATGCGGTATAAAATTCCAAAGTAGAAAACTGCAGATACAATTAGAATATTATTGAATTTAAAATTCATTTACCAAATACCCTCTAAATATACATTCAATATTATATGCCACATCAACAGTATTAGTATATAGAATTATTTAATTTTATATTGAACAGAAAAAATAGATAAATATAATGAACAGTGGATCTCGTCTGGTTTATGTTATACTGCTACTCTCTAATACTCCCTCCGTCCCACTTTATTAGTCTTGTTTTCCTTTTTCGTCCGTCCCAAATCGTAGTCCACTTTCCCATTAAGAAATGTAGTAATCTTTCAAATTGTCTAAAATACCCTTATTAAATATCTTGTTATTAATACATTGTTATTAAATACTAACCCACTACATTGAATACATTGAGTTTTTCCAATACATTGAATACATTGACTACATTGATTAGCATAAGGGTATTTTAGGAAATTATTAATCTAAATTTATGTTTCCAACCAAATTAATTACACTTTCTTAATCTGTGTGAAAAAAAGACCAAGACTAAGAAAACGGGACGGAGGGAGTAGTAGTATTAAGGAAATTAAATTCGATAATATTAATGTTGGAACAGAAGATTTTACGGTGGAACCGAAATTGCAGCTGAAATTAGTGAGATGTGACACGATATGAGGTGTAAACAGGGAAGCCAAGTCAAGGTGACGTGGAAATTCCTTTTAAAAATATTTCAATTACGACGTTCATGATGGATTTCTTCAATTTTCTTGCTCCCATCCAATATAGCTTGGCGGCGGCTGCCAAGAACTAGCAATGCGTGTCGCCACGTCAGATCGTGCACGCTACGTAATTACAGCTTCCATCCTAATAGGATTTCGCAATTTCTATGATTAATTGATACTGATGATGATAAGCAATTCATTCTATCTGTTAATATATTTGGATTGCTATTTTTATTAAAAAAAAATGTATTGTAACAATTTGATATATATGAGGTATAAAATATGTTTAAAAAATATATTTAAAGAAAATACTAAATTTTTTTCCTTAAAAAATAGCAATTCAAATACAGTAGATCCCTAGTCCACCATCTACTTAAAAAATCCTAGCCCAGGTCCCTCCCGGGTCCCAAACCAAATGAACATGAGAGAGAGAGGTTTCAACTTCAAGTGCAGATTTGAATCTGATCTCCTTTGTACATGATCAAGAACAATTCCATCCAAAGCCCGGAATTGGGAAAAACCAAAAAATCATGAATATACACAAGAATTACAACAACAAAAGCGTAAAATAACCCGCCGGCCTACATGCTAGAGGGAGTCCTATTTTATGAGCTTAATCAAGAACAAGCTAAAAAAAATCAAAGCCATGCCTTTGTATATTAGCTCCATACACATTCGAGACAGTTGTATGAATTCTCCAGAAGAACTTTTGCCACAAACACGTGGAAACAATACAAGTAGCGACACATAAACCATGGTCAACCTGATCGTTCTCGACTATATTTCCTCCAAGCATCATTATATATATATATATATATATATATATATATATAAACTTCTATGGCAAATTCCGAAAAAGAACAGAAGCAAGAAAGGAAGAAAGAAAGGGAAGGAATCGTCGGCATGCAGAAAATAGCAATAGCACTAGGACTTACGGTGGCCATGTTTTCTCTTCTGGGGTTTGGATGCTGGCTTGCCGCCAAATATGCCACTTGTATTGTTTCCACATGTTTGTATTTGCCGCCCCATTTCAAGAGAAGGAAGGATGCTGCACCTTTACCAATATCACGTTGCGCATACCAAATGCTATACGCCCCAAATCTTATTTTGTTGATGCAGGTGTAGATGCATCATCCTTCCAAGTTTTAATGCTTCCAGCAGCAAGTTTGGACAGACTTTAATTGGTCCGTTGAATATGAAAGAAAATTAGAATATAATTTGGATAATGAAAAATATTAAATTAGAATTCGGATGTTACAATTATACAAGAATTGGACATGTTTGCCTTGTGTAACATAACATGTTTGTTTGGCTTTGGAGAATGTTAAGTGATGAGTTTAGAATAGATAAATTGAGAAGCTGTGGAGAGCAGGTGAAAAAGGCGATAAGTTAGTTAGATAGATAGATTGATTAAGAAGAGCTCAACAATTAACACAATATTTAAAGTAATAAAAATATTTTGATAGAATTCAACTGCTTTGTTGAATTTGAGAGCAGATTAGATGTTATTAAATTTGCAAATAGATTAGATTTGATAGTAGTATTTGAAATATGTAAAAATAATTGTTAACAAATACGTGTGTCGATCGTATAATTTAAACAAAAACGCAACATAATAATGTAATAAAGTTTGGATAGATTTGAATTGATTGGTTGAATATGAAAATAAATCATATTAGAATTCGGATAATAAAAATTATTACATTAGACTTATCAAACTCAGGAAACCTTCAAGACTCCCTCCAACGCCGGGGGTTTAGGTTACAGTACTATACCCAGGATTAATCGCGGGGGGAAAGGGGGGGCTTGAAATTGTACAAATATTGGACACGAGTTAGCCTTCTAGCCTTGTATAACATAAACATGTTTGGTGTGGGAGAATGCTAAGGGTCTGTTTGATAACATAAAAAAGTGCTAAATCTGAATTTTTTCAGACATTCAGATGTTTTGAGTGTTTGATAAATGAAAATCCATTTGCTGAACTTGTTAAGTAATGCTGAACTTATGTGTATTTTTTTCAGCACAAAAATCCTAACTGAATGTCAATAGAATTACTTCAACTACCTTATTTTATCTAACAAATCTACCCTTATTTATTAATTATGTTCAAAATTCCTATATAATTAAACAACCTAATATTCTCTATCTAATGATTTTCTATTTCTCTTTTCTCCCTTTTGAATGACTTTCACTTCTTCTCCATACTCCTCATATAATATAATTCATCTTTTATATTAATTTGATTTAAAAATAAATATTGTCATTTTCATACCTAACATTTTTAGCTAATTAAATCATAGGTTCTATTTCTTTTTTTGATGAAAAGATATAAGGGCAAAATTGTCAAATTTAACTTATTAAACATTCAGTTGTAAATATTTATCAAACAGTATAAATAGGTTTAGCATTAAAATTCAGACATCTATATATTTCTTTTCAGTACTTAAAATTCAGCAAATTAATTGTTTCAGTATTCATATTTCAGAATTCAAACTTCAGAATTCAGATTCAATTTTATCAAACGAAACCTAAGTTTAAAATGTTTGAAGCATTCAAACAAAACTATAAAACACATATCAAACCAGGTTATTGGTATTAGAAAAATAACTGACTCATAAAATAGGTAGATTAGGAAGATTATTGATAAGTTAGTTTAACTATGATTTTTATCAACTATACAAAAGAAAATGTCAAAATAAAAAATGTTACTTAAGTTTTTTTAATAAGTTAGTTTGACCCTGCAGATTTAAACTCGATCAAAAGGTTTTTGATAAGTTAGTTTAACTCAACGTTTTCCTATCGAATTTAAACATTAGATAACATAAATCCAACTTGTTAAAGAATACATAATCTAAAAATTTTAGAAAGTGAAGCATGCCAGATTATTGGAAATCTTGTTGAACAGATTAATTGGTGAACAACGTGTAGTATAGATATTATTCCTGTTGGACGGATTCTTATGGCTTTGTTTGGATTCAGACTTTTTTGAAAAATAATTTTTTCGTCTATAATGTTACAGTAATAAACAAACAAAAAATAATCCCAAAAATACCATATCCATACAATATATAAAAAATAACTCTAAATATAAAAAAAATACACAACTACCTATCACTCTCCACCATCACGGCCACCACCCCCACACTCACGAGCCTCTCTCCTCTCTCTCTCTCCTCCTCTTTCTCTTTCTCCTTTTTCCTTTTTCTTTACCTTTCCCCACCCCCCAATTTCATTCCCTTAGACTGACTGCAACCTTCCTAGTCACAATCAAATCTGATCACGACTAGAATCTGCGACCAAGACGGTTGTGATTAGAGTGGTGGCTAAAGTCGCAGCCATCACCCGCGAACGGGAGAGGAGTTTGGGGTTTGGGGTTTGGGGTTGGGGTAAATGAGGGGAGAGGGGAGAAGGGAGAGGAAAGAGGGAGGATGAGGAGGAGTAGGAGGGGGAGGAAATAGAGGGGAGGAGGAGAGGAAGAGGAAAATGGAGGGGATAGTAGTGGGTCAGGTAAAATTTTTTAAAAAACTAGTATTTCAAATCAAAATAATATTGTATATATTTATATATATATATATATATAGACTAAAAATTTTAAAGAATTGTATGCTTAACATGTTGAAAAAATTTTAATTTATAATGATTTACATGATAGAGGAATTGTTAAGGCATTTAAAGAAAATGTTAGGTTGGGTGGCAAGGTGAGAAGAGTTTTCTAAAAAAAAAAAAAATCAATTTATCAGTATCCGACAAAAGATATTATGTTATACCCATATATCAAAACTTATAATATAAAAAAAATTATAACCAATTTATTTTCTTCCATTTTTACAAAAAAAAACTTTCTCATATCTTGTACCGCTAAAATTGTTTACTGCAATTAGATTAGCATTTTTCATAAACTTTAACGTACATTTTAAAAAAATCTCTGCAATATATGTTTTTAGAGTTCTCAAAATTATTAAAAATCGCTATCATTTCCCTCTTCTCTTATCTACCAGTTAGTCATGAAATGCCTCCTACGACTTTTGTATCTTCTATCATGGTATCATTCTCTCTATTAATTTTTTATCATCTCTATCATATCCCTGCAATCCCCTTTCTTCTTCTCTCCCTTCTCTGCCCATCTTTGTAATCCACATTTTTTTTTCAATCTTTTTCTCGCCACTTTTCAACTCCTCACCATTTTCTTCCCTCTGTCCTCCCCCATGCCCAACCTCTAAATTCATATCCCTGTGATCCAATATATTTAACTTTACCTATCATAATGAAAATATAAAATTGAAAATTGATTATAATAGTTGCAATTATTAGTATCTAAAAATAGAAATGAAAAATTGATAATATCTATAATATCCTCAAGTACTACAATCAATATATATATATATATATATATATATATATATATATTTGACATAGCAAATACATATTTACATATGAAGACAGCAATAAGAATACATAAAATAGTTAATAATACCAAAAGTTATCCTTAGTGTTTCTGTTTTGCACTCATTCAAATCTAATCAGGGTCAAACTTAGGCCAGATATATACAAATTAAGTAGTATTTTAGGGTCGAATGTTCTATATTTTTCTCTTAAACTATAATATTACTTTTTTAAAAAAAATTGGTAGAATTGGTGTTGTTGTTATCATTATTTTTATCAAAAATGAATATTTCAAAAAAAAATTCCACATTAAAAGGCCAGTAGCACTTAATTTTTTATTTAATGATTTCATAATTTAGATTTCATGAATGGTACCATTCTTGATTTTTTAAATCCATAACATTATTTCCTTTTTGTTTTCTATTTAATTTTGCTCGTTTACTTAGGATTATTAAGTTAAAAGATAAAATATTATCATTTACTTTTTTTACTTTTACTAAGTTTGGCAAATTAACCTTAAAAACACAAAAAAATGTGTATTTAACTGCATAAAAGGTTTGTACTTGACTGGAGCCACAATTAATCTCACCTATCCAAATTTGCATAAATCTTGTCCACATAGTTAATTTCCTCTCAGGTCAAGATTAGAACCTTTTTTTCCCCATTTCCTTATTTTATATCATTATCATTACTATTACTATATAACAAAAAGTGTGATGAATCTTGGCAATAGAGAGTGTAGAGAGTGTAAACATATATTGATCTTAGTTTTTGTTATATCTAAATAAATTACCGTCCTATTTTTTAATTAGAGTTATCGTATCTCAATCATGACATTAATAGGAAAAATAAATTGTTTTCATAAATTATATTTAAAAAATATTGGTAATTAAAAATAAAATTGCCCATTTATAATTATATTCACCAATCATTTCCCTCATAATTGGAACTAATTTCTTAGATTATGGCCAAATAAAAAAAAAAGTCGATCAATTGTTGCTTTGACAAATTCCTTGTACTAAATTATGTCGGTCGTGCTAATGAAACACGGTAGGCCACTTTTTTTTTTAAATGACTCACGCTAACGTGCTGAGTCAGCAAGATAGCATCAGCCAAGTCAAATAAAAAAAATGGCTACCGGAATCTTATCATGGAATTGGAAGAGTTTTAATGTAAGTGAAATTCTTGATTGGAAGAGTTTTAATTGTAGTGGGAAGGTGTGTAAAGAGTGTTCGTTGGAGTAAAGTGTGTAAGGAGTGTTAACTTCTTATTTGAGGGAAGCGTGGGAGGGTTAGTTGGAGTTAACTTCTTGTTTGAGGGAAACATGGGGGTGTAATGTGCTCATGATGTTTTTTATGAAATAAATAAAATGTAAAATGCTAGAAAAATAGAGTTGAGACTTGAGAGTGGGAAGATTTGTTGCTAAAAATTCATTCTCAAATTTATAAGATACAGATATTGCAAAAAATTTGTAAATTATAAAAATACTCAAAAATATATTTTAAAAATACCTCTAAAAATAATCCAAAAAAAATCTACAGTAAAAGTTTTTCATATACACAGTTACGGTAAAGTTTTTGAAAAATACCTCCAAACACAGCTAATCCAAACAGAACCTTATGTTACGTAAAAGTCCGTTGACGGTAGAGTTCCATTTCAAAACCGATTCTATTGGCGGAAGTTTAGTAAAACACAAACCCTCAAGCAAAACATATAGATACGGGAAATTAGGAATAGCCCACCGAAAAAAAAAATCTAAATTAGGTATTAAGGTAATACGGTCATTAGAACTTTACGATAACAGCCTATGTTGTAGAAATGCAAAAAAAAAAAAAAAAAATCTAAATCCCCAAATCATATTGACAAACTTCTTTCAATATACTAATAACTTGTAGTAATTACTAATTGATTTTTTTTTTTGGGAAAATGTCAGCCTCTCTTTGATATATTTTGGTACATTGGTTCATTCATGTCTTTAACTAATAATTTTAGTATTAATTTATTATACACTGATAGTGTATGCACTTTCACCATTAGATGCATAATCCATAATTCAAATTTGAATTTAAAATTTAAATTTTATACATGTATCATATATCCAATCGTGATAGTATATACACTGTCATAATGACGGAGCATATAATGACGGTGTATGCACTATCTTATAAGATTTATTCATAATTTTATGTATAGATTTGAGAATAAACCATTTTTGTTACTTTCACTGTCCCAATTATTAGGGGTGTGCATCGAATTCGAAGGTTTGAAATCGGAAATTTTAGAAATTTTGGCCTTAATTTTCCCGACCGAATTTGATTTCGAAATGGCTAATGCCGATTTCGAATTCGCTACTGAATTGAATTCGGAATTCGGTGAATACCGAATTCACCGAATTCATTTTTTTCGCACAAAAGTCACAGCAGGAATACTAGGCAAGAAAAACACTCACGAAATGCACCTTTTCCGCAAAATTAACAAAACCACTAAATGCAAATAGAGTCATTCAAGAATATGATCGCGAAAAGAACCCAGAAAACCCAAACTCGATCAAGAATAAAAAATCTTTCCTGCAGAAGTTCATACTGCAGCTTGCAACAACAATCAGTCACCGGCTTGAATTACATTAGGTGCACCACAGTGTACCTAGTTTTCAATGTACTATTTAACACCATAAGCCAACAAATTGCACCAAATATGGAACGTTCATCTCTAATAAGAACCGCTGAAACAAAAATCATAACCAAAGATCCAACCAAAAATCATAACCAGAACCTATACTGCGTGCTTGGAAGCTGCTTGATGAAATGCCTAAGAAAAATAAACTAGAAACATAGATGAAAAAGGTGAGTAAAATCACTGGCGTACCTCAGAATGTCCTCTTCAAATGAAGGCTGATGATGGCTTGAAGATGAAGAGTGAAGATGGCGTGAAGATGTCCGACGGTCTTGAATATGAAGGTTGATGGTGTCTGTCTCTGTCAGGGACAGTGGAAATCTCTGAGGTAGTGAGGTGAAAGAGGCGATGGATGCGGTGAGTGAAAGAGGCGGTGAAACTGTGAAAGAGAGGGAGAGAGAGCAAGCTGAGTTGGTGAGTCAAGCGGTGGAGGCGGAGGAAGGAAGGTGAGACTCTGAGGAATGAGGCGGCGGAAGCTCAAGGTGAGTTAAGAGATTAGGACTTTTGGCATCTGATAGGGAAGCAGATGGAAGCTACTTGTTATGTTAAAAAGCTACAATGAGTGTGTTTGGATAGTGGGTTATTTGAGATATTTTTACTGTAGCACTTTTTGTGATGTGATGTATGTGAGATAAAAAGGTAATTGGAAAGATAAAAAGCTGTATTGGAAATTGTAATAGTGATGTAAGCAAATATATTTGGGGAAATAACCCACTGTCCAAACACACATTATTATTAGAAATCGAAATCGAATTTCCTAATTCGAATTTTAGTTCCGAATTACCGAAATTCCGAATTTAATTCGAAATCGGTTCCGAAATCGAAATTTTTCGAGTTTGCACACATACCAATTATTCAGTCATGTTTCGTAAATTCAATTTTTTAAAAATAGTAGTTTGTCTGTGATGTTTGTGTTCTATTTCCAATTTTACTCTTATGAATTCAAAATTTAAATTTGAATGATAATATGAAAATGATTAAAAGGAAGGATTATATTAAAAAGAAAGACTAAAAAGTAATTTGATTTTTTTAATATGATAAATGTTTTAGAACGAAATATTTGCTTCTAGACGGGCCTCATTGGGCCAGGGCTGACTGTCAATGAGTTTATATATGAAAAAACCTTAACTCATTGACTTTAAATGGAGTTGAATTCTCGCCGTTTCTTTGAGAATAGATTTGAGAATAAACCATTTTTGTTACTTTCACTGTCCCAATTATTCAGTCATGTGTTGTAAATTTAATTTTTTAAAAATAGTAATTTGACTGTGATGTTTGTGTTCTATTTCCAATTTTATTCTTATGAATTTAAAATTTAAATTTGAATGGTAATATGAAAATGATTAAAAGGAAGAATTATATTAAAAAGAAAGACTAAAAAGTAATTTGATTTTTTTAATATGATAAATGTTTTAGGACGAAATATTTGCTTCTAGACGGGCCTCATTGGGCCAGGGCTGACTGTGAATGAGTTTATATGAAAAAACCTTAACTCAGTGACTTTAAATGGAGTTGAATTCTCGTCGTTTCTATCGATCGCTAGGGCTGTATAGGACTACTATTATATTGTTGCTGGGAGAATATGTCGAATCTTTGCAGGGTTCCCCAAGTTTGCAGCATCTATTCCAGACCGCAGGCAAGACCAAGATCTTCTCCATCATCATCATCATCTCAGGCATCCCGGCCGTGGATTTTGCACTCGAAATCTGACAACTATTCCTTGATCGGCCGAAGTGGCTTCAAGTCCCAAAGTTTGATCAGGTCCAATCCTTGCTTGGCAATGGCAGCCAAAGCCAAATTAGTGGATGATGATCGTGATCATGAGGAGGGATCCGAAGGGGGGATCCTCTCTCCAAAACCCTTTTTGGGCCCCCACTTGTTTATCCCTTCAAAGTTTGATATCATCGTCCATGACGATGACGACGACAACACCGGACTTCGTTCGGAATCTCAAGTCCCGGGTTCTCTAAATAGTAAGTGCGAGGATGACAGTTGTTTTCATATGCTGAGTGTCGAAGAAGAGAAACTAGTCAAAACTCCAAAGCATTTGGGAAATGCTCGTTGGGAAAGAGATCTCTTATTTCCCCCGGACGCCATCTGCATAGGCGCCTCGCATGGCTGGGTCGCATTCTTTAACTTGTTCAGAGACGGCGGAGGAGGATCTCTGTTTCTCGTCAATCCCTTCACCAGCGAAAAAACCGAGTATCCACCGTTTATTTCCCTTCCTCCGGTTGAGACCCTTCCTTTCATGGAGGCCTTGCGCACTTGCGCTGTGCCACCGAATCCGAATCACAGTTATTGCTCCTCTGTCAGCTCCCGGCATCCACCTCTTTCCTCCGAGTATATTGGGTTGAGCCGGAATCCCAGAACCTGTTTTGTGAAGTTCATTTTGTCTTCCGCTCCATCCCTTCCGACTTACCCTTTTCAAAAAAAGCCGCGTGATCACCAGAACGAAGACTGCATTGCCGTGGTGATTGGAGGGGATAAAAATGAGCTGGCTTTTTGCAGGGTCGGGGAAACAAGTTGGCATGGCTTTGGGGGGGAACATCCTGAACGCGGTCCTTATTCTGACGTCATCTATTCCAGTAAAAACCGGCTCTTTTATGCTTTAAGAGGTGGCGAATGGTATTTCCCAAAAGATGGTCGCTTTCATCCCTTCAGAGGCCCAGACAGGGTGGTAGCAGATGGAGAAATTGGAGACCCAGACACTCCACTATCATTTGATGATTATGAATTCTTCATACACGAGAGTGAGGTATCAGTTGAATACTGGGACCTGAGTAGTAGTAAGACTCCAAGAGGGAAGATTTGTACTCAGGCTCCTTTACCGCTTACTAGTTTGTACGAAGCGGACCCAACTTTACGGATACAATTCTGCCACAGGAGAAGGTATTTAATAAAATCTTGTGGAGCGGAAGACCTCCTGTTGGTTGAGAGGCAAGTTACTAGCTATATTGATGAGAAGACAAACCAGCCTTATCCTCCGTGTGGATATAGGGGGTCTCGCCATTTGGGTCCGTACACCGGCGAAGATGAAGTTACAAGCGGCAGAGCTCGAGACGACAAATACACGTACCGGACATGTTCCTTTAATGTTTACAAGTTGATCTGGGTAGAGCATGCCTACGACTGGAAACCTATTAAATGTTTAGGGGATCAGGCCTTAATTGTTGGGCTGAATCAGTCCATGTCTCTGTCAACCATCGAGTACCCATTCCTCAAGAAGAACTCCATCTACTTCAGTGATGATGACATTGAAGAAATGGTCAAATCTGACAAATTTGGAGGCCACGATTTTGGTATTTACAGTCTTGGAGACGGCGAGGTTGGATCATTCATTTGTACAGATGTCAAGAAATTTGAACAGCCTCCCGTCTGGATTCTACCTAATCCAGTCTAATTTCTTTTGCCAGCGTGAATGCCTTAATATATATAGTGGTATAAAGTATTCATTTTGTTTTGCAACTTTCTCATATCTGTTCTTTTCCAGTACAAGCTTTAGAAATGGAATGAGTACGCCTTTGCTTTTTCAGTTTTTTCGTTGATTTAGCTACCTTTGTCAAGAAATTTGGCTGCAAAATAGTTTATTGCTAGTATTTTGGAGATGGCAAGCTCTAACCTTTCTTTTAATCTTTATTTAAAATCTAGTGAAGCATAATATGATTAGTTATTGTTGGGGTGTTAGTAAATTCCCATATTTTCTTATACTCATCGGGCTCAAAAAGGACAGCATTAGGGCCAAACTTGTTTGATTTAGTAACAAGAAAGGGACAAAAAAAAAAAAAATTAGATTCATGTTGTCACCCGTCAAGCTACACGTGACAAGAAAGGAGGCAAAAAATTACTGCAACGATTTGATATATGTGAGGTAAAAAGGTGATAGGGAAATATGTTAACGGAAAACATAGTAATTTTTCTGAGAAAAATCGCAATCCAAACGGAGCCTAAATTCTCCTCCTTCTTCTTGTTCGGTTATTGTTGAGTTGTAATTCAATGCGAAACTCTTCTTTACTAGACATAGTTTTTTCTTTCATTTTTTTGTATACGAAATCTATTTAGTTTATTCTTTGGTCCCAACTTTTGCTGATATGATTACTGTTTCTTAATAATCGAGATCTTACCAGTTCCATACACAGTTATTTCAAGACACTCTAATTCCTTTATTTTTCCTAACACGCTAATACACCCCTTCGTGCGATGTACAAGTAACCAATTTGCGTGGAAATATAATTAGGAAGGATTGGTTGTTGTCCCGCTGTCTGGACATTATTGACGCACCAATAAACAGGCACTTATTGAAAACGTTAAGCGATTATCATTTTAGTTTGTACCAAAAGATTTTCCTTTACTTGGCAGAAATTGTTTAGCCAAAAAAGGTTGTGTTTCTGTTAAGAGATGAAAATCTTTGGAACATCTTAAAACAGACAGTGAACTGCTAAAACAAGGTATACTTACTCGGATTTCTCTGTTCTCTTAGCTTTAAGGATATAAATGGGACATGGAAAACGGTGGTTGGTTAGAGGAAACTGAATATCCACTTCTTTGACTTCTAAACTACAACGTTGAAGAACATATGCAATGGAATGGCATGAAGAAGATAGGTGTAATAACTTCTATATATATATATGTGTGTGTGTGTGTGTGTTTAAATTATGTTTAGTTTTGTAAATATAAGCTTTAAGATATTTGTTTAGTTTATGATAAACTGCGTTATATTTCCATCTATTTGGTGAACATCCGGTTGTTAATTTTATGCTTTGATGGCTCCTCTCGATGACAAATCCCTTGAGGGTGAGACCTGGCCTGTCTTCTATGGCACCAGTTGCTGGAAATTTGAGTTTCAAGCCTTTGTTTGAGAATCGGGCATAGTCTAATACATGTAGGCAGAAATTTTTTGGATCACGATGGATTCTCTTTTCATTATCCCTTTCTTCTTATTTGGCCGCTTACCCTAGCCTTCTCTGCCTGATTTTTAACACATCCAAGTTTTTCTCTCATCGCTCTCTCTCTCTCTCTCTTTTTTCTTTTTTAAATAGATGTATACGTGTATTTCTACTGCAAGTATTTTGCACATTTATTCTTTTTATTTTTTTAAATAGTTTTATGTGCATTTCTACTACAAGTAATTTGCACATGTTGTTTCTTGAGTAAAAATTATTATGACAAGAGGCGTTTTCTTTTGCCACTTTGAATGTCTAAATATGGTATGTAACTCATACTACAACAAATGAATATTTCAAAAGATTTTGTTCCATATTGGAAAACCAATCACATAATCACTCCCCCCCCCCCCCCCCCCAAATTATATGTTCCGGTAACTATCCAGCAGGAATACACCAAAACTTCTTATTAAGAAAAAAATCAAAAGGTTGAAGATGATGCATTTGATGATGAAGATCCAATTTTCAGGAGGAGACGGTGAAGATGTTTTTGACCAATGGAATCTAAAAAGTTAGCGATTATCAGCACTCCCTCCATTAATTTATGTGGCTGCAAACTTTGCTCTTGTAATGTTAGAACAGCACCGGAGTATGGCGTCGCTAAGACATTGATTGGTGCAGCAAAACCGGTGTTAGGACAAGAGCAATTAATCATCATCATCCAAAGAAAAAGAAGAGGAACAAATGCTAATTTTTTGTATATTTAATAAGGAAGGAAGTTGCATGCGAAAGCTAGCGATGCTGAGATAAAGTGCCTTCAAAGGCCAGGGAAAATCCACACCGGATGGGGGTCCATCTTCCTGTACTCGTCCTGATACAGGACATCAATTTCTCGATTCTTCATGCTGAAAACACCCAAATGATAAGCTCCAGAAGTAGTGTTGGGCTCAACTTCAGCATCTACACAAGTGAAGTAGATAGAATCTTCTCTTAGTCTTAACCCCGGATTAATGTAATCCCCAGCACATACGGAAATACATTCATTAGTACCCAAGAACAATGAGCGACCCCCTAAGCTCGTCACTTTCATCCACTTGTTCTCATCAAAGTCCAACTTGAAAACATCAAAGCACTTTGTCAACCTATGGGCACGTTTCTCTTGGCACATCAGCTTTGAAAGTTTGGAAATACCTCAAGACTAGCAGCAATTCACCCGAAGAATCTACAAGATACTTCTTCCGACATAGCTGTGCTCTCTCTAACTCATCACCGCTGTTCAAGCCAGCAAAAAAACGAAGCGAAGGATACTCAGATTTTACGAGAGTCATCTTGGGAGAAGATGGGCAACTGAGATCCCAGGCTTCAAGGTGATCACTCTCGCACAAAGCATAAAACTTTCCATGCTTGCTCAAGTACATAATATCTTGATAAGAGGAGCGCGGTCCATTCAATGCCGTCCAAGTTTCATCCCCAACCCTGCAGAAGGCAAGTTGAGTATCTCTTCTATTATATCCATGGATAATCATAACGCTACATGGTTTATCACTGCCGCCGCCGCCCGATTCGTGAAGATTATGAGGAGAAGAATTAGACGGGAATGGGGGTGGGGAAGAAGACAAAATAACCTTATGAATGAAGGATTTGCTCAACTCTTTCGAACATACCGGTAAAATTCCACCAGAACAAGTAAAAGTTGCTTGTGTTGAGCAAGAAAAATGATACTTGCTCTCCAATGTAACGAACTGTAATCCGAGCTTTGGCTTCCTTGGGCGGTAAGGGTGCAGTTTCTGAGACACCTTACACAACTGTTGGAAGAGTCTCAATTGGTGGAAGTGGGATAAATGGGTAGGAGAAGGAATCAGCGGGGAGAAGGGGGTTGAAGAGATAGAAAGATCCATGGTGCATATTCACGAAGGCAAGCCAGCCTTTTGAAGATCCAACGCATTTAGAATCATCAGGCGAGAGATACCGGCCAAGCCACATAGTCCTCATGTTCTTCTCAACATTAAGCAGTTTCCTGTTTGCAAAGTTCAAGACATGATAACGCCCTGGATCGTCTCTAGGACGGTCCTCGACATCGTCGAAGCAGTCGGCGTGATGGGTATACATAATTCTTCTCGTATCTGTATTCATGTCAAATCCAAATGGCACCAACAGGCAAGGGAAACCCTCTAGTTCATCCGTCTCTGCCGCCTCCTCCAACTTGTCGAATGGTGACCCACACTCGGATGAAAGGGATGAGAAGGCACGAAAACTGCGCTTCAAGGAGCCAGTAGTGCTGCAGAGGGATTGGGATTGGGAGAACTTGATGGATGCAAAGGCAAAAAGGCCTTGTGGGCGATCGTTGATGTGCCGCCGCCCGCCCGTGAAAGTTTGAGATCTCTTCAAAGATGCGCTCTGAAGAGGTGTTTTTTGGCGGGTAATTAGTCCAACCGAAATCAGCTCTCTTGTTAATGTGGTGAGGTGAACTCGATTATCTCACCTCGGGTGGAATGAAGTGAGGTTGCACGGTCGAAGTGGAAGGCGGGGCTTTTCCCCTGGGATCACTCCGACGATCAAGTTAGTATGAGAACGAGAATAATAAGAGTATGAGTCAGTGAACAGTATGCTTACTTGTTGGGAGTGTGTGTGGGGTATTTATAGAAGGAGAGTAGAGGACAGGGCGGAAGGCTCATGCTAGTGGGACCCACTCTCTGGCATTACGGCTCTGTCCCCTGTCAGGAGGCCTGACCCTGACACTGTAGCCTTCTGGGTATGATGACGGAGAGTATTGTGCAGGTGCCATTAAGTGCCTCCAGTGCTTTTCAGATAAAGCACTGGTCCCGGGTGATGTCAGGTGGCTTGACATCATCAGCGTGCAGCTGAGGTGGAGGTGCCGAGGTCACCTACACGGTAGACTAGGGATCCGGCCGAACTCAGGGGATATGCCCAAGACACGGATGAGCTCTGATGAGGGACGAGGTGGGTTCATCTCGGACATGCGGGATGGCCGAGGTGAGCATCCTCAATAAGCCCCCCAAGCCTCGGGAGCTCCAGGCTAGGGAGGTACCGAGGCTTCCTTGTGCCGAAGTCGTAAAGAGTCGGGGTCCCGAAACTGCTCCGGAAGATGCGGGGACGTGACACGTGGGCGAGTCAGTTGACAGGACGTGGTCACTGGTAACCGTCGCGTCGTGAAGTAGTGGGACGTTTCGTGCAGAGGGTGTCAGTCGAAAGGACGGGGCATTAATGAGGAGAGAGGGAGGCACGGCGTTTTGAATTCGAACGTGGCCGTCTTTTCGCATTCTTGCCGCCTCTTCGGATTCCCCCCAAACCCTTATAAATAGGGGGTCCTTTTCCCCGTATGGCCCATCACTTTCTTTCTTTGCCTGCGATTTGCAAAATTTACGAGTGTTGCCGAGATCAATCCTGCCAGCCGAGATCACTGCCGAAGTCATCATCTTCGTTCGATACCGTAGTCAACAGTAAGTATCTTTCTTTCCATCTCGTCTTACACACATGGCCAAAATAGCTAAGACCCATAAAGAAACCGTGACACCGAACTACCAGACCGAGGTGAGGCCGGATCCTGGGGAAGAAGTGACGACGTGCAGCTCTGAGGGGTCGACGCCTAGTTCTACGGAAGGATCAACCGAGGTGAGAGCCAGCGAGGCAGGCTCGGAATTGGAGTCATCCGAAATGAGCGAGGGTGGTTCCGAGGTCATCTACGATACCGAGTTCGGGACCGAAATACCCCATGACGAGGGCGTACCGGAGCCAGTCGCTCCGAGGGACGCGGCCAACATCGACTTCGGCAAGATGCCGAAGTTTAGAAGTCGCATAGGAAGAGATAGGGTCGGGGTATATCATCACACCGCCCGGGCCAGATGATTCAGCCGAGAAGCCCCCCATGGGCATGGTGGCCATCTACGTCCAACAGTTGGAGGCCGGGTTGAGGATGCCGACGTCGAGGTTCTTGAGAGACGTACTTCGTTACTTCCGCATGAGGATTACTCAGCTCACTCTGAACGCCGTCCGCATCCTCGTAGGCTTCGAGATGTTGTGTCGACATCAGGAGGTGACTCCCTCTGTGGATCTCTTCCGTCGATGCTACACTCTCAAGGAGCATGGGACGGACAAGGGATGGTTTTATATCTGCAACCGGAACAATGCCATCCCGAAATTCGTGATTGGTGCTCCGAGCTCGATCAAGAATTGGAAGCGCGACTTCTTCTTTGTATCCGAAGTGGACTTCCCCAGGGATTTTTGGTGGAGGCCAATTAAAGCGAAGGCCGACCCCTCCGCAGGGGATGCCGAGGAGGAGGCCTTCCAGAAGCCGATGGGGTCAGGACTTCGGATATACAGTTTGGACTACCCCGAAGCCGTGCTGGTTGACGGGGGAATTAGCCGAGTTTTGCTCAGTCCTGACAAGGCTCCCTTCACTTCCACTAAACTTAAGAAATCTTGTAATTTTTCTTTCATGGCTTTTCTTTCATTTCGGTTGTGGCAAATAATAATGTTTGTTTCTTGTGCAGTGGTCAAATTGTCCGATATCGTCACATCGGGTTCGGCCGAGGTGGCCAAAAGGTTGAAGAGGAAGAGCTCCGATGAGACGTCGGCCCCTCCGCCGAAGAAGAAGTCACAAGGGCAGGCCGCCAAGACTTCGGCGGCCAAGAGCACTCCCGCCACGGCAGGCCAAAGCAGCTCGGCCGCCGCGGCTACTGGGTCTACCTCTCCTGTGTCAGAGGGAGTGCCTCTTGAAATTGTCAGGGCACTCCCGCCTCCTTATGGCCGAGGTAAGCAGTTGAAGCCCCCAATCAATCCGGTCTCGGGGACCTCACTATGGAACCGTTTCCATAGCCCCCCGGTGTTTTCTGGGAAGGAGAAAACGCACCCCGACGAGCACTGGTGTTCGAACTGGACACTTACGGTCAATGACAGGTGCAGCCATCCTCGGGTTGCACAAGAGCTGGTGATGCAGTCCACCTTGCCAAGAGACTTGGAGTATATGAAGAAACTGACTCCGGCCGAAGTGGTTCAAAGCCTCATGGTGACCACAGCCTCCAACTCAGCCTTTGTGGCCTAGATGACGCACCGATACTGTGCTCTGGTCGAGGAGCAGGATTCCGGCAAGTTACAAAATCAGATCTCCAAGTTGGAGAAAAAACTGGCTGTGTCCGAGTCTGAGAAGGCCGAGCTTCAAAGACAGCTTAAAGAGGCCGAGACGAAGGATGAGGAGGCCGTGGCTACAATCAACAGTCTCAGATCGGCCCTCGAGGAAGAGCAGAAGAGGGGGGACGAGATGAAGAAGTTCCACGAACAAGACCTCGAGAGTGCTGGGGCCTCGGCCGTGGACGCATTTCGGAGGTCCGAGGACTTCACCCGGGATCTCGGCCAACTACTCGCGCCGAGTTTCATGTTCGGCTTCACGTCAGTCGTGGAGGAGGCCGCAGCTCACCTCTCCTCTGAAGCCTTGGAGTCTCTGAAAGGCAATGCCAACTACAATGAGGACTCCAAGGAGTTGTGCGATCGGATGGCCGAGAGCCTCCAAGTTGGAAGGAACTTGTCCGAAGTCCGGGACGAGTTCAACAAGTGGCTGTCCGAGCTCGACGAGGTGTTCGAGGAGGGCGATGGAGTAGGAGCTGGGGGAGACGTCGGCGAACAACAGGGAGGAGGAGATCTTCACCCCGGCGGGGAAGAGACCGGAGAGAATGCTGTCCAGGAGGGAGCCGAGACGGAGGAGAGAGCCTAGACAGGGGTCGGCTTGTAGTCATTTAGGTAGGGTTCCGAGGTGGGAGATGCTTAGTAGTACTCCCTACCTCAGTCTTGTATTCTTTTTTGTGTTGTCCTTTCATTAAATGAAATGTTTATTTCTTCTTATCTCGGCACTTTAATTTCTTGCTTTGACTTCGTCCCTTGCTTGTCCCCCTTATTTTTGAATAGCGTAATATCGATGTTGAAAAATAACATAACATCCGAAGTCATTACTTGATTAAAAATTCAAGCATAATACATTTTGAGGTTCTCGGCATGCCAAGACCTCGGCACTAGTGAGCCATCTCGGTAGCTCAGTTTATAATATCTCTTAAGGTCAGATTCCACAACTCGGTAAGAGCCTTCCCATTTGGGGCATAATTTTCCTTGCGGTTCAGCTCGGCTGATTGAGTTTTTTCTGAGAACCAAGTCTCCAGGCTGGAATCTACGGTGTCTGACGCGGGCATTGTAATAGTGTGCCAGTGTGTTCTTGTAGGAAGCTATCCGGGTTGAGGCGAGATCCCTTCGTTCTTCGACGAGGTCGAGATCCAGCTGTCTCTCTTCGTAGTTCACCTCGGCGGCATAGACTGCCAGCCGAGAGTTGGGGGTAAGGATCTCGGCCGGAATGACGGCCTCGGCGCCGTAGGTCAAGGAGAAGGGGTCCTCTTGTGTCGCTGACCTCGGCTTGGTTCGATACGATCACAGGACATTGGGGAATTCCTCCACCAAGATGATCCAACTCGATGTAGTCGGGTCTTGAGACCATGCAGGAAAGTTCGGTTGAAGTTTTCTGCTTGACCGTTGGCCTGGGGGTGGCCCACCGAAGTGAAATGTTGTTTGATGCCAAGGTTTGTGCACCAAGTTTTAAAGGGGTTCTTGGCAAATTGCCTTCCATTATCCGAGATGATGACCTGAGATATGCCGAAGCGGCAGACGATGCATTTCCAAAAGAATTTTTGAATTGCCAGCCCGGTGATGGTGCTCAGAGGCTCGGCCTCAACCCACTTGGTGAAGTAATCCACAGCGGTTACCAGGAAAGTATAACCCCCGACGGCTCTGGGAAAAGGACCTATGATGTCTGTCCCCCATTGCTCAAACGGCCAGGGTGAGGTGATGGGCACCATGAAGTTTGAGGACTGGTGGTGCTCGGGGGCGTGGACTTGGCAGGAAGGGCAACCGAGAACGAGGTCCTGGGCGTCTTGTCGAATGGAGGGCCAGAAATATCCAAGAAACAAAGCCTTCTTGGCTAGCATTCTGTGGCCGACGTGAGCTCCACACAAGCCTTCGTGGATCTCGTGGAGGACGTGGCGTCCTGTCTCGGGAGTGACACACCTCAGCCATGGGCCGAGATAGGAGCCTTTGTACAGCTCTCCATCGCGGAGAGCGTACCGAGCCGCCATGCGTTGTATTTTTCTCGCCTCGGCTCGGTTTTCGGGGAGGGCTCCCGGACCTAAGAAAAGGATGAACGGGGTCATCCAAGTATCTTCAGAGTGCACGGGGCAGGCCACCTCTTCCACGTATCCCGATTCACTCAGGACTTCCACTAAGTCTGTTTTGTTGAGGTCAGAGAATGATGTGGAAGCCAGCCGGGATAAGGCGTCGGCTCTCTTATTCTGGAATCGGAGTATTCTTTGGATTTCGAAAGACTCGAAGTACGCGGTGAGTTGGTGAACTTTGGAGAGGTACCGTTGCATGGTCTCATCCTTGGTCTCGTATTCACCAAGAACTTGGCGTACAACGAGTTGGGAGTCACTGCGGACGTGGATTTGCTGGGCGCCGAGCCTGCGGGCCAGTTGGAGTCCAGCAATTAAAATCTCGTACTCGGTTTCATTATTGGTGGCTGGGAAGCCAAAGCGGAGGGCGTACGAGCACACTTCTCCCTGGGGGCCCTCCAGGAGCAATCCAGCTCCGCTGCCCTCTCCATTAGAGGATCCATCTACATACAATATCCACAGAAATGGGGTGGACACCTCGGCAAAGGCGGAGGTGGATTCTGGACCTTCCGTGAAGGTGAGTTCGGCAAGAAAGTCGGCTAAAGCTTGTGCTTTTATAGCGGTGCGGGGCTCATATGACAAGTCATACTCTCCCAATTTAACAGCCCACTTAGTGAGGCGACCGGAAGCCTCGGGTCGCACCAATATTTGTCGAATGGGTTGGTCGGTCCTGACGGAGATGGGATGGGCAAGGAAGTAGGGTTTCAATCGCCGAGCTGCGTGGACTAGTCCCAGCACTAGTTTTTTCACCTGAGTGTATCGAGTCTCCGGCCCGCGGAGAGCTCGGCTGACGTAGTAGACTGGCACTTGAGTGCCCTCATCCCGGATAAGAACAGCGCTGACAGTCTCGTCGGCTGCGAAGAGGTAGAGGTAGAGTTTCTCCTCGGGTCGAGGTGAAGCGAGAGTTGGTAGGGGATGGGGGTACTGTTTTAACTTGTTAAAGGCAGCCTGACACTCCTCAGTCCAGGTAAACTGATCAGCCTTTTTTAGCACCTTAAAGAAGGGCAGAGCTTTCTCAGCAGATTGGGAGAAGAAGCGGTTCAGCGCGGCCAGACGTCCAGTCAGCCGTTGGAGTTCTCGGATGTTCCGAGGTGGGGACATGTCCTGAATGGCTTTGACCTTGTCGGGGTTGGCCTCGATTCCCCGGTGGGAAACCAGATACCCCAAGAATTTTTTCGAAGTGACGCCGAAGACGCATTTCTTGGGATTCAGCTTCATCCTCGAGTCTCGCAGGACACCGAAGACTTCCCTCACGTCTGACAGAAAGAATGAAGTGGTGAGACTTTTGACGAGGATGTCGTCCACATAGGCCTCCACATTGCGGCCGATCTGATTCTTGAAGAGTCGGTTGATCAGCCTTTGGTAGGTCGCCCCGGCGTTCTTTATACCGAACGGCATGGTAGTATAACAATAAACACCTTGGTCGGTGTAGAACGCCGTCTTCTCTTGATCCTCTTCACTCATTCCTATCTGATGATACCCTTTGAAGGCATCCAGGAAGCAGAGGATCACGTGTCCCATTGCCGAGTCGACGAGGACGTCTATCCTCGGCAGGGGGTATCAATCTTTGGGGCAGGCCTTGTTGAGATCGGTGAAATTCACACACATTCTCCATCCTCCGATGTCCTTTTTGACCATGACTGGATTGGACAGTCAGGTGGGGTATTGGATCTCGTGAATCATCTTGGCGGGCAAGAGTTTGTCGACCTCATCGGATATGGCCTTGCTACGTTCGGGGCCGAAGTGCCTTCTTTTCTGCCTCACAGGACGGGCCTGTGGATTGACGTTGAACTGGTGGATCATGAGCTCAGGTGGCACCCCGACCACTTCATCAGCGGACCACGCGAAGATATCTCGGTGGTTCTTGATCAGGTGGATCATCTCTTCCTTTAGGGGCGAGGGAAGTCCGGCCCCCACTTGGTCAGGTCTTGACTCATCCAAGACCACCTGCTCCACCTCATCCCCGAGCTCAAGCCTGCTAGGTTCACCTACCTTCTGAGGTTCGATACTGTCTATGGAGAGGACCGCTGGTCTCTTTTCTTCAGCTCTCGATGCGGTCCGGGGGGTGACCGCGGCCTAGATGGTGGCGAGGTAGCATTCCCGGGCGGCGCTTACGTCGCTGCTCACCTCGGCCACCCCCTTTGGCGTTGGAAACTTGAAACTCAGATGGTAGGTAGAGTACACAGTTTTCAAGGCATTGAGCGTGGGTCGGCCTATTAGCATGTTGTAAGGAGAGTCTGTTTTGACCACCGCAAAACTGACAGGCACGGTTCGGCAGCGGGGATGGCGCCCGATAGTCACCATCAAGGTCACCATACCCTCCGGGTGGACGACGTGTCCCCCGAAGCCGACGAGGGGAGTTCTGACCTGAGTGAGTTGCTCCCTGGTCAGTTTCAAACTCTCGAAAGTTCGGTAGTACAAGACGTCTACCGAGCTTCCGGGGTCAACATAGACCTTTTTGACTATTTAATTATTGGTAAGGACTTCAATCACGAGGGTCTCGTGATTGCTGGAGGCGGCAGGGACAGGGTCATGGGGACCATAGGTAATCATCTCGGATAACCTGGAGCTCGATTCGGCCACCTCCATACCGGCTTGGCGGTAAGTCCGTTTTCGGGAGTTCTGGCTATCTCCTCCCGTCGGGCCACCGGCGATGGTGTTGATCACCCCGGCGATGTTTGGGCCGTAGCCTGGTGATCTGTCGCGTGGAGGCCTCTGATCCCCCTTAGGTTCCTCGGGACCTTGGCATTGAAGCTTAGTGTCCCGCCTGTCTTCTCGGCGAGGACCTCGGCTCTCTCGGTAGGAGGCGCTTCGGTTGAATCCCCCATCTTTGCGGACGAATTGTTTCAGGTATCCTTGTCGGATCAGGTTTTCAATATCTCGCTTCAAGTCGTTACAATCTTCGGTCTCGTGCCCCACATCTCGGTGGTAGGCACAGTAGAGGTTGAAATTCCTCTTATCACTTCTTCCTGGGATCTCAGGAGGAGTTCGACCGAGGTGATTCTGCCTCATCACAGCCAAAACATGGGATCGGCTGGAATTGAGGGGTGTCAGCTCGGCGTCCGAGGTGGACGACCTCCCCTTCACGATCCGATCAAAGACGCTTCGGCGGTCTCGGAACTGGCTGGATGAGCTGCCGGGGCCTTGTTCAGCTCGGCCGGTGTCCTTTCTCCTCCGGGATTCTTGCCCGGTACGGGCTGCTTGGGCCTCCCGCTTCATGCGATTCACGTCCTCACATTGGATTCCTTGGTCAACTCGTTCCCAAAGTTCCCGGAGTGTGCGGGGGTAGTCTCGATGTATTTCGGTGTTGAAGATTCCCGCAATCAACCCGTTGGTGAAAGTGGCTATGGTAACTTGCTCATTTTGATCAGGTATCTGTACGTTCTCCTCATTGAACCTCTGCGCATATGAGCGCAGTGACTCGCCGGGAGTTTGTTGCAAATTCAGGAGGTAAGCTGAAGTCTTTGTAATGGGTCGGGACGACACAAAGCGGTGGATGAACCGGTCTATCAGCTCATCCAGGGAGGAAATACTCCGTGGTTCTAAACTCCAGAACCACTTCCGGGCAGTCCCATGTAGGAAGATGGGAAAAACCCGACAGGTCACTGCGTCGGGGTCGCAGTAGAGTCGGAATGCGGAGATGAAGGCGCGGAGGTGATCCTCGGGGTCACCTCGGCCGTCATAGGTGTGCAAGTTTGGAAGCTTAAAGTTCGGGGGCACCATTTCCCCATTGATGTCATCAGTGAAGGGCGTAGCCCTCATGCAGTCAGACGCTAGGCTCCCGGGACGCCGAGGTGGGTTCTCGGCCCGTTTCCCTAGCAGTCCCCGGAAAAATGCCCGGGAGATGGAGGCAATTTTGGAGGTTGCCTTAGAAGAGGCGCGCCTAGAGGTACTCCGAAAAAGACGCCCCTCATCAGAGTCCTCACCTGAGGGCACTTCAGGAGACTTCGTCGGCCTCCTCTTGGAAGATTCGGCCTTTTCTTTCCCCTGCCTTTTGAGGTACCTTCCTAGCTCCTAAAAAATGTTGTGGTTGTCTGATACGAACTCGGCCATCTTGGCAATGGCGCCCTCGTTGTTGGGCTGGGTCCTTTGGGACCCTTGCTCTTCAGAGATGCGATCTTGCTGGGCTCCCGAGGTCTGCCCAGCCACAATTGAGGGGACTCTTCCACTTCTGGAGCGCGTGGATCTCATTTTAGCAAGTCTCTTTCCCACAGACGGCGCCAATTGAAGAGGTGATTTTTGGCGGGTAATTAGTCCAACCGAAATCAGCTCTCTTGTTAATGTGGTGAGGTGAACTCGATTATCTCACCTCGGGTGGAATGAAGTGAGGTTGCACGGTCGAAGTGGAAGGCGGGGCTTTTCCCCTGGGATCACTCCGACGATCAAGTTATAGTATGAGAACGAGAATAATAAGAGTATGAGTCAGTGAACAGTATGCTTACTTGTTGGGAGTGTGTGTGGGGTATTTATAGAAGAAGAGTAGAGGACAGGGCGAAAGGCTCATGCTAGTGGGACCCACTCTCTGGCATTACGGCTCTGTCCCCTGTCAGGAGGCCTGACCCTGACACTGTAGCCTTCTGGGTATGATGACGGAGAGTATTGTGCAGGTGCCATTAAGTGCCTCCAGTGCTTTTCAGATAAAGCACTGGTCCCGGGTGATGTCAGGTGGCTTGACATCATCAGCGTGCAGCTGAGATGGAGGTGCCGAGGTCACATACACGGTAGACTAGGGATCCGGCCGAGCTCAGGGGACATGCCCAAGACACGGATGAGCTCTGATGAGGGACGAGGTGGGTTCACCTCGGACATGCGGGGTGGCCGAGGTGAGCATCCTCACGCTCCATAGCTGATCTCCACCCATCGGCCTAACTTGACTAGACAGCAACAATCTTTCTGATACTATGAAACTCATGATCCTGTTCTCCTCCTCCCTGTATATGCTCCCGTTCTTCTGTTGCTTACGTTAGTGAGGGAAGTCCGTCCAGCAAAGGAGGCTGCGCAGGCGGTTGCGTGATGAAGAAGACTTTGAGATGTTGGCTGGGATTAGAAGAAGAGGTTCACTGGACATCTTTAGGTATTTAATTTCAAGGGAAAAAAGGCGTCCCCCGAGGTTTGTTGCATATTACGAAACGAACCTTACAATATGACCAAATCACACTCATCCCCTTTCAGTGACTAATGCAGTTAATTACAGCCTTTGATACTTGCAACCCACAATTTTCTCCACTTGCGTGGTACGTATTTATATATTTTTCTTCATCTTGATTGAAAACAATTATCATGGTTTCATGGTATGTTTTTTTTTTTTAAATGTAGGAGTAGGCACTATCCGAAACCAGGGAAAATACCATTTTCATCCCTATTATTTGGGGATGAGCCAATTGCGTCCTTATTATGTTATTTCAAACACATTTTGCCTCTTACATTTCAATTTTTGGCCAATTAAGGACAATTGTCAATTACTCTCTTAAGTTGGACTGAATTTAATATTTAATGAAACGTGTGAGAATCAAGCATGGGAGGCAAAAGATAGAAGCTAATAGACTAATTTATTTATTGTCGCAAACTCCCTTTACTTTGCTAACCTTAGCAAAACATCAAACACAAATCTGTAGAACAACCGCATAAAATAAAATACTTCAAGCACAAATCAAAAAATTAAATTTATGATGTTATGTGGTCCTTCTGGAGATTTGGTTCTGATTTTTGCTATGGTTCATAAGGTAATGGGAGTTTGTGACAAAGAGAGAAGCGGAGAGTGAGAAATGAGTTTGCTAGCTTTCGTCACTTGTTTTATTTGGTTGTAATTGATTGATTAACGATCGAATTTAGATCAAATTAAGAGATTACTTATCAATTATCATTAACTGGCCGAAAATTAAAAGATAAGGGACAAAATATATTTGTGGTAAAACAATAGATTCGAAACCGGCTCATCCCGCAAATAATAGGAATGAAAAAGCTATTTTTTTGTCTGAAACCAATTGGCATTCACCACATAACCAATTCATAATTAGGAGATATTAATTTTTTCCCTGATTAGGGGTATAATTAGTTCATGATTAGGAGTTAATTAATTTTTTCCACAATCAAGAATATAATTAGTTTTCAACAATGCCAACCAAAGAAACTTTTGGGCATTTAAAGATTTTCCTTTTAAGTACATTGATCAAGTCTCGCATGGACACGTAACACGAATCATAAGGCTTTGATCTTGGGTGCAGGCCCAAACCCAAAAGATCGTCGTGTTTGGTTGCTCAACTGTCTGACATATGCATCGGTACTTCGGCAGCTCCAACATATTTACCTGGCCATTATTTCTAGACACGGGATGGCCAAGGGAATGTTCAAGAATTCAATCTCATTGATGGTGATGTTGTCGCAAATCCGGTATCGTCGCTTTAGCAATGCTATTTTAATGTCACTATAGGTCTGTTTTTTGTGGTAAATGTTTCGCAACTGAAAGTGTTGCTCATCACATGAATAAACGTTGACATGTTAATGTTGGCTTAATTTGTAAGGATAGGCTGCTTTTTCACAAAAAAGTCATATATTCGAATTTCATTATCAATGTGAGAATTATATTAATGAATGATTTGTAAGAACTTTTATAAGTAATTTAAGGTTTCCGGGGCATGCCCTTACCTTTGATGGTGATCGGAATTAGATCTAACCAAGTTTTTGTATTACCAAAAAAAAATGTGATATGCTGGTTTTATTGTATTTGCAGACAAAATTAGGGACGATCCAAGTTACAAAAAAAGTACTGGACCAAAATCCGGATTTCTTTTCGATTGAGACCAAGGATTTTGGTCATTTTCTAGTGATTTCACTAGGCAGTTGGCACAGGACCGGCAAGATTCCAACCCAAGCACAGTTGTGAAAAAGCAGCAAAATGGAGCAGCCTAATGATGCTGTGTGTCGTCAGGGACTAGCAGGTATACAGATCTGACTAAATCAAAAGGGTGTTGTGATGCGAATCGATTCTCCAAGGACCACTCGAGAAGAAATCGAATCGATCAGGCAGCGGAAGGATCTATCTTGATCAGGTTATGGGTATAAAAGACGGATTCTAAACCAATCAAGGACAACTCGAAATTGTTTAGAACGGTAGAATGACGCCACAATTCAACATGGTCTTGAATTGATAATGCGAAACTTGAACAAAGGAGATTCGACTCACTTTGTATCAAGGGACGCTCCCCAAGGAACAACAGAAAACTCTCAAATTTTATTCATAATTGTCTTCTCCGTCATATATCATAAGCTTGGCTATTTATAGCCTTACAAGACTCAAAAACCTAATCTAAGTTGGAAACAAATCAAGTTTCCTTATTTGACTTGACTTCTAAACTTGACACAATTTTCTAAACAAATTTGGAAGCAATTAACTATTTTCCTAAAACTCTAATTTAACTAGAATAGGAAACTAACTAACTCAAATTGGCTTAACTATGGTCAACATGACCTTAGCCTTTATTCCCTAATTCAAACAACTTACTTAACTCTCAAATTAACTCTAATTAACAACTAAAATGGCTAAAAACTCAATTAAATAAATGATAACAAGAAATAAGCATGACACGGGGTTGGATCTTCAATGATTCTCGAGCCCGATTACACCATCAACCATCATTGGAATGTAAAGACTTGTAAAATGAATTTTCTTGGACTTGAAAGGAATCCAATTCTTCATGTTCTCATCATTCCCCTCCACTTGAAAGAGGATTTGTTCTCAAATCGAGTGCTTCCTTACAAAGGAGTAACTCGGAGAATGTCTTGATATATGCAACCCACGAAGCATGTCTGCCTTTTTCTTTTGTCCGAATTGCTGTCTTGAAAAGGGATGACAAGTAGCGGCCTAACTCCCTGAAATATAGGAAAAGATGGCCGAATGTGAGGATAAGATGAATGGGTTAAGAAAAAACCCTAAAAAGTAGGAGAAGTGGTGGCTAAAATGTAGGGATAGATCTTTGTAACGGGTTAGGAAACTGGGTTGGGAGTGTTTTGGGAATGGTTAGATCAGCAGGTTCTTTGGAAGTCAATCAATATTTGAAAATTAATCAAGATTTGGCAATCAATGAAGATATCAATTAAGATTTGGAAACCAATCAAGACTTGGAAATCAATCAAGATTTGGAAACCAATCAAGACACAACTCACTTTGGAAACAAACACAAGGAAAAAAAAAATTTTCGGATGAATAGTTCTGCTACAATACTATAAACAGTACTGTTACAGTAGCGGCGGATGAACAGTACTGCTACAGGTGTGAACAGTACCGATGAACAATAATCCGTGAATAGCCGATTTTTTTTTCTGCTTTTGATGACTCGACACAAGGTTACGACTTCACTTGAAAGAAATTTAATGGGAGTTAAACCCTTGAAAAACCTGTTTTCAAGAACGTAATCACACCAAAAAATTTCAATCTCGATCAATCACAGGGTAGGTTAGACTCAAGTGATAAAATCAAGAAAACAAAAATCAAAATTTTTTTTGTTTCTTTTAAATCAAAAGGCGGCTAGGGTTTAGAAAAATAAATAGAAAAAAAATAAAAGGATTTTAACCTGAATCAAGAGTCGAAACTCTGATACCAGATGATATGAACTTGATTCTCCAAGGACCACTCGAGAAGAAATCGAATCGATCAGGTAGCGGAAGGATCTATCTTGATCGGATTATGGGTACAAAAGACGGATTCTAAACCAATTAAGGACAACTCAAAATTGTTTAGAACGATAGAATGACGCCACAATTCAACATGGTCTTGAATTGATAAGGCAAAACTTGAACAAAGGAGATTCAACTCACTTTATATCAAGGGACGCTCCCCAAGGAACAAGAGAAAACTCTCAAATTTTATTCATAATTGTCTTTTCCGTCATATATCATGAGCTTGGTTATTTATAGCCTTACAAGACTCAAAAACCTAATCTAACTTGGAAACAAATCAAGTTTCCTTACTTGACTTGACTTCTAAACTTGACACAATTTTCTAAACAAATTTGGAAGCAATTAACTATTTTCCTAAAACTCTAATTCAACTAGAATAGGAAACTAACTAACTCAAATTAGCTTAACTATGATCAACATGACCTTAGCCTTTATTCCCTAATTCAAACAACTTACTTAACTCTCAAATTAACTCTAATTAACAACTAAAATTGCTGAAAACTCAATTAAATAATTGTAATAGGAAATAAGCATGACACAGGGTTGGATCTTCAATGATGCTCGAGCCCGGTTACACCATCAACCATCATTGAAATGTAAAGACTTGTAAAATGAATTTTCTTGGACTTGAAAGAAATTCAATTCTTCATGTTCTCATTATGCTGAGACACCTCTTTCAAATTTTTTTTACTGTATGTGGAATTTAAACTCGGATCTATAACTCAAAGAGGGACTCAATTCTTTTTCGTGACGACTGAGCCAAAACTCAGTGGTTGGTTAAATTAATATATACCTCACTCTTAGTGGATGTCTTCGCTCAAGCAAGTGCTGACATGGTTGACATTTGCATGGACACAGGATTCCGACAACATATACTTCTCTGGACAATTTACCTTCGAATCCAAGTAAGTCGCCATAAATGCCTGAGTACTTGTATATACGTGTTATTATGGGGTAAATATATGGTACAGTAAAGTGGTAAACAACAATTATGCAATCAAAATTGTTAATCACATAGAAACTACTTGCACGCTTGCATGAGACGATAAAAATTCAGGATGATACGTTAATTGGGACAGAATCATGGGTTGGATATTGCCACAAAAGGAAAACATGGATAGATTGGTTGTGAGATCCTTGAGAATCTATCTATTGGAGAAGCCAGTTTCAAATGTTGGCTACGGGCATTGTGGCGCAGTTGAAACCTGAGAATGGTGGGTGGCACAAATGAGGCTGCTCTGAAAAAAGGTTTGCAAGGGTGCTTTCAGAAGAGAGAAGACCTGGACAGTCAAAAAGCCCAGGGCAGCTGTTGGTCCATCAATTCATTGGTCCGTGTTTCAACTTTGAATGACAATTCTTTGTCGCAAGTCTTTCAACTAACTTGGCATTAGTACGTACAATTATTATTTATCTCTGTGTTTATTTATTTATGTTTCTCTTTGTGATTTTCTGGCATGGTGATTTTTTTTTTCTGTTTTCTTTCTTTTTCTGATTGATCAGCATCATCAACCTTCTGGAATCTTGTTATCAAATTCACCCATTCTATGCCCATTGATTGGAATGGAATATTAGGATGAAAGCCATTTAGCTCCAATAAATTAAAATCAAATCGAGTAATAGCATGCTGACAACAATTGCACCTAAACCCCGCAGAATCCATTATCATCATGCGCTGGAATCGGAACCAAAATCATGGAACCAGAACTGTGGTAGAACCTTGGATAAAGGTTCCGGTTCTGGTTCTCTAAAAATAGAACCAGAACCAGAACCGCCGGTTCCAGAACCGTTAAAAATAATTAATATAAGTAGTGAGATAATTCAAAAAAAAATTAATTGTGGAAAAATTAATCTCAGGTTTGAACCACTTGGAGCCCAAAAAAGAAATTTAACTCTCCCATCATACTCATTTCAAACTCCTTTTGCATAATTGTGGAAAAATCCTTGCACAAACTCTCATTAGTAGCATCAAATATAATATCATCCACATAAATATTAGTAGCTTCAGCACCCTTTTTGCATAATCTTTGATCCTGTTTTACTCCATTTTTGAAAAGGTCTATTTAAAGAACATTAGTAAAATCCATTTGTTTTGTAATCATCAAAAGTCACGGATTGAGATAAATACCATTTTATCAGTTTATTAACTTTTAGGACAATCCAATTATTTTGAATAAATCATTAACTCCATCTGATCTATTCTTTCATTTTTAGGACAATCTAGTCAATTTTTGAATCAATCATCAATTCCACCCAATCCATTTTGTCAATTTATTAACTTTTAGGGCAATTTAGTCATTTTTGAATAAATCATTAACTCCATCCAATCTATTTGATCTATTCATTCATCTCTAGCACAATCTCATCAATTTTCGAATACACCATCAAATTCATCCAATCCAATTAGGGTTTCGATTTATGATTCACTGAAAAAACTAGTTGAGACATTACAATCATTTCAAGAGTATGTTTTTTTACACTAATTTGACTTTTAACATCTTTTTATGTGTCAATCAAAATAATCATGCCATTCGGACTTTGTTCTCATCCTATTAGATCAGATGTCTCCTGCCATTCCAATTAGCCAAATTTTTCTCAAATTGCTTTTTACTCAATTGTCAGTAAATTGATCGTATCTATCTGGTATTGTATGGTGCCTACCCTAGAGGATTGCATTTTTCATAATTGACCAACCCTTGGTATAAAAAGGTTCCCCCATAGGACATGCATGCCGATTTTACAGTTTTGTCTACTAACTTTGAGTATTTTTCTTTTCCTTTTTTCTACCATCCCCTGCATTTATAAAAGATGTTTCAGTAAGGCAAAAATATTATTTTTTATACTTGATAACAATTTTGGTTTGATAAATTTTGAAAAAGATTCCAAGTATTACTCGGTTCTTGGGCAGATCCTACGATGTAAAAAAATGAAGAATCCATCTAGAAGCATCACTTTAAAGCGCCTCAAAGATTTCATAATATAGTTCTTCATAAAAAATCAAAAACAAAACAAAAATAAAACGAAAACAACAAAAAAAATTATAAAAAATATCTTAATTCATTGTTCCTAACACATTTTGTCCTAAAAAAAAGGATAAGGTATGTGTACGTATGAAAGCATGTTTTTTAGATATTTTTCTTTTCTCATTTGTACTCTAGTTGGGCAAGAAATTTTAATTTCAAACATTTACAATAATAAAGTTTTTCATTCAGACAATTATTATCTTGTATATATTCATGTACATTTCATTCTTTACCTGCTCATTAGGAAGATTTCATGATGAATTTTAAGAAATAAGATTATGTTGAGATTTTTTAACTTCTTGCCTGAAAATTCACAAATGTATATTTAATTTTATAAAATCTTTGCATACACTAGATTTGTGGTCCAAATTATTCAATGAGAGCACTCGAAATCAAAAGAGGTCGCTCAAACTTGTTAGTTTATCTCAAAAGACCAACTACGATAACTTTGCTCTTTTATTTTACAATTTATATTGCATTCACTTCTATCAAGCCTTCAAAATCGGCCACATTGGTTGATAAGTTTCAAAGTGGGGTAATCTTTGATTCGAAAATGTCCACTGTATCCAATCAGATCAATTCACATATAAATGAAAGTAAAAATGTACATTACTCTTGTTTGTTTTAAAAATTTGGAATGATACTTTAGACATTCGTTTCTCTATGTATACAGATCTTATCATTTGTTTTTCCATTTGAACCTTTAAAGGAAAATTTTCATTTCAAACAAGAACCTTGGTAATCATAACCCTAAATTGGAAAAATTTTCAAATCTCAAAAGAAAATGAATTCTCCTAATGGGCGATTCTTTACATTGATTATCATGTGAAATAAGAATGATATTTTTTACCATCATTTTTACTATCTAAATACTGTTTATCCCTTGCACCCTCATTTGAATCTAAATTGATGGTTCGTTCCAAAAGCACTTATGATCGCACCCCACATTGCGGAAGAAGATTGAAGAATTTTTTAAAAAATAGCAAAAATGATAAAATAATAATAATAATAATAATAATAATAATAATAATAAAAGAAGAGAAGAGAAGAGAGAGAAACTACAATTAGAAAAAATTTGATTCTACCATTGATTTTTGGATTTCAATATTGAGAAAAAGAGAGATAGCATCTATACTCTAAATGTTAGGAGATTTTTTAATTCTATCATTGATATTTGGAATTTTGATATTGATAAAAAAAAAAGGAGTGGGGGGAAAGATGTGAAGAAAATAAATAAAAGAAAGAGAAGAAAAAAAAGAGAAGATGAAGAGAAAAATACAAAGAGGTTCAATACTGAAATCCCTCTAGTGATTGATGATAAAAAGTCAAAATGGAGTCCAAACTGGAGCGATTTTTGAGAAGGAAAGCGATTTTAAGTGCAATGTTCTTGAAAATCTTATTTTTTTTAACTATCATTTTCAAGCCGCATTACAAACTCATAAAATCCATCGCTGACTTATCTTTCATGACAATTCAAAGTAAGAATCATGCCTCTAAGGAATCTACCAATCACACGTGATCATAAGGCCATAACCTGTTTCCGTATATTTAACTATCGATTCTACCCATATATTACAAGCTCATAGAGTTTATATATTGATTGAGTTTTCTGAATAAATAAGGGTGATAAACTTTTTGCTTTCACCAAAATGTGATATTGAATGAATTAGATACAATTTAGGTACAAAAGTAAGACAGATCATAACATATCATAATACCCGCTTATTTAGACCTAAAAGACAAGTTAACAAGAAAAAGTGATCATATCCCGCTAAACGCTCATTCTAAAGTGAGAAAGAGATCTTTTATAATTTGGTATTATTTTGAGAGATTTATCATAAAATCTTCTGTATGAATTTAAACACGACATTTAAATTTTTTCACATTGCATGTTAACATATGATTATTTTTCAAATTTTACAAAACAAATTTTTCTTATTTTGTCCAAATAAATGGGTAGTCATTCGAACAAAATTTTATGCAATTAAAAAAAATTTCAATACATTTGTGAGATTTTACTAAATAGACCCAAATTAGGACAAATTTTTGTAATACATTTGCGAGATTTCGCCCAATAGGCTCAAACTAGACAATTTTTTTGTAATATATTTGTAAGAATTCGCCAAGAGTCAAGTAACATATCTATTATGCAGAATTTGATATCTCCTCTTTTCAAAATAAAGCAAAAAATATTTTGTAAAAAAATCAAGTGCATATTAAACCTCCTTGGCGTAGGTATTTATGGCTGAAATCGGAGAAAAAATGCAAGTCAGAATCTTGCAAATTTGAAGGTCAATCACGAAAGAAAAGAAGAGGGAGACCTTACACTGGTGCAAATTTTAGAAAATGCGATCTCAAATCCATTTATGATTTGCTTTCAGGGACAAATCTTTTATTTTGTTGGATTCGGGTTTTATCTCACCATCGGTGTTAGGTTAGGGTTTTATCCTACTAACCATTTTATTTTGTTGGGTTCACATTTTATCCTACCAACGTTGTTAAGCTTAGATTTTATCCCACTAACACTTTATTTTGTTTGGTTTGAGTTTTATCCCACTAACGGTGTTAGATTCACGTTTTATTCCACTAGCATTTATTTTGTTTGGTTCGAATTTTATCCCCTCAAGAATTTTATCCCACTAATCCTTTATTTTGTTAGATTCGAATTTTATCCCACTAATCTTTTATTTTGTTGGACTCGAATTTTATCCCACCAACAGTGTTAGATTCGAGTTTTATCCCACTAACCCTTTTATTTGGTTGGGTTTGAATTTTATCCCATTAACTTTTTATTTTGTTGGATTTGTATTTCATCTCACCGACAGTGTTTAGGTTTGGGTTTTATCTCACTAACCTTTTATTTTATTGGGTTCGAATTTTATCTCACAAATGGTGTTAGATTCGTGTTTTATCCCACTAAACTTTTATTTTGTTGGGTTCGAAGTTTATCCCACCAGTGATGTTAGGTTCAGGTTTTATTCCACCAGCCTTTTATTTTGTTAGGTTCGAGTTTTATCCCACTGACGGTGTTAAGTTTGGATTTCATTTCACTAACCCTTTATTTTTTTGGGCTCGACTTTTATCCCATCAACGGTGTTAAGTTCAGGATTTATCCTACTAACTCTATATTTTGTTAGATTCGAATTTTATCCCACTAATTTTTTATTTTGTTGGGTTCGAGTTTTATCCCACCAACGGTGTTAGACTCGAATTTTATCCCACTAATCCTTTATTTTGTTAGGTTCGGACTTTATCCCACTAACCTTTTATTTTGTTGGACCTGAGCTTTATTCCACCAACGGTATTAGACTCGAGTTTCATCCCACTAACTCTTTTATTTTGTTGGACTCGAGTTTTATCCCACCAACAGTATTAGACTCAAATTTTATCCCACTAATACTTTATTTTTTAGGATAGGATTTTATCCCGTTAACCTTTTATTTTATTGGGTTTGAGTTTTATCCCACAAACGGTGTAAGGGTCGAATTTTATCCAACTAATTTTTTATTTTTTTGGAGCTCAGGTTTTACCCCACCAACGGTATTAGATTTGAATTTTATCCCACTAACCCTTTATTTTGTTGAGCTCAGGTTTTACCCCACTAATTTTTTATTTTATTGGGTTCGAATTTTATTTCATCAACATTGTTAGATTTGAATTTTATTCTACTAATATTTTATTTTGTTAGATTCGAGTTTTATCCCACCAACAGTATTAGATTCTAATTTTATCCGCCAACTCTTTATTTTGTTAAATTCGAATTGTATCCCACTAACCTTTTATTTTGTTGGGTTTGAGTTTTATTCCATCAACGGTGTTAGATTCAGATTTTATCCCATTAACTCTTTATTTTATTGGATTCAGATTTTAGCCCACCAACCTTTTAGTTTGTTGGGTTCGAATTTTATCCCACAAAGAGTGTTAGGCTCGAATTTTATTCCACTAATCCTTTATTTTGTTAGGTTTGGATTTTATCCTACTAACATTTTATTTTGTTGGGTTCGAATTTTATCCCACCAACGATGTTAGACTAGAATAATGTTGGGGTAATGTTGAAAGGATTAACATATTGATTCTGATTATTATTATTCTGATCCCCGGCATAAACTAAGTTATGTTCAATGGGCAATTGATCAGGTATATGATCTTAAGAATGCTGAAATGTTAAAAGTTAAGGTGAAAAGAGTGTTACATTCCCTATTTGACTTTTATTCTGTTGAAAAATCATCTCATAGGGAAGTAATAAGTCAAACTCTGCTTAGAAAAATGGATAAAATGGATATTGATACAATTACAGTTAAAGTGTGACAGCCCCACCTAACTCTAGGACGTATCCAAGGGTTTGGCAGACCGCATGCCCAACTCTCCCCAGGATTCAGTCAAATAACATGAAGATTTATAAATAGACCTTCAAAAGAAAATGAAATTATTACAACTAAAGAGTCGAACTTGCCAAAAATCAAACCAAACAAGTCGGCTAGATACCTATGCAGTGCTCACACTAGCAACTAACAAACTTAGAAGAAAACGAGACTTTTATCAATTCAACCTCTCATGTTCTCATCCCTGTAAGGAACACAAATGGCGTGGAATGAGCTAGAAACCCATTGAGGTTTCAAGTAATTAAGTAGGTAAAATACGAGACAAGATAGCATATTCAGACATCGAGAAACAAGTCAACTTCAATGAGATCATAATCCAGTATATAATTGAGCAAATAGCCAGATTAAAACATGCAAAAGGGTGCAGTAAGGAACACATTCATGTCAAAGGATATAGGTTACTCTCAGGAGCAAGTTCCACAGTAGCTTGATCAAGGTTCGTTATCTCTCCGTCAACCACGAAAGTATAACGTCCGTAGATCCCCACTTTACACCAGTTTCCGTCCACCGATCACCCCTTATCCGACCCGAACGTCCAAAAAGTACCCAAAATTCGTTGATCTCGTCGACCAAACCCTTGCGGGCTCGATTTGACCAACTAGTCCCAGGGTTGGACTTATAGTCCTAGATATACAGTAATTCAGGATATGGCTTATAGCTCCCAAGTATTCAGTAATCAAGATTGGAGTCGTTGACAATTATCCAACGCTCACACAATAAATTTTGGAGACGTTAGTTGTCACTTAACGCTCCGTATTCAGAAATAAACAGTGATGGTAATATTCGAATATACCAATTAGTCAAGAAGATAACACTCCACTTGACAAAACATGATAGAGGTACTGAGACGGAATGAGAGGTACCTCCCACTAGGATGGAGTGTGGTACATGCGACCGCACAGCCCCAGTGTTGATGAGATAACTCTCCAATCGACTTAATCGGGATAAAAATACTGAGGGACGGGATGACAGATACCTCCCACTCAGATGGAGTGTGGTACATGCGACCGTTCAGCCCTAATGTCGATGAGATAACTCTCCAATCAATTTAATCGAGATAAAAGTACTGAAACGGGATGAGAGGTACTTTCCACTCGGATCGAGTGTGGTACATGTGGCCGCTCAGCACTTGCAAGTCAAATACAAGCACAAACACAAGTACAGGTCAATCAAGTTCAAGTGAGTACAAGATTATTCAAGAAAATGAGGCCAAGTGTGATAATGACACACTCGCCTAGCCAGAATCAAGTCGCAAGTTCCAGTAATTCATATTCTCAACTATTCCAGTACTGTCCAGTAATTCACACTCTCAAGTAATGTCCAGTAATTCATATTCTCAAGTATTCTAAATATTTCAAGTCAATATACAAATCAAGTTACTTGTTCACGCGTGAAGGAGATATCAAGTGTTTAGTCAAATTGGGTCAATTGAGTGTACATAAAAGCACACTCGCCTAAATAGGTTCAAGTCAGAAATAAGTTCAACATATCATGTTTCAAGCATTTCAAGTATCTTAGAACCAAACAGTTGAAAATCATATGGTTGCGAAAACTTGATCAAATAAGAAAATTGGAAGAAAGCCGCAGAAATCAGAAACTTTATCAGCAAGTCCGGCCACAAATTCGATCAGATGTTGGCCGGATTAAGGGCCATATTGACAGAAAAAAAGAAAACTTAAAAATTTGGAAAACTCACTGTCGAAAATCCGATCAAAAAATAGCCGGATTCTGCCCACTTTTCAGTTGTAACAAAATGATTAATACATGTTTTAACAAAATATCACAAGTTTAGTCGAGTTAGGTCAAGTGCGAGAAAGTACACACTTGCCTATGAGACGAGAAAACAAGTACTTATAAGCATTATCTAACAATGATGAGCGAGTAACACGTAAGTCGGTGGAATAACCACTCGAGGGACCAACAAGTCAAGTATAAAACCAACAAGTCAAGTGCAAGACCAACAAATCAAGTATAAGCAAAGTACTTCATTTCATATTACTATCACAAAGTAAACTACAAAGGATCGAGTATGATAAAGTACATTCTCGTCCTAAAGGTTATCAATTCAAGAACAATTACTTTAACCAAGTAAGCATATTATTCAAGCAAGAAGACATTCCACGTAAATATTTTCATGTACTTGGAACACTCACCTGTCAAGCAATGTAGAGTTCAAATGTCAAGTTCCTTGGTTACGTTCACCACCGTTTCCCAATCCTAGGGTAGCGAGTGAAATCATTAACAAACTAGGTTCAATTCTAACCCAAAAGTGAGCTCATTAGGTGATCAAGTGAGTGGTTAAATCTACTCAATTCACCATGCAAGTTAGGCCCAAAATGCAGTAAAAGTTCATGAGAAAACAAGTTTGACAAGTGCAAGAAAATTGGGCAAAAGAAAAGTTTCATCCAAGCTCAAGTTGTTCTTCACGGGTAAAACAGTCGCGCCCGCGCAGTCTTGGGAAAACGGCTATATCTCACTGTAGGAAGGTCGGAATCAAATGCCATCAGTGGCGTTGGAAACTAGATTCAAAGGTCTTTCCAAAGGTAGAAATACACACTCTAGTTCGTCTCCTATCAGTACCAGTAGCTTGGACAAGATGGCTGATTTTTCAATTCTGATCAGCTTCAATGCCTTAACAAAGTTACACTAATTCTTGTTGCTAACTTCATTTGTTTTGGTTCAAACTCATCCAATTCAATCTTCTAGGGTTCATAAATAGGGGAGTCAGTTAACTATTACTATTTGAGCTCAAAACGCAATACACAACATAATTAAGAGGATCAAAACAGTCTAGCCAACCAAAGGAGCCAAATCAGTCCACTATTAGCTCATAACAACTACTTTTCTTGCTTTATTTCCAATTCAACTCACACACAAGCTTAACCAATGTCTAGCCAAGTTTCTGAGGCTTGATTAAGGTGCAAATGAACCACAAAATCAAGGAGAAACCTCTCCTTCCAAAACCGGTCAGCCAAGAAGAAAGAAAACAGTCCACAAGTTCACTTATTTAACCAACCTTCATCCTTTCATGGTTTTCACTTAAACAATATGTCAAGTGTTAAATCTAACTCAAAAAGGTCTAAAATATGTTAATACTTCAAAAACCACCATGAACAAAGTTTAAACATTTCATCAAACACATGGTAGGCAAACTAACTAACCCTACCACCACTTGTTTAGTTCAAGAAGATTAACCACAAATCTCATCCAAATAACTTGTAGTTTGCCATTAAAACTTAAAGTACATGATATAAAACCATAAAACCAAGATTTAAAGATTATTTACCTCTCTTGTGAGAAGCTTGAATTACCCAAAATAACCACCAAACCAAAAGCTTCAAGCTTGGTAATCACACACTAGGGTTGGAAGTAGTTCACTCACCAACTCAAGTCCTTCACTTTTGATTTTTCTCTCAAAATCAAATTAGGTTTAGAAAGCATAAAAACGGAGTTTTCTTCCTTCCTTTGGAAGTTTCACGGTGGCTGAAAATATGGTGGAGGAAATGTAGCAAAGTTGGTTTAAAATTTCTCTAATTCTTTGGTCAAACAAGATACATGGCTAGGGTTTGGCCACTTAGCCCAATTCTTGTCCATTTCTTCCTTAATCTTTGACTAATGATGTTTCAACCCTTCCAAATGTCCCAATATCTATTTAACACCTCTAAACTCTCATATAAAGTCCCAACCACAAATAAAAGGCACTTGTTAAAAATGTAAGTGGTGAAATAATTAAAACCAACTCAAGAAAATATTTCCATTCAAGTAAAAGAAAATGAAATGCAATGCAAGGGAATTGTTATAATACATGTAGAATGCAATGCAATGGCATATTATAAGTGGTTTAAATCTTAGGGCAAGGCATGTAGTTTAGGAGAATTGTGTTTCAAAGTGAGGGTTCTCACATAAAGTGCATAAGATTACATGCATACAAAGTATTCTCAAAAAGCTGATACATTGGATAGAACTCACAATAAAATAGAATTGGACATCTATTTGATGGAGATAAAGGGAGACTTTCACTATCCAAACTTTCACATATTGGATTGGTAGAGAGATAATGCTCATAGGTTCTAAGTTCTTGCTACAATTGCTAGAGATATATTAGTTATTCCGGTGTCTATTGTTACCTCGGAGTCTGCTTTAGTATGAGAGGCCGTATGTTGGATTCTTTTCGAAACTCTTTAACTCTAAGAATAGTGGAGGTTATAATTTGTGGACAAGATTGGCTTTGTAAGGGTAATCAACAAATTGATTTGGAAGAAAGTATAGCTGAACTTGAAGAAATGGAAATAGGTAATACCTTTCGTATCTTGTTATCATTGCATTGAAAATTTTCTTATTCATTTGAGTTTCAACTTGTGCTAATATGTTTCTTGGTTACTTTTAATTTTGGACAATTTTTTTCAGGTTTGACGGAGAAGCATTCAACTTGTACTCCTTAATATGTTGTAGAGGATGAACCTTTCTTTTATTGATATTCAATGTTTTAATTTGTATTTTCAGTTGAAAATTTTGTTCTTGAAATCTTTTTGAGGTTGTTGAAACATTTTTGGGATTGGAGCTTTTCTTGAAATTTTGTTGTACTTGTTGACAATCAAATTGCAAAGCTCATGGTTGAATTATCTCGTAGTCAAGATTATGAAATTGGTGATGGAACTACTGGTGGTGTTGTCTTGGTTGATGCACTCCTTGATTCGATGCCACAAATTCGCAACCTTTGATTCAGACTTGTATCTTGTTTCTTAGAAAGCTAATATTTTTTTTATTGGTAAATTTAGGGGCGGATACCCTTTGACCCACCCCTATTTTTTGGGTACCCGAGAACAAACGGAGCGGATTAAGGTCAAAAAAATAGTAATCCAACATATTAGGGTGGGGTCGGCCATTTGCTGTTCGGGACGGATACCAAACTCGTGCCCATCCCCATCGACAAACGACCTCTCCAGGCCGAGCAATCCTAACTTTGAACTTAATAGGGATGGCGTATTTCTCCACCAACTCGTCTATGTCCTCCTAATCTAAGATAGGGGGAATAGAGTCAACTTCATCGAAATTGTATTCGGCAGAAGTAGAAGGGATAGAAGAGGTTGCTCTCGAGCTTCCTGCGATGGCCCCAGTTGTGGCCTCCTGAGCAGAGACGTCAGGGAGGGACTGAACAGGCTGCTCGGGAGAGCTCGTTACTCGGATGGGAAGGTGTGTTGAGGTTGGAATATACTCAAACCCTGATGAACTAGAGGAGGACGAACTAGAGGGAGAAGTAGAGAAGGAAATTACTTTTACGAGCACTGGCCGAGCTGCTCTACATCTAGATGCCGAACTAGTGATATCCGAGTGTTCGAAGGACGACATAAAAAAGGAGGAAAGGAAGGACTTACTAGTGATAAATGGAAGAACAGGGTGTTGCTAAGGGGAGCCGATCTACTGAACTAACCGAGTTGATTGGATAAGAAGGGAGCGTGAATAGGCTAGAAGTTGGGAGACCTAGTGAAATGAAAGCGGAGTGTGAAAGAGCGAGAAGGCTAAAAGGTTTGAATTTAAAACTAGTAATGGTTACTGTTTAGGGGTGCAATGTTGAAGTGACGGATACACCCGGAAGAAATAACGGTTACATAAAATGTCTGAAGTAATAATGACTAGGAATGCACTCCTTGTCCAAACTGACACATTTTCGAATTTTGATCCAGATTCATGTGACCGTTCAATGACTCTAACCTTCAAATGGGATCTAGTGTAGAAGAGCCAATCCTCCACAGACACGTGTCAACTTTAACAAGTCTTTTTGACCTAATAGATGAGCCTGCTCGGTCATCGGCTCTAAACTCCTTTCGTGGCTGAACTGGTTATAAACTCCTGATTCTTTGGGATAAGGCCATAATTGGAGTCCAAGAAAGATGACTACTAAAGCTAGAAGGATAACTTTGGACTCTTTCATGCCTACTCCAGAGGACTCTATAAATAATGAACAAGAGAACAAGAAAAGGTACATGCGACATAGCACAATCACTTCTGAGGGTGCTCACCTCGGCCGCCCCGCGTGTCCGAGGTGAAGTCACCTCGTCCCTCTTCATCGTCCATCCAGGTCTGGGGGATCGTCCCAGACCTCGACCGTTTCCCTAGCCTACTGTGTAGTCGACCTCGGCACCCCCACCTCAGCTGCACGCTGATGATGTCAAACCACCTGACATCACCCAGGACCAGTGCTTTATCTGAAAAGCACTGGAAGCACTTAATGGCACCTGCACAATACACCCCGTCATCATGCTCAGGCAGCTACAGTGTCAGACTCAGACCTTCTGACACGGGACAGAGCCGTAATGACCAGAGGGTGGGTCCCACCAGCATAAGCCCTCCGCTCTGTCCTCTACTCTCCCTCCATAAATACCCCAGACACACTCCCAACAAGTAAGCATACACTGTTCATTAACTCATTCTCATTATTCTCGTTCTCATACTAACTTGATCGTCGGAGTGATCCCAGGGGAGAAGCTCCGCCATTCACTTCGGACAAGAGGTTGACTTCGGACACCAGAACTCACCTCACCTCATCTCAGAGAAGGACTGATTCAGGTCGGCTCAGCCACCAACCAAAAATCACCTCCTCAATTGGCGCCGTCTGTGGGAACGAGATCACTACTAAAAATGAGATCCACGCGTTCCAGAAGCGGAAGAGTTCCCTCAAACGGGGCTGGGCAGGCCTCGGGAGCCCAGCAAGACCGCATCTCTGAAGAACAAGGGTTCCAAAGGACCCACCCTAACAACGAGGAGGCCATCGCCAAGATGGCCGAGTTCGTATCACACAACCCTACCATTTTTGAGGAGCTAGGGAGATATCTCAAAAGGCAGGGGAAAGAAAAGGCTGAATCTTCCAAGAGGAGGCCGATGAAGTCTCCTGAAGTGCCCTCAGGTGAGGACTCTGATGAGGGGCGTCTCTCACGGAGTACCTCCAGGCGCGCCTCCTCCAAGGCGACTTCTAAACTCGCCTCCATCTCTCGGGCGTTTTCACGAGGATTACTGGGGAAACGGGCCGAGGACCCACCTCGGCGCCCCGGGGGGCTAGCTTCGGACTACATGAGGGCTCCGCCCTTTACGGATGACATCAATGGGGAAAGGGTGCCCCCGAACTTCAAGCTTCCAAACTTGCCCACCTATGACGGCCGAGGTGACCCCGAGGATCACCTCCGCGCCTTCATCTCTGCATTCCGACTCTACTGCGTCCCCGACACTGTGATCTGCCGAGCTTTCCCCATTTTCCTACATGGGAATGCCCGGAAGTGGTTCTGGAGTTTGGAACCGGGGAGCATTGCCTCCCTGGATGAGCTGATAGACCGGTTCATCCACCGCTTCGTGTCATCTCGACCAATCACGAAGACTTCAGCTTATCTCTTGAACCTTCAACAGGGTCAGGGCGAGTCTCTTCGCTCGTATGCTCAAAGGTTCAACGAGGAGAATGTGCAAATACCTGATCAGAATGAGCAGGTAACTCTCGCGGCCTTTACCAACGGGTTGGTGGCCGGACTCTTCAACACCGAAATCCATCGGGATTACCCCCGTACACTTCACGAACTCTGGGAAAGAGTGGACCAGGGAATCCGAAGTGAAGATGTGAATCGCATGAAGCGAGAAGCCCAAACCTCTCGTACGGGACAAGATACCCGGAGAAGAAAAGACATCGGCCGAGGGGAACCCGGCCCAAGTGGCACCTCGAACCCACCCCGGGACCGCCGGAGTGTCTTCGATCGGATCGTAAAAGGAAGATCATCCACCTCGGACGCTGAGCTGACACCGCTCAATTCCAGCCGATCTCATGTCTTGGCTGTGATGAGGCAGAACCACCTCGGCCGAACACCTCCTGAGATCCCCGGAAGAAGAGATAAGAGGAACTCCAGCCTCTACTGTGCCTACCATCGAGATGTTGGGCACGAGACCGAAGATTGCAACGATCTGAAGCGAGAGATCGAAAACCTGATCCGACAAGGATACCTGAAGCAGTTCATCCGCAAAGATGGGAGCTTCAACCGAAGTGCCTCCCACCGGGAGAGCCGAGGTCCCCGCCGAGAAGACAGGCGGGACACCAAGCTTAACTGCCGAGGTCCTGAGGACCATAAGGGGGACCAAAGGCCTCCACGCGACGGATCACCAGGCTATGGCCCAAACATTGTCGGGGTGATCAACACCATCTCAGGTGGCCCCACGGGAGGAGACAGCCAGAACTCCCGAAAGCGGACCTACCGCCAAGCCGGCATGGACGTGGCCGAGCCGAGCTCGAGGCTGTCCGAGGTGATAACCTATGGTCCCCGCGACCCTGTCCCCGCTGCCTCCAGCAATCACGAGACTCTCGTGATTGAGGTCCTCACAAACAATTATATAGTCAAAAAGGTCTACGTTGACCCCGGAAGTTCGGTAGACGTCCTGTACTACCGAACTTTCGAGAGTTTGAAGCTAACCCGGGAACAGCTCACTCCGGTCAGAACTCCCTTTGTCGGTTTCGGGGGACACGTCGTCCACCCGGAAGGCATGGTGAATTTAATGGTGACTATCGGGCGTCATCCCCGTTGCCGAACTGTGCCCGTCAGTTTTGCGGTGGTCAAAGCGGACTCTCCTTACAACATGCTGATAGGCCGGCCCACGCTCAATGCCTTGAGAGCCGTGTATTCTACCTACCACCTAAGCTTCAACTTTCCAACGCCAGAGGGTGTGGCCGAGGTGAGCAGCGACGTGGGCGCCGCCCGAGAATGCTACCTCGCCACCATTCAAGCCGCAGTCGGACCTCAGCCCCCGCCGAGGTCAGAAGAAAAGAGGCCGGCTGTCCTCTCCATAGACTGCATCGACTCTCACAAGGCTGCAGAGCCCAGCAGACTTGAGCCCGGGGAGGAGGTGGAGCAAGTGGTCTTGGATGAAGCCAAACCCGACCAAGTGGTCCAAGTAGGGGCCGGACTCCCCTCACCCCTGAAAGAGGAAATGATCTCCCTGATCGAGGACCACCGAGACATTTTCGCGTGGTCCGCAGATGAAGTGGTCGGAGTGCCATCCGAGCTCATGACTCACCAACTTAACGTTAACCCACAGGCCCGACCTGTGCGGCAGAAGCGAAGGCACTTCGGCCCCGAACGCAGCAAGGCCATATCGGACGAGGTCGACAAGCTCTTGCCGGCCAAGATGATCCACGAAGTCCAATATCCGACCTGGCTGTCCAACCCAGTTATGGTCAAAAAGGACACCGACGGATGGAGAATGTGTGTAGACTTCACCGAGCTCAACAAGGCCTGTCCCAAAAACTGCTATCCCCTCCCGAGAATAGACACCCTTGTCGACTCGGCAATGGGGTACGAGATCCTTTGCTTCCTAGATGCCTTCAAAGGGTACCACCAAATAGGAATGAACGAAGAGGATCAAGAGAAAACGGCGTTCTACACTGACCGAGGTACTTACTGTTATACTACCATGCCCTTCGGACTAAAGAACGCCGGGGCGACCTACCAAAGGCTGATCAACAGACTCTTCAAGAATCAGATCGGCCGCAATGTGGAGGCCTATGTGGATGACATCCTCGTCAAAAGTCTCGCCACTTCATCCTTCCTGTCAGACTTGAGGGAAGTCTTCGGGGTCCTGCGAGACTCGAGGATGAAGCTAAATCCCAAGAAGTGCGTCTTCGGCGTCACCTCGGGAAAATTCTTGGGGTATCTGGTTTCCCACCGGGGAATCGAGGCCAACCCCGACAAAATCAAGGCCATTCAGGACATGTCCCCACCTCGAAACATCCGAGAAGTCCAAAGACTGAATGGACGCCTGGCCGCGCTGAATCGCTTCTTGTTTCAATCTGCTGAGAAGGCCCTGCCCTTCTTTAAAGTACTGAAGAAGTCTGATCAGTTCGCCTGGACTGAGGAGTGTCAGTCTGCCTTCAACCAGCTGAAGCAGTACTTGCACCACCTGCCCACTCTCGCTTCACCTCGGCCCGAGGAGAAGCTCTACCTCTCTGCGGCCGACGAGGCCGTCAGCGCTGTGCTCATCCAAGATGAGGGCACCCAAGTGCCAGTTTACTACGTCAGCCGAGCCCTCCGCGGGTCGGAGACTCGATACACTCAGGTGGAGAAACTCGTGCTGGGGCTAGTCCACGCCGCTCGGCGGTTAAAGCCCTACTTCTTAGCTCATCCCATTTCCGTCAGGACCGACCAGCCCATCCGGCAGATATTGGTGCGACCCGAAGCATCTGGCCGCCTTACCAAGTGGGCTGTCGAGTTGGGAGAGTATCACTTAACATACGAGCCTCGCACAGCTGTAAAGGCACAAGCCTTAGCCGACTTCCTCGCCGAGCTGACCTTCACGGAAGGTCCAGAGTCCGCATCCGCCGGAGCTGAAGTGTCCACTTCATCCCCATGGACATTGTATGTGGATGGATCTTCTAATGGAGATGGCAGCGGTGCCGGACTTCTTCTGGAAGGACCTCAGGGAGAGGTGTGCTCCTACGCCCTCCGCTTTGGCTTCTCGGCCACCAATAATGAAGCCGAATATGAGGCTTTAATTGCTGGACTCCAGCTGGCCCGAAGGCTCGGCGCTCAGCAAATCCACGTCCGCAGTGACTCCCAACTTGTTGTGCGCCAAGTTCTCGATGAGTATGAGGCCAAGGATGAGGCCATGCAACGATACCTCTCCAAGGTTCACCAGCTCACCGCGTACTTCGAGTCATTCGAAATCCAAAGAATCCCCCGGTCCCAGAATAAGCGAGCCGACGCCTTATCCCGGCTGGCCTCCACTTCATTCTCTGACCTCAACAAAACGGTCTTAGTGGAAGTTCTGAGTGAACCCGGATATGTGGAAGAGGTGGCCTGCCCCGTGCACTCCGAAGATACCTGGATGACTCCGTTCACCCTTTTCTTGGGTCAGGGAACACTCCCTGAAAACCGAGCCGAGGCGAGAAGAATACAACGCAAGGCGGCTCGGTACGCTCTCCGTGATGGAGAACTGTACAAACGCTCTTATCTCGGCCCATGGCTGAGGTGTGTTACTCCCGAGGCCGGACGTCACGTCCTCCACGAGATCCACGAAGGCCTGTGCGGAGCTCACGTCGGCCACAGGATGTTAGCCAAGAAGACTATGCTCCTTGGATATTTCTGGCCGTCACTTCGGCGAGACTCCCAGGACCTCGTTCTCGGCTGCCCTTCCTGCCAAGTCCACGCACCCGAGCACCACCAGCCTTCAAATTTCATGGTCCCCATCACTTCACCCTGGCCGTTTGAGCAATGAGGGACAGACATCATAGGTCCTTTCCCTAAAGCCGTCGGGGGTTATACCTTCCTGGTGACCGCGGTGGACTACTTCACTAAGTGGGTCGAGGCCGAGCCTCTGCGGACCATCTCGGGGCTAGCTATTCAAAAATTCTTTTGGAAATGCATTATCTGCCGCTTCGGCATACCTCAGGTAATCATCTCGAACAATGGGAGACAGTTCGCCGAGAACCCATTCAAGACTTGGTGCGAGAACCTCGGCATCAAACAACACTTCACCTCGGTAGGCCACCCTCAGGCCAATGGCCAAGCAGAGAACTTCAACCGAACTCTCCTGCATGGTCTTAAGACCCGACTCCACCGAGTTGGGTCATCTTGGGTGGAGGAACTCCCCAGTGTCCTGTGGTCGTATCGGACCACGCCGAGGTCAGCGACGCAAGAGACCCCATTCTCCCTGACCTACGGCGCCGAGGCTGTCATCCCAGCTGAGATCCTTACTCCCAGCCCTCGGCTAGCAGCCTATGCCGCCGAGGTGAACGACGAAGAGAGGCAGCTGGACCTCGACCTAGTCGAAGAACGGAGGGACCTCGCCTCAGCCCGGATAGCCTCATACAAGAACACCTTGGCACAGTATTACAATACCCGCGTCAGACACCGCAGATTCCAGCCTGGAGACTTGGTCCTGAGAAAAAACTCAGTCAGCCGAGCTGAGCCCCAAGGCAAACTGTGCCCGAAATGGGAAGGCCCCTACCGGGTTGTCGAGTCCAATCTTAAGGGATATTGTAAGTTAAGCTACCGAGATGGCTCACTAGTGCCGAGGTCTTGGCACGCCGAGAACCTCAGGTTGTATTATGTTTGAGGTTGACTTCATTCAATTATTTCATCCAATTATCTCGTCAAGTTACGACTTCAACAGCTTTGTTAATTTTTCAATACCAAGATGCTGCACCGTCGTTATTAAAAAATAAGGGGGACAAGCAAGGGACGAAGTAAGGAATTGAAAAAGCCAGGATGAAAAGTAGGTATTTCATTCAATAACAAAAGGGTGTTACAAAAAATACAAGGCCGAGGTCGGAGTGCTGCTAAGCACCCTTCACCTCGGCCGCCCCCTTAAAAAGCCTACGAGCCTAAACCCCCGTATCGGCTGCATCCCCAGTCTTGGCTCCCTCCTGGGCATCCTTTTCTTCGGCCTCCTTGCCGCCGGAGTAAAGTTCATCTCCATGCTCTTTACCGACGTCCCCGTCGGCGTCGTCCCCTCCGGCTTCGTCTCCACCAGCATCCTCTACTTCAGCTTCTTCCTCCCCGACCTCCTCGAACATTTCGCCGAGTTCGGACAGCCATTTGTTGAACTCGGCCTGCACCTCGGCCAGGTTCCTTCCTGCCTGAATGCCTTCGGCCATCCGATCACATAACTCCTTGGAGTCTTCATTGTAACTGGCATGGTTTTTCAATGACTCCAAGGCTTCGGAGGAGAGGTGAGCTGCGGCCTCGTCAATGGCCGATGTGAAGCCAAACATGAAGTTAGGAGTAAGCAGTTGGCCGAGGTCCTTGATGAAGGCATCGGACCTCCGAAATGCGTGGGACTTCTTTACTTCGTTCCCCCTCTTCTGCTCCTCCTCGAGGGCTGATCTGAGACTATTCATCATAGCCTCGGCCTCCTCACCCTTAGGTTCAGCCTCCTGAAGTCGCCTCTGAAGCTCCGACTTCTCAGACTCGGACACCGCCAATTGCTTCTCCAACTTGGAGATCTGATTCTGGAGCTTGCCGGTATCCTGCTCCTCGACCAGAGTACAATATCGGTGTGTCATCTCGGCTGCGAAAGCTGAGTGGGAAGCTGTGGCCACCATGAGACTTTGAGCCAGCTCGGCCGGGCTCAGTTTCCTCATGAACTCCAAATCCCTGGGCAAGGTGGAGTGCATTACCAGCTCCTGCGCAACTCGAGGATTCTGGCACCTGTCGTTGACCGAAACCTTCCAATCCGGACACCAATGCCCACCGAGGTGCGTCTTCTCTTCCCCAGAAAACACCGGGGCGCTATGGAAACGATTCCATAGCGAGGTCCCCGAAACTGGATTTACTGGGGGCTTCAGCTGTTTGCCTCGGCCTTTAGGAGGCGGGAGTGACGAGGTGACTCCAAAGGGCACTCCCTCTGGGGTGGACGAGGTGGACCCAGTAGCCGCGGCGGCTGAGCTGCTTTGCCCTGCTGGGGTGGGTGTGCTTTTGGCCGTCGAAGTCTGGGTAACCTGCCCTTGTGACTTCTTCTTCTTAGGTGGAGGAGCCGATGTCTCGGCAGAGTCTTTCCTCTTCGGCCTCTTGGCCACTTCGGACGAGCTGGATACGACGATATCGGACAACTTGATCACTGCACAAGAAACAAATATTATCATATGACTTAACCGAAGTGAAAGCAAAGCTACGAAAGAAAAATTACAAGGCTTCTTAAGTTCAGTGGAAAAGAAGGGAGCTTTGGCAGTATTGATCACGGCTCGACTTATCCCCCCATCCACGAGCACGGCTTCGGGGTAGTCATGGCTGAACAGCCGAAGTCCCGACTTCATCAACTTCTGGAAGGACTCCTCTTCGGCATCTCCCGCAGAGGGGTCGGCCTTCGCCTTGATTGGCCTCCACCAAAAACCCCTCGGGAAGTCCACTCCGGACACGAAGAAGTAGTCGCGCTTCCAGTTCTTGATCGAGCTCGGAGCACCGATCACCAGTTTCGGGATGGCATTGTTCCGGTTGCCAACATAAAACCATCCCTTATCCGTCGCGTGCGCCTTGAGGGTGTAGCATCGGCGGAAGAGATCGACGGAGGGAGTCACCTCCTGATGTCGGCACAGCATCTCAAACCCCACAATGATGCGGACCGCATTCGGGGTGAGTTGGGTGATTCTCACCTGGAAGTGACGAAGTAAGTCCCGGAGGAACCTCGACGTCGGCATCCTCAGCCCGGCCTCCAGCTGTTGAACGTAGACGGCCACCATGCCAAAGGGGGGCTTCGCAGCTGTGTCATCCACCTCGGGCGGCAAAATTTCGTACCACGGCCGGAAGGGGTACTTGTCTACCACCTTCACGGCCCTATCTCTTCCTACGCGACTCCTAAACTTCGGCATCTGGCCGAAGTCGATGTCGGCTGCGTCCACGGGAGCAACTGGCTCCGGAACACCCTCGTCATGGGGTATCTCGGTCCCGAGCTCGGTATTGTATTCGACCTCGGAACCACCCTCGCTCATCTCGGACGACTCCAACTCTGAGGCTGTCTCTCCGACCCTCACCTCGGTCGACCCCTCTGAACTCGGTGTCGACCCCCCCGAGCTGGACGTCGTCGCTTCTTCTTCAGGATCTGGCCTCACCTCGGCCTGGTAGCTCGGTGACACGGTTTCCTTATGGGTCCTCGCGGTTTTAGCCATGTGTGTAAGACAAGATAAGAAGGAAAAGGGGTACTTACTATTGTATACCGAACTGGACGAAGTGGATGACTTCGGCTGTGACTTCGGCTGGCAGGATTGATCTCGGCAACGCTCGCAAATTTTGCAAGTCGCGGGCAGAAGAAGAAAGTGATGGGCCATGCGGTGAAAGGGACCACCTATTTATAGGGGATGGCCAGAATCCGAAGAGGCGGCCAGAATACGAAAAGACGACCACGATCGAATTCAAAACGCCACGCCTCCCTCTCTCCTCATTAATGCCCCGTCCTTTCGACTGACACCTTCTGCACGAAACGTCCCACTACTTCACGACGCGACGGTTATCAGTGACCACGTTCTATCAACTGATTCGCCCATGTGTCACGTCCCCGCATCTCCCGGAGTAGTTTTGGGACCCCGACTCTTCACCACTTCGGCACAAAGAAGCCTCGGTACCTCCCTGACCCGAAGCCCCCGAGGCTTGGGGGGCTTATTGAGGGTGCTCACCTCGGCCGCCCCGCGTGTCCGAGGTGAAGTCACCTCGTCCCTCTTCATCGTCCATCCAGGTCTGGGGGATCGTCCCAGACCTCGGCCGTTTCCCTAGCCTACTGTGTAGTCGACCTCGGCACCCCCACCTCAACTGCACGCTGATGATGTCAAACCACCTGACATCACCCAGGACCAGTGCTTTATCTGAAAAGCACTGGAAGCACTTAATGGCACCTGCACAATACACCCCGTCATCATGCTCAGGCAGCTACAGTGTCAGACTCAGACCTTCTGACACGGGACAGAGCCGTAATGACCAGAGGGTGGGTCCCACCAGCATAAGCCCTCCGCTCTGTCCTCTACTCTCCCTCCATAAATACCCCAGACACACTCCCAACAAGTAAGCATACACTGTTCATTAACTCATTCTCATTATTCTCGTTCTCATACTAACTTGATCGTCGGAGTGATCCCAGGGGAGAAGCCCCGCCATTCACTTCGGACAAGAGGTTGACTTCGGACACCAGAACTCACCTCAACTCATCTCAGAGAAGGACTGATTCAGGTCGGCTCAGCCACCAACCAAAAATCACCTCCTCAACTTCCTTTGTTCTCTCATACTTCTCCACTGAATTGAGTGTCGGAGTCATAACGAGCAGCAAGTCCCACTGTTCGACTTATTGTAGATCAGTTCGGGAGTACACGCCCAAGCTCTGTTCAGATCACGGTCTCACTTTACTCATCAAGTGGCAATATAGCGTTCCTTTTGTCCAATTGTTCTGATCACGAACGAACGACTTTACTACTCTTAATATTGGATAAAACAAACACTAAAATATTCTCAAAAATGATATTTTTATTTGTTCCAAGTAGATTAGACACAAAACAAATTGATATCACCGAGCCAGTCCTCCCTTGATCCCATCATAAACATTAATGCTAGTGTAGACACCAAAATTTGCATTTTATTTTTATTTCATTTATTTTTATTATTACTATTTTAATTTTTGATTTATTTGTTCTTATTTATTTATCTACTTATTCATTTCATTTCATGCTATTTTATTTTTATTTCTTAAGAAAATCATTTCAATTCATTTTTTTAGAAAATTAGAAAGAAAATAAAAGAAAGGTAGAAGACAAAAAATGAAAAATGCAGTTTAAAAAAAATTATTCCACGTGCACGTGCGCTTCATGGTACAAACCAGCAAGGAACTAGTACCGGAAAATGCAGCTGTCATTTTGGGGGAGTTAGGGTGCAATTTTTGCTTGTTTTTATTTTATTCCAAACCCCTTAGTACAAGGGGACACTTCATCGGCATGAATCATCAAGAATATTTCATAAAAAAACCATCCAATGGCTTCAAACATGCCACAAAAACCCAGCTCATCTGCACTTTTGCTTTTAAGGTTATAGGGGAGATTTGTTCCATATAAAAGCTTCAAAAAAAATGCTACATTAGGGGAAGGAAACAAAAAGGGGAGGCGGCGGACAAAGAGAAAGGAGGAGAAAAGAAAAAACAAGGGAAAAAAAGGAAGAAAGAAGGACATTTTTTTGAGCCAGACTGATTGTCCAGCCACTTCTTGGGCCCCGGGGGGGGGATTTCCTCCTTGTTACGAACTGTTCTTTGGATTTTTTTTTTATTTCTGCACTTTCTATAATTATAGAGGGATAATTTTTTTTAGAAAAGTCCTTGAAAAAACGCCATTATAATCTTCAAATCCGAGCCCCAAGTTCCGGTCTCTGCAGCTCTTGATCAGAAATTGGCAACTCGATTTTGGTGCTCTGGTGAAGTTTGCTCATTCCTCCTGCGGATTTCCACTACAATTTCGAATCTTTAAGGCAGCAAAAGGCAACTCTCAAGCCCCCTCTTGTTCATTCCTATTCACATACAAGATTGAATCTATGGAACAGAAGTTTTTTTTTTTTTTTTTATTGCTGTTCAGTCCCTTTCAACTCCTCTTTGTTTTCTTGTTTCAGTTTCCTCTTGTTTTTTTTTTTGTTTTGTTTTTATTTCTTATGTTATTGTTTTTTTTAGATGTCTGGTTATGAAAACAAAGTACATGGGTTATAGAGTCTTGCATGTTTAGAAAATTGGCTGGGAACGATTCTGGGCAATAAACTTCCAGGACGCAAGAAGTTGCAGAAAAGCTCGAAACTTTGCATGCTAATTTGGGAAAATTGCAGTTCAACCCCTTAATTTCTATGTAATAGTAATATGACCCAAAAACTTCTGCAATTGAATCAGTTTTTCCTCTGTTAAGTTGTAATCATCTTTTGCATGTTTTAAATATGTTTTTAAGCAAATTATTTCTGGGTTTTAGGGCATGATTAGGGTTTAAAATTTTTAGTTGATTTAATATCTTGTTGGGTTTTGTAGGAAAGTTTAGGTTTTGGGTTTAGGGTTAGTTTAGTTAGATTTAGCAAATGGGTTTTGGTTTTTATTTTTGGGTTTCTGACTTGGGTTTGGGAGTTGAAACTCATACATTTTTTATTGGGTTGGAATGGCGAAAGGTTGCAGGCTAGCCCATTCTCCTGCCTTGGGTTTTCGTTGAGCCGAGATTACATATAGCCCAAGAAAAAGGAAAATTGGCCCAGTGGCCTAGTTTCTTAATAAATCTAACAATAGAAATTGCAATCTGATCCCTGTACTTTTGAGTAAATTTATTTTGACCTTAAACATTTTGAATTTCATTCAATTGGGTTCCTAATTTATTTACAATATATCCCTAAACTTTATTTTTCTTTAATTTTGATCCTAATTTTTGTAATAATTATAATTTGATCTAAAATATTCTTAATTTTTTGTAATTAGGTCCCTAATAATTTTGATTTTTTAAATATAAGTTATTTATCTTCTTTAATTATTAATTATACTTCATTTAAATGCTTTAATTGATAGATTTCATGATTATTTTTATTTTTTTATAATGATAAAGCGAATTTGCACTATATTTACATGTTATTCCTTTTATTTGTTAATTAAATTGGTATCTTGACTATTTTGTTGATTTTGGAGTATAAATAGGGTAAATCCAACATCATTTAACCACTATATCAAGGGAGGTACCTTTTAGTATTGTTTTAAACCCTCTTATGTGCTCCTATATGCTTTTTATATGTGATTACATGTTTTGAATGATTTTTCTTGTATTTAACTATTTTTATTTATTTTAAATTTTTATTTATTATATTTAAGTTTTGATGATTATTTAAGGGGCATTCAAATGCCAAGTTGTAATTGATAGATATTCAAGACATGTATTTAGTTAGAATATATAATAGATAGATTTTAATTTTATCAAAAATATAATTAGTTAGATAAATGTAATAGTTAGGTTATTATTTTTAAAATTTTCTCCTTAAATTATAGTTAGGGTCCCAAATGTACTAGTTAGGTCTTTTTGTGTATTCATTTGCTTGTATGCTTGCATGATTGTATGTTTACGTATTTACTCGCTTTCTTTAGTATCTTTGCATTTAAACATTATGCTCATGTGTTATGTGCTCTATGTATTTACGTGTTTACTTGATTTAATTATGTTTTATATAATTTATTTGGTTATAATAAATGCATGATATCAGCACACTAGTCCAATATTAGTTGTGACATTTTTTTTTAATTTCTCACTAGTTCAATGCTAGTAAATACTTATAGAGATGGGTTAGTGTATGTAATAAATGCATGTGTTATAAAGAAGGCACAAAAACAATTGAACATATGATGTTCTTTTGTAGACATGCTGAGATGATTATTGGAAAATGAAGCATGCCAGATTATTGGAAATCTTGTTGAACATATTAATTGGTGAATAGCATATAGTATAGATTTTATTCCTATCGGACCGATTCTTATGTTACGTAAAAGTGTGCTGACTGTAGAATTCCATTTCAAAACCGATTCTTTTGGCGAAAATTTAGTGGTTTGTTTGGATTGGCCTTTATTTCTCCAAATATATTTGCTTACATCATCATTACAATTTCTAACACACGTTTTTACCTTTCCAATTACTTTTTTATCTCACATACATCACATCACAAAAAGTGCTACAGTAAAAATATCTCAAATAACTTACAATCCAAACAAACCCAGAGTACTAACGCAAATCCGCAAGCAAAACATATAGATACAGGAAATTAGGAATAGCCCACAAAAAAAAACTAAATTAGGTATTTAGGTAATACGGTCATTAGAACTTTACGATAATAGCCTGTGTTGTAGCAAAGCAAAAAAAAAAAAAAAAAAATCTAAATCCCCAAATCATGTTGACACACTTCTTTCAATATGCTAATAATTTGTAGTAATTAATAAGTGATTTTTTGGGGGGGAATGTTAGCCTCTCTTTGATATATTTTAGTATATTGGTTCATTCACATCTATAGCTAATCATTTTAATAGTAATTTTCTATACACTGATAGTAAATACACTTTCACCATTAGATGCATAACACATAATCCAAATTTAAATTTGAAACTCAAATTTTACAGATGTGTCATATATCCAATCATGATCGTATATACACCGTCATAATGACGGAGTATATAATGATAGTATATATCTTTATAAGATTTACTCATAATTTTATGTACATATTTGAGAATAAACCGTTTTTGTTAATCCCTCCGTCCCAATTATTTAGTCATGTTTCGAGAATCCAACTTTTTAAGAATAGTAATTTGACCGTGATGTTTGTATTTTTCTTTCCAATTTTTTCCATACAAATTTAAAATTTAAATTTGAATGATAAATAGAGACGATTAGAAAAAAGACTATATTGAAAAGAGAGATTAAAAGGTGTTTTAACTTTTTTAACATCACATATGTTTTGAAATATTTTAAAACATTTTAAAATAAAGGAAAAATGATCGGTTTCATCCTTCACATTTCACAAAAATATTCTTTTCGTCCCTCACTTTTAAAACGAAATAATTTCATCCTTGAAATTTAAAAACTGAAGTTCATATATCCCTGAACCCAAATTTCAATCTGAATCAAACCACCAATCAACCTGATTACAAATTTGGAGGGTGCAATTGGTAGATCATTTGGTTAACTCAACTTGATATTCATGTAAAATTTAATGAACCCAAAAACAAAAAATAAAAAACTATAACATAAAAAAGAAAGATTAATTTTTCCTACATTATTATTGTATACACTGACGATTTTATGTACCGTTATATCATTTCAATTTAAATTTAAACACCAAATTTTATATTTATGATACACATCTAGATTCGCAAGCAGATATACTAACGGTGTATGAAAAAATTTACCCAAAAAAACTCTACTATTCCAAGACAAAGAATGGTATTTTATGTTATAATTTTTATTTTTTTGGTTTAATAAATGTCATGTGAATATGATGAAATTGACCGAGTAATCTATCAATTTTATTTTCGAAATTTATTACTGGGTTATTGAATGGTTTGATTCATATTGAAAATTAGGTTCAGGGATGTAATAGTTTTAATTTTTAAATGTCAGGAACGAATTTGCTTTATTTTAAAAGTAAGGGACGAAAAAAATATTTTTGTGAAATGTGAAGGATGAATCATGTCATTTTCCCTAAAATAAAAAGTACCCCAGTTTTAATGGAACGGAGGATGAGGGAGTATTTGCTTCTAGACGGGCCTCATTGGGCCAGGGCTGACTGTCAATGAGTTTATATGAAAAAACCTTAACTCAGTGACTTTAAATGGAGTTGAATTCTCGTCGTTTCTATCGATCGCTAGGGCTGTATAGGACTACTATTATATTGTTGCTGGGAGAATATGTCGAATCTTTGCAGGGTTCCCCAAGTTTGCAGCATCTATTCCAGACCGCAGGCAAGACCAAGATCTTCTCCATCGTCATCATCATCTCAGGCATCCCGGCCGTGGATTTTGCACTCGAAATCTAACAACTATTCCTTGATCGGCCGAAGTGGCTTCATGTCCCAAAGTTTGATCAGGTCCAATCCTTGCTTGGCAATGGCAGCCAAAGCCAAATTAGTGGATGATGATCGTGATCACGAGGAGGGATCCGAAGGGGGGATCCTCTCTCCAAAACCCTCTTTGGGCCCCCACTTGTTTATCCCTTCAAAGTTTGATATCATCGTCCATGACGATGACGACGACAACACCGGACTTCGTTCGGAATCTCAAGTCCCGGGTTCTCTAAATAGTAAGTGCGAGGATGACAGTTGTTTTCATATGCTGAGTGTCGAAGAAGAGAAACTAGTCAAAACTCCAAAGCATTTGGGAAATGCTCGTTGGGAAAGAGATCTCTTATTTCCCCCGGACGCCATCTGCATAGGCGCCTCGCATGGCTGGGTCGCATTCTTTAACTTGTTCAGAGACGGCGGAGGAGGATCTCTGTTTCTCGTCAATCCCTTCACCAGCGAAAAAACCGAGTATCCACCGTTTATTTCCCTTCCCCCGGTTGAGACCCTTCCTTTCATGGAGGCCTTGCGCACTTGCGCTGTGCCACCGAATCCGAATCACAGTTGTTGCTCCTCTGTCAGCTCCCGGCATCCACCTCTTTCCTCCGAATATATTGGGTTGAGCCGGAATCCCAGAACCTGTTTTGTGAAGTTCATTTTGTCTTCCGCTCCATCCCTTCCGGCTTACCCTTTTCAAAAAAAGCCGCGTGATCACCTGAACGAAGACTGCATTGCCGTGGTGATTGGAGGGGATAAAAATGAGCTGGCTTTTTGCAGGGTCGGGGAAACAAGTTGGCATGGCTTTGGGGGGGGACATCCTGAACGCGGTCCTTATTCTGACGTCATCTATTCCAGTACAGACCGGCTCTTTTATGCTTTAAGAGGTGGCGAATGGTATTTCCCAAAAGATGGTCGCTTTCATCCCTTCAGAGGCCCAGACAGGGTGGTAGCAGATGGAGAAATTGGAGACCCAGACACTCCACTATCATTTGATGATTATGAATTCTTCATACACGAGAGTGGGGTATCAGTTGAAATCTGGGACCTGAGTAGTAGTGGGACTCCAACAGGGCAGATTTGGGCTCAGGCTCCTTTACCGCTTACTAGTTTGTACGAAGCGGACCCAACTTTACGGATACAATTCTGCCACAGGAGAAGGTATTTAATAGAATCTTGTGCAGCGGAAGAGCTCCTGTTGGTTGAGAGGCAAGTTACTAGCTATATTGATGAGAATACAAACCAGCCTTATCCTCCGTGTGGATATAGGGGGTCTCGCCATTTGGGTCCATACACCGGCGAAGATGAAGTTACAAGCGGCAGGGCTCGAGACGACAAATACACGTACCGGACATGTTCCTTTAATGTTTACAAGTTGCACTGGAACTGGGAAGAGCATGCCTACCACTGGAAACCTATTAAATGTTTAGGGGATCAGGCCTTAATTGTTGGGCTGAATCAGTCCACGTCTCTGTCAACCATCGAGTACCCATTCCTCAAGAAGAACTCCATCTACTTCAGTGATGATGACATTGAAGAAATGGTCAAATCTGACAAATTTGGAGGCCACGATTTTGGTATTTACAGTTTTGGAGACGGCGAGGTTGGATCATTCATTTATACAGATGTCAAGAAATTTGAACAGCCTCCCGTCTGGATTCTGCCTAATCCAGTCTAATTTATTTTGCCACCGTGAATGCCTTAATATATATAGTGGTATAAAGTATTCATTTTGTTTTGCAACTTTCTCATATCTGTTCTTTTCCAGTACAAGCTTTAGAAATGGAATGAGTACGCCTTTGCTTTTTCAGTTTTTTCGTTGATTTAGCTACCTTTGTCAAGAAATTTGGCTGCAAAATAGTTTATTGCTAGTATTTTGGAGATGGCAAGCTCTAACCTTTCTTTTAATCTTTATTTAAAATCTAGTGAAGCATAATACGATTGGTTATTGTTGGGGTGTTAGTAAATTCCCATATTTTCTTATACTCAACGGGCTCAAAAAGGACAGCATTAGGGCCAAACTTGTTTGATTTAGTAACAAGAAAGGGACAAAAAAAAAATTAGATTCATGTTGTCACCTGTCAAGCTACACGTGACAAGAAAGGAGGCAAAAAATTACTGCATTTTTCTGAATTTTTTGTAAAAAAAATTACTGTAGCGATTTGATATATGTGAGGTAAAAAGGTGATGGGGAAATATGTTAACGGAAAACATAGTAATTTTTCTGAGGAAAATCGCAATCCAAACGGGGCCTAAATTCTCCTCCTTCTTCTTATTCGGTTATTGTTGACTTGTAATTCAATGCGAAACTCTTCTTTACTAGACATATTTTTGTTCTTTCATTTTTTTGTATACGAAATCTATTTAGTTTATTCTTTGGTCCCAACTTTTGCTGATATGATTACTGTTTCTTAATAATCGAGATCTTACCAGTTCCATACATAGTTATTTCAAGACACTCTAATTCCTTTATTTTCCTAACACGCTAATACACCCCTTTGTGTGATGTACAAGTAACCAATTTGCGTGGAAATATAATTAGGAAGGATTGGTTGTTGTCCCGCTGTCTGGACATTATTGACGCACCAATAAACAGGCACTTATTGAAAACGTTAAGCGATTATCATTTTAGTTTGTACCAAAAGATTTTCCTTTACTTGGCAGAAATTGTTTAGCCAAAAAAGGTTGTGTTTCTGTTAAGAGATGAAAATCTTTGGAACATCTTAAAACAGACAGTGAACTGCTAAAACAAGGTATACTTACTCGGATTTCTCTGTTCTCTTAGCTTTAAGGATATAAATGGGACATGGAAAACGGTGGTTGGTTAGAGGAAACTGAATATCCACTTCTTTGACTTCTAAACTACAACGTTGAAGAACATATGCAATGGAATGGCATGAAGAAGATAGGTGTAATATGAGGAGGGCCATGTAGGCTCAGATCGCCCGAGGCCTAGTCCTCGTGCCTTTCCTGAAGTGTCACCTAGGCTGTATCGTCCCGCGTGGCGATGGCAGACCGTTTACCACCTCGGCTACGACGTGAGGTCGTAGCACCGATGTGAGCATTGAATGACAACTGCGAAAAGGAGAGATGTGAACTCTGACACCTGAGCGAAGGCTGCTCTGACACGCCGCCTGAACCTGACAGAATGTCCCATCACGTCCTCTCATAAAGACCGGTCAAGTCCCCCGGATGCACTGACTACCCCAGATCTCTAGGGACCCGTGCAGGCGTTCCCTCTCTCCTATCCATTCCCTATAAATACCCAACGTATCTACCAATAAAGGAGATGACCAATTTCTGGTAGACTTCTATCTCTATTCACTACTTACTCACATCTCTACAATCCGAACTGACTTAAGATTCGGAGTTATACCGGGGGATCCAGCCCCTTTTCTTATTTAAGCAGGTGACCTCGCTGAGGTGAGTCATCCAAGGCGCAAATATTCCTCCAGTTCGAGCGACTCACTTCTGCAGGTCGAAAGTCACCTCTTCAATTGGCGCCGTCTGTGGGAACGCAAAGGCATTGGAAAATGAAGCCTACGCGTTCTAAGAGCAGAAAAGCTCTCACCGTTGGGGCTGAGCAAAGCAATGTAGCCCAGCCAGAAGATATCTCCGAAGGGCAGGGGTCCCCAAGGACTCAGCCCGCAAACTAAGAAGCCATAACCCGTATGGCCGAGTTTGTGACCGAGAACCCCAACATCTTTGAAGAGTTGGGGAGATATCTGAAGAGGCAAGGCAAACAAAAGGTCGAGTCCTCCAAAAGGAAGTCAGATGGGTCTCCTGAAGACTCATCTGAGGAGGAGTCGGATGGAAGGCGCTTAAGCCGAAGTGCCTTGAAGCGAGCATTTTCTAAGGCCACCTCCAAGGTAGCCTCCCTGGCCAAGGCGTTTTCTCGAGTGCTCTTGGGGAGACGACCCGAAGAAGAAGCTCGGCCCTTGGGAATACCCGGGGTGGACTGCATGAGGGCTCCACCTTTCACAGATGATATAAACGAGGAAAGGCTTCCTCCCAATTTTAAGCTCCCCGCAGTACAATCTTATGACGGCCGAGGTGATCCCGAAGATCATATCCATGCCTTCATCTCGGCCTTCCGCCTATATTGCATTCCAGACCCCGTTATATGCCGGGCCTTTCCGGTATTCCTCCGAGGAACTGCTCGAAAATGGTTCTGGGCTCTAGAACCTAAGAGCATCTCGACTTTGGGGGAGTTAGTGGAGAAGTTTCTCCATCGGTTCATCTCCTCCCGACCTACGACCAGGACCTCGGCTTACCTGCTCACTGTGCAGCAAAATCCGGGAGAGTCACTTCGGTCGTATGTCCGGAGGTTCCACGAGAAAAGTGTGCAGATACCTGACCCCAATGAGCAGGTAACCCTTGCTGCCTTTACCCACGGACTCACTGCCGGGGAGTTCAATACGGGGGATCCATAAGAAGTACCCCCGCACATTACATGAATTGTGGTTGAAGGTTGAAAAGGGGATACAGGCTGAAGACCTCCACCGCATGAAGAAAGAGTTCCAAGCCACCCGTCCAAGAGCTGATCCCAGAAAGGGAAAAGACGCCAGCCGAACTGAAGCGGGGTCGGGAAGTGGCTTCCGAAGTCCTGGTCGAGACCGCCGCAGCGTGTTCGACAGGATATCCAAGGGGAAGACACATATCCCCGAGTCCGAGTTGACTCCTCTGAACACTACCCGATCCCACGTGCTATCCGTGATGGAACAAAACAACCTTGGAAAGGCCCCACCGAGGATGTTTGGAAGCAGAGACAAGAGGAACTCAAACCTCTACTGCTTGTATCATCGTGACATCGGTCACGAAACTGAGGACTGCAACGACCTCAAGAAGGAGATCGAGAACCTCATTAGACGAGGGCATTTGAAACAGTTCATCCGCCGAGGTGGAGGCCAACAACGTGACGAGAACCGGCGTGACAAGCGAGGTGACCAACGCCGAGATGAGAGGCGGACCTCCAGAAGCAGTTGCCGACCTCCTGAGGATCACAGGGAGACGAAAAGGCCTCCCCCAGACGGATCTTCAGGATACTGGTTGGGATATGAGCCGAACATTGCCGGAGTCATCAACACAATTGCCGGAGGTCCGACGGGAGGGGACAGTCAGAACTCCCGGAAGAGGACTTATAGGCAGGCCAATCCGGATCAAGCCGAGTCGAGTTCTCGCCTGTCCGAGGTGATCACCTACGGACCCAGTGACCCCGTCCCAGCTGCCTCTAGCAGTCATGAAACTTTGGTGATTGAAGTCCTCACCAACAACTACATTGTGAAAAAGGTCTATATAGATCCGGAAAGTTCAGTGGACGTCATGTACCTCCGCACCTTCGAGAGCCTTAAGCTGGCCAGGGAGCACATGACTCCGGTAAGAACCCCTCTGGTAGGGTTCGGGGGACACGTTGTACACCACGAGGGAATGGTGACCCAGACGGTGACCGTGGGGCACCATCCCCGCTGCCGAACTATTCCAGTCAACTTCGTGGTGATTAAGGCCGACTCTCCATACAACTTACTCTTAGGTCGGCCTACCCTTAATGCTCTGCGGGCGGTGTACTCGACCTATCACCTCAGTTTTAAGTTTCCTACCCCCGCGGGAGTTGCCGAGGTCAGCAGCGACGTCTGCGCTGCTCGAGAGTGTTACCTCGCCACTCTACAAGCAGCCTCCCCATCAACCTCCGGAACGAGGTCCGGGAAGAGGTCAGACATCCTCTTAATAGATAGCATCGACCCTCAGCGAGCTGAGAAGGTCCCGAGGCTGGAGACTGGGGATGAAGTGGAAGAGTTTCCCCTAAACCCCACGAAGCCTGATCAGACAGTTCGCGTCGGTACCCGACTGCCCGGTCCTGTCCAAAGAGGTATGGTGGACCTCCTCAGAGAATACCGGGACGTCTTTGCTTGGGCCGCCGAAGAGGTCCAAGGAGTCCCGCACCACCTCATGATGCATGAGCTGAACGTCGACCCCCAAGCCCGTCCGGTCAAACAAAAGAGAAGGTACCTCGGCCCTGAGCGCAGCCGAGCTGTTGGTGAAGAAGTTGACAAGCTCTTACCCGCAAAAATAATCCGGGAAGTCCAGTACCCAACCTGGGTCTCCAACCCGGTCATGGTCAAGAAGGACACGGGGGCTTGGAGAATGTGTGTTGACTTCACCGACCTCAACAAGGCCTGTCCCAAGGACTGTTACCCATTGCCCAAGCTCGATACCTTGGTAGACTCGGCAATGGGGTACGAGATCCTCTGTTTTCTGGATGCATTCAAGGGTTATCACCAAATTGGTATGAGCCAAGAAGACCAGGAGAAGACAGCCTTCTATACTGACCGCGGCACGTACTGTTACACTACCATGCCCTTCGGGCTGAAGAATGCCGGAGCCACTTACCAACGCTTGGTCAACCAAGCCTTCAAGTCTCAGATCGGCCGGAACGTGGAGGCCTATGTAGATGACATCCTACTCAAAAGCCAAACGACCTCCGCTTTTCTGGCCGACCTGAAAAAAGTTCTTGATATTCTCCGGAAGACACGAATGATGCTGAACCCCAAGAAGTGCGTCTTTGGGGTCACCTCGGAAAAATTCCTCGGCTACCTCGTCTCAAGGCGGGGAATAGAAGCGAATCCGGATAAGGTGCGAGCCATCCAGGAGATGTCTCCACCTCGGTGCATCCGCGATGTCCAAAGGCTAACGGGGCGGTTGGCCGCCTTGAACCGGTTCTTATCGCAGTCAGCCTCCAAAGCCCTGCCATTTTCAAAGTATTGAAAAAAGCTGACCAATTCTCCTGGACTGAAGAGTGTCAGCAGGCGTTTGAACAAGTGAAGGATTACCTTCACCACCTTCCAACGTTCACCTCACCTCGTCCAGGGGACAAATTGATCCTATACCTTTCCGCCGCGGTCGAAGCCGTGAGTGCCGTGCTGATAAGGGAGGAAGGAGTCCAGATCCCTGTTTACTACGTTAGCCGAGTCCTCCGAGGTCCGGAGACGAGGTACACCCAAGCGGAGAAACTTGTGCTGGCCCTGATTCATGCAGCCCGCCGACTCAAGCCCTATTTTCTAGCTCACCACATCTGCTTGAGGACTGATCAACCACTCCGGCAGATCTTGACACGACCTGAGGCTTCGGGACGTCTTACCAAATGGGCCATTGAGCTGGGGGAGTACGACCTCTCTTATGAACCCCGCACAGCCATCAAGGCCCAGGCTCTCGCGGACTTTTTAGCCGAGCTCACCTTTGACGAGGTGAAAGAACCCATCCCAGCTACCACCTCGGTGGAAGCTGAAGTGGCCATCGCTGGGCTCCAGCGATAGATTCTACACGTGGACGGGTCATCCAACGGTGAGGGTAGTGGGGCAGGCCTGCTCCTCGAAGACCCTCAAGGAGATGTGTATTCATACGCCCTGAGGTTCAACTTCGCTGCCTCCAACAATGAAGCCGAATACGAGGCTGTTATAGCTGGTCTGCAGTTAGCCCGCAAGCTCGAGGCCTCACACATTTTGGTGTACAGCGACTCCCAACTCATCGTGTGCCAAATATTAGGCGAATACGAGGCCAGAGACGAAGTGATGCATCGCTATCTCTCTAAGGTCCACCAGCTAATAGCACACTTCGAGTCCTTCGAAATCCAAAGGATACCACGGTCACAGAACCGGAGGGCTGACGCTCTCTCCCGGCTCGCGTCTACTTCTTTTGCCGACCTAAACAAGACGGTTCTCGTAGAAGTCTTAACCGAGCCGGGGTATGAAGGAGAGGTCGTGTACCCCATCTATTCCGGGGACACCTGGATGGGGCCCTTAACTCGATTACTCAGCCATGGAGAGCTCCCTGAGGACCGAGCTGAAGCACGAAAGCTTCAGCGAAAAGCAGCTCGGTACACCCTCCGCGAAGGCCTTCTCTACAAGAGGTCTTACCTCGGCCCCTGGCTGCGATGTATCACCCCGGAGGAAGGCGAGAGAATCCTCCAGGACATTCATGAGGGACTCTGTGGTGCCCACGTCGGCTTTAGGATGCTTGTGAAGAAAGCCTTGCTGCTTGGGTACTTCTGGCCCACCATGAGGATAGATGCCCAGGTCATGGTACTTTGTTGCCCTTCCTGCCAGCACCACGCCCCTGAGCACCACCAGCCGACCAACCTCATGATACCCATCACCTCGCCGTGGCCATTCGAGCAATGGGGAACTGATATAATCGGTCCATTCCCCAGGGCTCCAGGCAACTATGCTTACGTGGTGGTAGCAGTAGACTAGTTCACCAAATGGGTGGAGGCCGAGCCCCTGAGAAGCATCACTGGAACTGCCGTCCAAAAATTCTTTTGGAAGAACGTGGTCTGTCGCTTCGGCCTGCCCCGAGTGGTCATCTCGGATAATGGTAGGCAGTTCGCCGATAACCCTTTCAAAACATGGTGCAAAAACCTGGGAATCAAGCAGCACTTCACCTCGGTTGGACACCCTCAAGCAAATGGACAAGCTGAAAATTTCAACCGAACTCTCCTCCACGGCCTCAAAACCAGGCTCCACCGGGCTGGATCGTCGTGGATAGAAGAACTCTCCAGTGTGCTGTGGTCCTATCGAACCACCCCGAGGTCAGCAACTCAAGAGACCCCGTTCTCTCTAACCTATGGGTCCGAAGCTGTAGTCCCTGCCGAGTTTATCACCCCAAGTCCACGAATGGCCGCGTACGCCGCCGAAGTCAATGAAGAAGAACGGCGAGTTGACCTCGACCTCGCCGAGGAAAAGCGTGATATGGCCGCGGCCAAAATTGCTATTTATAAAAATATCCTAACTGGCTACTACAACGCCCGGGTCAAACATTTGCGGTTCAATCCGGGAGAACTCGTGTTTCGGAAAAACTCGGTCAGCCGAGTTGAGCCTCAGGGCAAACTGACCCCGAAGTGGGAGGGACCTTATCGTGTTGTTGAGTCCAGCCAAAATGGATATTGTAAGTTAGCTTATCGAGACGGTTCTCGAGTGCCTCGGACTTGGCATGCTGAGAATCTTAAGTTGTATTACCCTTGAAGGGTACGTATTCTAAAAATTTTAGCTCTTCAAGTTATTTCTCACTTATTCTTGTTTCATCGCAAGTGAAAAATAAGAGGACAAAGTAGTACAAAGTAGTATGCAAAAGAAAAAATTCGGTTCGATCAAAGAAGGCAGAAAATGTACGAGAACAAATAGTTGATTTCATTGAAGAATAAAAAGTAAAAGGCCGAGGTCATAAAATGACCCCGGCGCACTATTACAAAAGATGAGTGCCTCTAAGCACCTCCTACCCCGGCATCCTGACCCCCCGTGGTCGCATCTCCCGTTTCGGCATCTTGTCCACCCTCAGCTCCGCCGCCGGCCTGGTCGTGTCCGCCCTCAAAGCCTCCGCCGGCCTGATCATCTTCAGTACCGTCTAGCTCAAACTCGTGGAGCCATTTGTTGAACTCAGCTCGGACATCGGCTAGGTCTTTCCCAGTCCGGATGCCCTCAGCCATGCGGTCGCATAGCTCTTTGGCATCCTCGTTATAGTCCGAAGTGCCTTGAAGGGACTCCAATTCTTCAGAGGAAAGAAAGGGTGTCGCGTCATTAATGGCCGACGTGTACCCGAACATGAAGCTTGGCCGGGTGACCTCGGCGAGGTCACGAATGAAGGACTCTGACGTCCGGAAGGCTTCCATAGCAGTGACCCCGGCTTTGTCCATGGCCTCGTTGTTTGACTGCTCCTCCTGGGCCCTTCTTCTTTTTTCCTCGTCAAGCGCGGTGATCAAGGGGTTGTTTGCGACTTCGGACTTCTTCCTTCCCGCCTCGGCCTTGTCGCCATTCAGCTCAGTTGCCCTTAGCCTACTTTCCAGGTCGGCAATCTTTTTCTGGAGCTCGGCGGGCGGCTCGAAGGTTTCCATGAAACGTCCGTAGCGTTGGATCATTTCGGCAAAGAAAGCCGTGGTGGATGCCCAGGAGACCGAAGCACTCTGCATCAGCTCACCCGGAGTGAGCTTCCTGGCATAAGTACTGTCTCGGGGCAATACCGAGTGCACCAAAAGCTTGCACCGGTCGTTGACATTAATCTCCCCCTCCGGACACCAGTGGGATCCGGGGTGCCTTTTGTCCTCCTCGGCCGCCTTGGAAGGTACATGGTGGAGGTTAAACAGAGAGGACCCCGTAACGGGGTTATCCGGGAACGCTGTCACACCTTGACCCCGGGGTGGAGTTGCTATTGTGACCCCTCGGATAGGGACCCCCACTGGGATGGCCGAGGTGCGGGAGTCTCCGGGAGTGGCCGAAGTGTGTGAGCCCTCGCCCACAATCACTACGGTAGGTTCGCGGTCGCTCGTCGCCGCGGTGGATTTCTTAGTAGGCCTGGTAGAGGACCCTGTGGCATCTTTGCGCTTCTTGGGGGGCCTCTTCGCCACCTCGACGTTCCCCGAGGTGATCAGGTCAGAAATCTTCGTCACTGCATGGCATAAAAAAGAGTTAGTTAGAATTCAAGAAGGATAAACTAAAAAAGGGAAGTGGAAAAGTACAAGGTATGTGAAGTATAGAAGAAAGGAGGATGGGATGATCCGAGCTGATCAAGGCTCGGCTGAGCCCGCCTTCCACTAGAATCACTTCGGGACAATCCCAGCAGTTGATCCTAAGGCCCGACCCCATTAGCTTCTGGAAGTTGCGTTCTTCCAACTTGCCCGGGGATACCTCCTTCACCGAGGTGGGCGGCCTCCACCAGAACCCCCGAGGAAAGTCCTCGGCCGGGACGAAGAAGAAGTTTCTCTTCCACTCCTTTATTGAGCTCGGAGCATCATACACCAGCTTTGGAACCTTGTTGCCGAAGTAGAACCAGCCCTTCTCACTCCCGCTGTTCTTAAGCGAGTAACATCGGCGGAAGAGGTTGACCGTGAGCTCTATCTCCTGATGCCGGCATAGCAACTGGAAGCCGACCAGAACACGGATTGCGTTAGGAGTGAGTTGGGTGATTCTCACCCCCCAATACCTGAGGCAGTCTCGGAGAAACCTCGTGGTTGGCACTCTGAGCCCGGCCTCCAGTTGATCTACATAGATAGCCACCCTGTTATTCGGTGGCAGGGCGGCTGACTGGTGCGGCAGAGGAATGTAAATACTGTAGTCCCTCCTCCAGGGATACCTGCGGATCACCTCGGCTACGGAGGTGTGCCCCATGCTACTGCTGAAGCTCGGCATCTGGCCGTAGGTGAGTGTCGCTACGTTCGGCGGAGTAGAAGGCTCTTGAACACTCTCGTCCCTCGGGACCTCGTTCCCGAGCTCATCGTTGTACAAGACCTCGGATTCGACCTCGGTGTCTTCGGGCTGCTCTAGAGTTCTGGCCTGGTGAGACGTTTCCGCCTGGTGTGAGCCCTCGGCTCGGTGAGACGCCTCGGCACCTCCTTCTCCGACCTCGGTCGCTGTCCTCTCTTCGGAGGGGTCGGGCCTCTCTGCCTCGACGTAGTCAGGCCTCACCGTCTCTTTGTGCGTGCGAGCTGTTCTAACCATTGTACCAAAGGGGGATGAAGTGAACTTACTCAGAATCTGCGACTGTCTGAAGTTGCCGAAGTGGATGTGGTTTAGAAAGGTTGCCGAAGTGAAAATAGAAAGAAACAGAGCTCCAGGGTGAAATCCAAAGGACGGCACCCTCTCTCCTCATTAATGAGGGGACTGTTCATCTGCCTGCACCGCTGACAGCCGTCCCTTCAGCTTCCACTCAGTCACATCCATGCGGTCATGACGTGTCCATGAGTCCGTGTCTTATACGCCTCTCAGCTTCGGGAAGTAACGACCTCGGCAAATTCCCATCTCGCCCTTCCCAAAGCTTGGGGGGCTGTGAGGAGGGCCATGTAGGCTCAGATCGCCCGAGGCCTAGTCCTCCTGCCTTTCCTGAAGTGTCACCTCGGCTGTATCGTCCCGCGTGGCGATGGCAGACCGTTTACCACCTCGGCTACGACGTGAGGTCGTAACACCGAGGTGAGCATTGAATGACAACTGCGAAAAGGAGAGATGTGAACTCTGACACCTGGGCGAAGGCTGCTCTGACACGCCGCCTGAACCTGACAGAATGTCCCATCACGTCCTCTCATAAAGACCGGTCAAGTCCACCGGATGCACTGACTACCCCAGATCTCTAGGGACCCGTGCAGGCGTTCCCTCTCTCCTATCCATTCCCTATAAATACCCAGCGTATCTACCAATAAAGGGGATGACCAATTTCTGGTAGACTTCTATCTCTATTCACTACTTACTCACATCTCTACAATCCGATCTGACTTAAGTTTCGGAGTTATACCGGGGGATCCAGCCCCTTTTCTTATCTAAGCAGGTGACCTCGCTGAGGTGAGTCATCCAAGGCGCAAATATTCCTCCAGTTCGAGCGACTCACTTCTGCAGGTCGAAAGTCACCTCTTCATAATAACTTCTATATATATATATGTGTGTGTGTTTAAATTATGTTTAGTTTTGTAAATATAAGCTTTAAGATATTTGTTTAGTTTATGATAAACTGCGTTATATTTCCATCTATTTGGTGAACATCCGGTTGTTAATTTTATGCTTTTATGGCTCCTCTCGATGACAAATCCCTTGAGGGTGAGACCTGGCCTGTCTTCTATGGCACCAGTTGCTGGAAATTTGAGTTTCAGGGGCCATAGCCTTTGTTTGAGAATCGGGCATAGTCTAATACATGTAGGCAGAAATTTTTTGGATCACGATGGATTCTCTTTTCATTATCCCTTTCTTCTTATTTGGCCGCTTACCCTAGCCTTCTCTGCCTGATTTTTAACACATCTAAGTTTTTCTCTCATCGCTCTCTCTTTTTTTTTCTTTTTTAAATAGATGTATACGTGTATTTCTACTGCAAGTATTTTGCACATTTATTCTTTTTATTTTTTTAAATAGTTTTATGTGCATTTCTACTACAAGTAATTTGCACATGTTGTTTCTTGAGTAAAAATTATTATGACAAGAGGCGTTTTCTTTTGCCACTTTGAATGTCTAAATATGGTATGTAACTCATACTACAACAAATGAATATTTCAAAAGATTTTGTTCCATATTGGAAAACCAATCACATAATCAATCCCCCCCTTCCCCCCAATTAACTAACCAGCAGGAGTACGCCAAAACTTCTTATTAAGAAAAAAAATCAAAAGGTTGAAGATGATGCATTTTATGATGAAGATGCAATTTTCAGGAGGAGACGGCGAAGATGTTTTCGACCAATGGAATCTAAAAAGTTGTTATGGACCAAAAAGAAAGCACGTGTATTTTTTCATGCAATTTGTTATATATTCTATTTTGGTGCATGTAAATTAAATACATAAATATATCACTAACTACTGTTCTATTACCAGTCTAAAATGCGCAACGGATCTTCTGTACCAAATCCTGTCTCACATCCTGTTCCACTCCTTAGGATCTCGCCAAGTGTTCCTTAATAAACCAAACACTCGAACAACCCAACTCGGATCATATTAAATTAATTAATCGATTAATCGGACAGAAAACTTAAATCCATTCAATCTCTATAACCAAACCGATTAAAATAAAAACTCTTTAACCAAAATCACAATTTATCAACAAAAAAAACCCTAAAACCCAAACAATCTCTGTCCTCTCTTCATCATCTTCACCAACTTTCTAGGACCAGTTTCCTCGCACTGATTTGTGTTCCTTACCATAAATACCTCCAACAGTCATCATTCAGTTGAATACTATCATTATGTGTTGCAGGGAGATAGGGGTAGAGAGGGGCTATGCGTATTTTTCTTTTTAAATGACGTCCTAATTGAAGAAAAAAGATACAATGGCGAAGCAGCAGCAGCAGCAATGGAATGCCTGTCGTAATGGTAGTTGGGGAGCTATTGATAATAGCAGTTGTATCAGGTTACACAGGAGCAATGGCAATAGCAATAGCAATGGCAATGGCAAGAGTTTCTCCCTTTTCTTCCCCTCCTCATGTCTACCAAATTGGTTCAAATGTATACAGACAGCAACAACATAGAGATCGCCCGCCGGTTGTTTGACAAATTGTCTGAACCAAACGTGTTCGCTTGGACTGCTATCATTTCGTTCTACTCGCGAAATGGGACTTTTAACGAGTGCATATTCACTTACAAAGAAATGAAATTCAAGGCCGTGTTGCCTGATAATTCAAGGGCTTTGCCTATTCGGTATTTTCTCAAATGGAATTGAGGGATTTGGTATCATGGAATACAATGATTCGAGCCTTTGGAATGAATGGCTGCGGCCAAGCAGCTGTTAAACTCCTTGAGGAGGTGTGTAGTTCTGGTGTTAGTCCCAACTCTTTGACATTCTCTTCTGTGCTGTCAGCTTGCAGTCATTCTGGTCTTGTAAACGACGGTCTCAAGATTTTCGACAGGATGAGCACTGATTTTGGCTTCAAACCTCAGACAGGACAGTTTACATGTCTTGTTGATTTACTAGCACGGGCTGGTCAGCTTGATGATGCTGTTGACTTCATCAGAAAAATGCCTCACGAGCCTGATAAACATAGCTGGGGTTCTATACTTGCTGCCTCTCTAGAACAGCAAAGCATAAGAATTGGAGTCCTGGCTTTAGAGCATCTGGTCAATCTGGAGCCAGAAAATGCTGGACACTACGTGACATTGTCAAATTTATATGCTAAAGCTGGAAGGCCAGATGATGCTGTGAGAGTACGGAGGTTAATGGAAAGCAGAGGATTGGTCAAGCAATTTGGATATAGCAGTGTTAGTTTAGTGGCATCATTCAATTCTCAGAGGGTTTGTTCAAGGCATTATTTCCAGATTCGTACAATCATTTTTATCCAGAGGATTAGTACCTCATTCAGTTTGTTGAAGCTAACTCTCTTAAAAACATATCTAGTTGCTGGAACTTGCCCCATAATGAGGCTACAGAAATTTCAATGGTACTGATGTTGTTTGGACTCTGGGAAGTCAAGCAGAGTAAGGAAAATTAAAAGTATATTAAACCAACAAGAAACGTCTCACAGATGCTCAAAATCAACACCAAAATTTTGTGTAAATATTTGGAAAATAATACCCTACCTTCAGTACAAACTTCTCCAAGTTGGGTGAAGCACTTATAAAAGAAGTAAATCCAATCAAACTGTCATCTTTTGATGCACAAGCAACTAAGATGAACTGCTTCAAATTAGTTAGTTGAGGAAGATAATTAAGGATTCCTTCTTCCTGGGACTATCAAACAAGAAGTAAAAATCAAGCAAGTCAGGAACACCTGAGAAGTAATTATACATAATACTCAAACGAAATTCTATCCAAAATTCCTATTAATAAGTTGAGTTAACCTCTGAAATAGCAAGCTTTGACGCATATAAACTAAGAAACTCTAGTTTCGCCAAGCAGCAGAAAATCCCAGAAATAACATTCCTGATTGAGTTACGGAACCACCCAGAGAGTGATACTTCCACAAGCATGGGGACATTCTGAAGAACCACACTATCTACTTCAGTAATTTTAAGAGAGACTAGATTTGTATCCCGGATAGTGATTGATTTTAATGTGAAACACTGGCATATCTCCAGAAATTTCAATGCAAGAGACGGACCACAAACTTCAAAATTTACCAAACTTGAACACTGATGCAACACTAGGCGCTCAAGGAATGGGCAATTGCGTATGAAGCATTCAAGAACATCCCCAGTCACTTTCAGACTTTTCAAGCTCAATGTTCGCAGGGACTTTAAGTCAGTCAGAGAACAAGGATGAATATCACCATAACCAGGTTGAGATTTCTGTGAAGCTTTCCCACTGCCGAAAACCAGGCATTATTTCCTACAATCATTTTTATCCAAATTATTTTCTGTCAACATCCACTAGTATTGGAAATTAAGACGATTTCTTGTATGCATCAAGAATCCAGAGCAGCTCAACTAATATATCTCATCTTCGAAAGCGGAAGTATCCATTACCCAGTACAAATTTACACTAAAACTAAATATATTTCTACCATGAAACAACCGTGAATTTCAGCTCAACTAATATATCTCATCTTCTACAGTTTAGTCAAAAGAATGTTTATTAACAGAAATTTAAACAAAATTATCAAAATCAATTGAAGTATAAGCACAAAGTATTATTCCACTTAAAGGTCTAACTAATCCATGAATGCAATCCCACAGTCTCGTCCTCCATTTCTTCAGAAGCATCTTCATTCAATATTCCCATTTTCAACAACTTGTTGATCAGAATCATCATTATTTTCAAGTTCTTGTGCCTACAAAAACGGACCCAAAGTTAGCAAATATATTGAATTATAATTGTAAATGATCAAACTAATATATATAAAATTAAATAATTAATCAAGGTTTTTTCTTACTTGGACAAAACTTATTGATGCATGTTGTTGTGCTATTGAACTTGAAGACATCAAATCATAGCCTTGGTAGAAGTTAGGGTCCAACGTCTGCCGAAAAAACAAGAAATAAAAGACTACACATACAAACAAACAGCTATAAACTTGCAAAACTATAATACTTGGAAAAAATTAAGATAAATAAGAAACAACATGCAACTAATGGTTGACATAATATCTACAAAAACTACTATTCACTTACTTGTAATAATTGTGTCATGTTCTTAGTATTTTGCCTATTGCAGATGTCTTCTATTGGAATTCCAAATTTCTGATATAATTAAAGAGAGACAACCACAAATTAAAAATATCATTGGCAAAATATATCTTCGATGTAGTTTAGTCATCTAAGAATAAAATATTCAAATACAAATTTAGAATGAATTACATATCTACTATACTAAACAAGAGAAAATACAAATTTAAGTTGTATCGAAACATACCACATCACCAAAATGAGCAAAATCCGTTCTCATCTTTGCATTAGCCCAAAATATGTTAGTTATCAAGTCATCTTCATCTACTTGAATGGCATAATAAAAATTTGGGTCCTCTAATTGCATCCTTTGTAAGTACTCTAAGACTCCTCCTGTGTCACCTTGCATCATTGGTATGGATCTTTTGGATCGTAAGTAGTTTTTTAAATCATCTCGAATGAATCCAAGATTTTCTCGTCCACCAACTTGTTTCGACATCAGTTCAATTGATTGTTTTGGTGCAATTCCACAACTTCGGGCCATATCTATTTCAGCTTCATGCGCCATTGTCATGTGTCTATGAGATCTAAATAAATGGGTTTTGCTCGGAGTTGATTGCTCATGATTATGTTGTGCAACAAATTACACAACACGGTATTTTCCAGCTTGTCTACAACTAATTTTCATCCTTGCACCACAATCACATCTTGTTTCTGGACGCGGACACTTAACAACCATATTATGTTTGTCTTTTGGCCTTTTTCCTTCACGGGAGCAGCAAAAAACCCTGTCCAACATCATATCACTATTTTTGTCTTTATGTCCCTTACTCAATCGAGTTCCAAACCCAGATGCTTTGGCATATTTTTGGTAAAAATTTCTAGCTGCTACTTCAGTAACAAATTCCATGCCAAGTTTCCGGACCAAGTCATCTGGTATAGCCAAAGGAAGAAAAATTTGATTTCCTTGATTGCCATCAGTAATATAAAGAGGTAAGGCATTATCATTTATCTCCTGCCAATCAACATCTTCAAAGTCCAATTTACGATATGATTGGATTTCATGAGTCGGCAAATCATTCTCCATATCTTTCCAATCACAAAGGCGTAAAGCAACATAAGAAATCTATACCCCAAATGAAATATGCAAAATTCTATTTAACACTTGAAAAATATGGATCGTACAAATATAAGGATGTTGAAATTCCTAATTATGAACCAACAAATGGAAGCTCTTTTTTTGTGTAATTTAGTAATTCACAAATAATTTTTAAGAAAAGAAATGGTTGATCATATTAAACTAAGAGCTCTATCATATTGTTCATGTACAGATCCACAAAATTTCTCAAACTGGAATAAGACCAATACTATTCCTCCATCAATTTCAGCAAAGGAAGAACATTACAGCCCTATTTGCATGAATACAAATTCCAAGAAAAAAGTTGCCATGTTTGTTCCTAAACAACAGCTAGGAATAAAAAGAAAAAATGTCACCTTGCAAAGATCCAAGAAAAAGTGGAGAAAATTTTGAACAAAACCAACATATTCACAACTGCTATGTTCTTTTTATATTTAGACATATACTCCTGAGGTTACATAACCTTTGTAATTTTTGAGAATAATGCAGCCACAGAAAAAAGGGAAATCAAAAACACAAAAAGTAAAAAAAAAAAAAAAAAAGTCCCAATAGGGCAGCTGTATCAGGTTACTGGAAGGCCACTTGGAACGGACAAGTCTATCTACAGTGGATCTAAATATGTTGGGGTCAAGAAAGCACTTGTTTTCTACCGGGGCAGACCTCCAAAGGGTATCAAGACTGATTGGATCATTTTGAATATCGCTTGAGTGAATCAAGATCTCAACCTAACAAGCAAAATGATTCCATGAGGGTAACCTAACAATTATGCAATGTAGTTAGACGTAGTGGTATCATTAATTATGTGGTCCTGGCTTTTCTTCAAGGTGCTTAATTGCAATTGTAATCGATAGTTAAGCCCTTCAAAAACCGAAGTTAAAGTCATTGTCTTGTAACATTAGATCATCTTTTACATGAATTTTCACTATTCTACTAAAATTCAACAACGTTTCTCTTTTGTATTTCAATTCAGAAGGAAAATTCAACAGAAAATCTAGGCAACCGTTTATCAGTATATTTAAACACATAAGTTTGCATAGAAATCACACAAAATGTAGAAATACTGAACGAACAGATACTTCAAAAAAGTGTGGAATATGGATGCACAGGAAAATCATAGACCAAACAGATAGTACACATATTGCCTTCAGATTTGCTAAACTATGAAGAGAGCAATAACAATTTCTAATGTTTCCTTTTTGTATGTTTGTTGCAGCCAGAATTATTGATTGGGTTCTTTGCAGAATTTATAAGAAGAAAAATTTTGGAAAAGCCCTTGATATCAAAGCTAAAGATCAAAGTACCGAGACTGTGACAACGGCTGATGCGGCTAGTTGTGAACCACAGCAAATACAGTTGTCGAAATTCCCAAGGATTTGATCGCTATCTCATCTATGGGATACGGAGTGCATGGGCACAATTTCACAGCTATTCGGAGACAATTCTTATAATGCAGTCTGCGATAATCAAAACATAGTTAACAGCAATGGAAATCATGTTTCAAGACAATTAGGAGAAGTCCTACATCAGTTCCAGGGAAATCATGTTTCAAGACAATTAGGAGAAGTCCCACAACTATTTACGTGTGCTTTCGTGAAACATACTACTAAAGCATAAAAGCCAAAAACTAAAGCATAGAAGCATATTACTCACAATGCGGGAGTGTTTGTGGGCGTCAGTTGTAAATTGCACAACGGATCATCAAGTTATCTGTTTGAATGGTGAAGATGATGAAGAGAGGATAGAGGTTGTTTGGGTTTTAGGGTTTTTTTTGTTGATAAATTGTGATTTTGGTTAAAGAGTTTTTATTTTAATCGGTTTGGTTATAGAGATTGAATGGGTTTAAGTTTTCCATCCAATTAATCGATTAATTAATTTAATATGATAGGGTTTGGTTTATTAAGGGACACTAGGCAGGATCCTAAGGAGTGGAACAGGATGTGAGAAAGAATTTGGTACAAAAGATCCGTTGCGTTAAAATAGTCATAGAACAACGATAACAAAAGAATGCGGGAAAGTGCGTACTACTAGCGTTTGTACATTCAGAAAATTAAGTACTAGTAGTAATGTTTTTATGTTCCTGTGAAAACACTAAAAATGACGAAAGAAAAGAAAATGGATGGCAGTTTGTCCACAACAAGTTGCGTTGCTTGTCCACAAATGTTACGGTACACTGTCAGCACTCCCTCCATTAATTTATGTGGCTGCAAACTTTGCTCTTGTAATGTTAGAACAGCACCGGAGTATGGCGTCGCTAAGACATTGATTGGTGCAGCAAAACCGGTGTTAGGACAAGAGCAATTAATCATCATCATCCAAAGAAAAAGAAGAGGCTATTTTTTTTGTATATTTAATAAGGAAGGAAGTTGCATGCGAAAGCTAGCGATGCTGAGATAAAGTGCCTTCAAAGGCCAGGGAAAATCCAAACCGGATGGGGGTCCATCTTCCTGTACTCGTCCTGATACAGGACATCAATTTCTCGATTCTTCATGCTGAAAACACCCAAATGATAAGCTCCAGAAGTAGTGTTGGGCTCAACTTCAGCATCTACACAAGTGAAGTAGATAGAATCTACTCTTAGTCTTAACCCCGGATTAATGTAATCCCCAGCACATACGGAAATACATTCATTAGTACCCAAGAACAATGAGCGACCCCCTAAGCTCGTCACTTTCATCCACTTGTTCTCATCAAAGTCCAACTTGAAAACATCAAAGCACTTTGTCAACCTATGGGCACGTTTCTCTGGCACATCAGCTTTGAAAGTTTGGAAATACCTCAAGACTAGCAGCAATTCACCCGAAGAATCTACAAGATACTTCTTCCGACATAGCTGTGCTCTCTCTAACTCATCACCGCTGTTCAAGTCAGCAAAAAAACGAAGCGAAGGATACTCAGATTTTACGAGAGTCATCTTGGGAGAAGATGGGCAACTGAGATCCCAGGCTTCAAGGTGATCACTCTCGCACAAAGCATAAAACTTTTCATGCTTGCTCAAGTACATAATATCTTGATAAGAGGAGCGCGGTCCATTCAATGCCGTCCAAGTTTCATCCCCAACCCTGCAGAAGGCAAGTTGAGTATCTCTTCTATTATATCCATGGATAATCATAACGCTACATGGTTTATCACTGCCGCCGCCGCCCGATTCGTGAAGATTATGAGGAGAAGAATTAGACGGGAATGGGGGTGGGGAAGAAGACAAAATAACCTTATGAATGAAGGATTTGCTCAACTCTTTCGAACATACCGGTAAAATTCCACCAGAACAAGTAAAAGTTGCTTGTGTTGAGCAAGAAAACTGATACTTGCTCTCCAATGTAACGAACTGTAATCCGAGCTTTGGCTTCCTTGGGCGGTAAGGGTGCAGTTTCTGAGACACCTTACACAGAACTGTTGGAAGAGTCTCAATTGGTGGAAGTGGGATAAATGGGAAGGAGAAGGAATCAGCGGGGACAAGGGGGTTGAAGAGGTAGAAAGATCCATGGTGCATATTCACGAAGGCAAGCCAGCCTTTTGAAGATCCAACGCATTTAGAATCATCAGGCGAGAGATACCGGCCAAGCCACATAGTCCTCATGTTCTTCTCAACATTAAGCAGTTTCCTGTTTGCAAAGTTCAAGACATGATAACGCCCTGGATCGTCTCTAGGACGGTCCTCGACATCGTCGAAGCAGTCGGCGTGATGGGTATACATAATTCTTCCCGTATCTGTATTCATGTCAAATCCAAATGGCACCAACAGGCAAGGGAAACCCTCTAGTTCATCCGTCTCTGCCGCCTCCTCCAACTTGTCGAATGGTGACCCACACTCGGATGAAAGGGATGAGAAGGCACGAAAACTGCGCTTCAAGGAGCCAGTAGTGCTGCAGAGGGATTGGGATTGGGAGAACTTGATGGATGCAAAGGCAAAAAGGCCTTGTGGGCGATCGTTGATGTGCCGCCGCCCGCCCATGAAAGTTTGAGATCTCTTCAAAGATGTGCTCCATAGCTGATCTCCACCCATCGGCCTAACTTGACTAGACAGCAACAATCTCTCTGATACCATGAAACTCATGATCCTGTTCTCCTCCTCCCTGTATATGCTCCCGTTCTTCTGTTGCTTACGTTAGTGAGGGAAGTCCGTCCAGCAAAGGAGGCTGCGCAGACGGTTGCGTGATGAAGAAGAGTTTGAGATGTTGGCTGGGATTAGAAGAAGAGGTTCAATGGACATCTTTAGGTATTTAATTTCAAGGAAAAAACGCGTCCCCGAGGTTTGTTGCGTATTACGAAACGAACCTTACAATATGACCAAATCACACTCATCCTCTTTCAGTGACTTATGCAGTTAATCACAGCTAGGGATGGTAATGGAGCGGATGCCCACGGATAACCGCCTCGCGGGGGCTCTCGGGGTGGGGGTGGGGGGAAAAAGTTTAGAAACGGGGCGGGGGTATACTCCCCCACCCCATCCCCGCCTCGCCACCCGCAAAAAAAATTATATATATATAATTATATATAATATGTAATTTAATTAGTTATAAACTTATGATAATGATATTATTAGTTAGATGTATTATATAATGTATATTAGTGTATGTAATATAATTGATATTATCAATTATACGAATAATTAGACATGTCTACTAATAGAATTTATTAATTAGTTATACTAAATTTACTAATACATTTATACTAAATTTCTAATTACACTTAATAGAATAACACTTTTTTCTCAAAAAAAAAGCACAAACATAATAATGAATTAGTGATTATATTTGTACCAAAAGTGTAAACTTAACTATTTTAGTTGTATTTATTTCATCATGTTGGATTGTATTCAAATAACTTTTGTTTGATTGTTTTTATGAGTTTCAATTGTAAAATTACAATGAATAATAACTTGATGATGTGTTGATATTTTAGTACTTGATTATTTATTAAAATTTAACTATAATAAAATTTTATTAACCCCACGAGAAAAATTTTATTAACCCCGCGGGTGCCCCCACGAGAAAAGCGAGGCGGGGCGGGGGAGTGGGAGGCGGGGGACGGGGTGGGGGTAGGAGGGGAATTAATAGGCAACGGGGCGGGGGGTGGGGGAGGCCTCCCCCACCCCCCGCCCCGTTGCCATCCCTAATCACAGCCTTTGATATCAAGAACTTGCAGCCCACAATTTTCTCCGCTTGCGTGGTACGTATTTATATATTTCTCTTCATCTTGATTGAAAACAATTACCATGGTTTCATGGTGTGTGTGTGTTTTTTTTTTTAAATGTAGGAGTAGGCACTATCCGAAACCAGGGAAAATACCTTTTTCATCCCTATTATTTGGGGATGAGCCAATTGCGTCCTTATTATTTTATTTCAAACACATTTTGCCTCTTACATTTCAATTTTTGGCCAATTAAGGACAATTGTCAATTACTCTCTTAAGTTGGACTGAATTTAATATTTAATGAAACACGTGAGAATCAAGCATGGGAGGCAAAAGATAGAAGCTAATAGACTAATTTATTTATTGTCGCAAACTCCCTTTACTTTGCTAACCTTAGCAAAACATCAAACACAAATCTGTAGAACAACCGCATAAAATAAAATACTTCAAGCACAAATCAAAAAATTAAATTTATGATGTTATGTGGTCCTTCTGGAGATTTGGTTCTGATTTTTGCTATGGTTCATAAGGTAATGGGAGTTTGTGACAAAGAGAGAAGCGGAGAGTGAGAAATGAGTTTGCTAGCTTTCGTCACTTGTTTTATTTGGTTGTAATTGATTGATTAACGATCGAATTTAGATCAAATTAAGAGATTACTTATCAATTATCATTAACTGGCCGAAAATTAAAAGATAAGGGACAAAATATATTTGTGGTAAAACAATAGAATCGAAACCGGCTCATCCCGCAAACAATAGGAATGAAAAAGCTATTTTTTTGTCTGAAACCAATTGGCATTCACCACATAACCAATTCATAATTAGGCGATATTAATTTTTTCCCTAATTAGGGGTATAATTAGTTCATGATTAGGAGATAATTAATTTTTTCCACAATCAAGAATATAATTAGTTTTCAACAATGCCAACCAAAGAAACTTTTGGGCATTTAAAGATTTTCCTTTTAAGTACATTGATCAAGTCTTGCATGGACACGTAACACGAATCATAAGTTCTTTGATCTTGGGTGCAGGCCCAAACCCAAAAGATCGTCGTGTTTGGTTGCTCAACCGTCAGACATCTGCATCGGTACTTCGGCAGCTCCAACATATTTACCTGGCCATTATTTCTGGACACGGGATGGCCAAGGGAATGTTCAAGAATTCAATCTCATTGATGGTGATGTTGTCGCAAATCCGGTATCGTCGCTTTAGCAATGCTATTTTAATGTCACTATAGGTCTGTTTTTTGTGGTAAATGTTTCGCAACTGAAAGTGTTGCTCATCACATGAATAAACGTTGACATGTTAATGTTGGCTTAATTTGTAAGGATAGGCTGCTTTTTCACAAAAAAGTCATATATTCGAATTTCATTATCAATGTGAGAATTATGTTGATGAATGATTTGCAAGAACTTTTATAAGTCATTTAAGGTTTCGGGGGCATGCCCTTACCTTTGATGGTGATCAGAACTAGATCTAACCAAGTTTTTGTATTACCCAAAAAAAAAAAATGTGATATGCTGGTTTTATTGTATTTGTAGACAAAATTAGGGACGATCCAAGTTACCAAAAAAGTACTGGACCAAAATCCGGATTTCTTTTCGATTGAGGCCAAGGATTTTGGTCATTTTTTTCTAGTGATTTCACTGGGCAGTTGGCACAGGACCGGCAAGATTCCAACCCAGGCACAGTTGTGAAAAAACAGCAAAATGGAGCAGCCTAATGATGCTGTGTGTCGTCAAGGACTAGCAGGTATACAGATCTGACTAAATCAAAAGGGTGCAGAGACATCTTTTTCAAATTTTTTTCACTTCAGGTGGGATTTAAACTCCGATCTATAATTCAAAAAGGGATTCAATCCTTTTTTGTGGCGACCGAGCCAAAACTCAGTGGTTGGTTAAATTAATATATACCTCACCCTTAGTGGATGTCTTCACTCAAGCAAGTGCTGACATGGTTGACATTTGCATGGACACAGAATTCCGACAACATATACTTCTGTGGACAATTTACCTTCGAATCCAAGTAAGTCGCCATAAATGCCTGAGTACTTTGTATATACGTGTTATTATGAGGTAAATATATGGTACAGTAAAGTGGTAAACACAATTATGCAATCAAAATTATTAATCACATAGAAACTACTTGCACGCTTGCATGAGACGATAAAAATTCAGGATGATACGTTAATTGGGACAGAATCCTGGGTTGGATATTGCCACAAAAGGAAAACATGGATAGATTGGTG